>NC_041391.1:610133041-610154923 GCF_002162155.2 Triticum dicoccoides | reverse complement strand
GAATTCACAAACATTTATGATTTCTCAAATATGTTTCTTAAAATTTGCAAAGTTTTGAAATTTGGAAATATTGAATTAATTTAAAGAAGGAAAAAACAAAAAAAGAAGTGAGAAAAATAAAAGAAAAAGACAAAAGATGAAATGAAAAAAATAGGGGAGTCAGGCCTGCGTGCCGGCCGATGAACACACACTGGGGGAGGGGAGGTGCATCACAAAAAGAGGGGGGAAAATCTGCAGAACCTGAGGATAAAGAATTACACTCTAGCCAAATAAGTATGACTCAATACCCTGACATATGAGCGTCCTCTATTTTGACACAATGACTCGCCATGTTGCAATTTATCTTTCTTCCCCCCCTTGCTGATGATAGATGCGATATCCATGTGATCGCAATGTAGTCGACATGGTAAATTCCAAGGCAATGAGCTTGCCATTGCGCGGCACACTTTTAAACTTTTAAAAGAAATCTCATCGACCACAAACTTGCAATTTTTTTGAGTTTTTCAAAATCTTCTAAAATTTCATGGACATTTTTGTCATATTCACGAATTTGTTTTGAATACACGATTATTTTTCAAAATCATGAACATAGTCTTATTTCTGGTCTTTTTTTTCCAAATTTTGATTTTTTAATAATTTGCGAACACTCTTCTAAAATCACTAATATTTTTAAAACTGCGATTTTTTATGATGTCCCACACATTTTTCAAATCACAAATATTTTATGATTTCTTGAACATGATTTAAAAAATTTGCAATGTTTTGAAATTTGGAAATCTCAGATTAATTTAAAAAAGGAAAAACACACACAAAAAAAGAAATGAGAAAAAAAAGACAAAAGACGAAATGCAAAAAAAAAAAGAAAAACCATAGGCGACACCCCGTGCGGTCCGGCCCATTAACGCGCACTGGGTGGGGAAGGGATGTGCGTGACAAAAATGGTGAGGAAAATTAGTAAAACCTGGGATTCGAACCCTGGTGTCCGCGGTGGGACTGAAAGGCTTTAGCCACTACGCCATCTCCGAGTTTCTGTTTTATGTGCAGTATCACCTTTATATAAGAACTTAGTACGACGACGAATTTGGAAAAAACTAATCATTTTTTAATTTAACTTACAGGTGGCATTGGGAGGTAATTCTTGCCAACTTCAAGGGTATTTTTTAGACGTACGACCAGAAACCCAATTTGCTTTATTATTAGGTAGAGATAACTAGTTTAATTTTAGTAAATGCTTAGTTGAATTAATTGAATTAGTAAGTGTTTAATGTTTCGCCTATATGAACATAGGAAATGTCGTCTGACAACGGGAAAAATTTCATTATGTGCGAATACTGTGAAGACCAGGGCGGCCAGTGCGACAGAAATTTCCTTGTTGATGATAGGCGATTCAGCATCAAGCTGGATGAGACCTTCGAATTCGATATAGTAAGTCACAACGACAAGTCTGTTTTCCTAATTGAGCATGACTTATATATGCTTCATTTGCCTGACTTATAATTTTTAATTTTCACTATTCTACTAGCGCATCCCCTACCATGCAAGAATTTTTGTCTTGGATAAGATATGTTTCAATGATATGGAAACTATGGAGGTAAAGAGAGTTTACCTAAAAACTGAGCATGGTTGTACTTTCAATGTCAAAGTATACAATGCACACACGTACACCTATTTTGAATGCAAAACTTGGAAAGCACTATGCAAGGCTTATGCATTTGAGTCTGGTATGGTTATCACCTTTGATATTCGTCCCGAAGATGATATTGAAGGTAATAGAGACATATGGGTCGATGCGCAGACGCCTCCAGTTCTACCATTATGTGAGTTCTTCTCAACTATATTTTTGTCTTTGATATTTCTTATTCAAAAATAATTGACAACTAATTTCTATTGACAGCTTATTTCCATTCAAGCAAACATGTCCGGCGCTTGGTAGACAAGACCTACTACTGTCCCGGAGCTGAACTAAACTACGAGGAGATAAGTCATTATGTTTCATGGGTTGAGGATTTTCATATTGTCAAGAAAAAATTTTCTTCCTGCACTTAGAAATGTTAGTACTCAAAACGTGCGACCAATAGTGATGGTATTCAACTACGGTCACATCTATTTAGTAATGATGGTAAGATTTTTACTATTTGTCCTCAGTGCATCTTTTGCATACATAATTTTTTTGCTAAACTTTCATTGCTAACTATATTAATTAAGTACTATACGATGTTATTCAACAGGGTCTCCCGATGACAGTTGTGCCTCAGGGGATCGAGACTAAAGGTCGCATGTCAATTGTTAGCTTACGACCAAGATATCCTGCATTGCACATGAATGCATTCAGGATTTCTAGAAGCGATGAATGCTTAATAGTGAAAGATTGGAGGAAAATTATTAACGATCGTAGAGAAGTACTAGTAGGCAGCAATGAGAAGCGTAGCCCAAGATTAGGAGACAGGTTCATCTGCATGCTCCAGTATGATGAATCAGGAGAGCTATACATGTTCTATGCTATTTTACCAGAGAGAGAGTAGCTAGCAGGAGTGATTTAGCTAGTTCATGCTGCTCTTAGTACTTGTCCTTTCATGTTCATGTTCTTCGTTCTAAACTTAATCTCAAAGAGTGATTTGCTTTTGTGGTGGTATATATGAACGCTTATAATATCATGACAATCATGTTGAACTCAATGATATTTTTGCTTCTGGTATAAGTGAATGTTTCTTCTTTAAGCTACTGTTGGTGGTGATTAGATAGCGGTAATGACTATGATGATTAAATAGTGATAATGACGACTACGATGATTTTTAGCTAGCTAGCTAGAGTATATATATACTCATGTTGATGCATGATATGATGCAAGAGTTTTTATATTAATATGATGATGATGATGAGTTATTATATCATCTAATGAAAGAAACCACAGATTAGTTTCAGCTGGATGGATCCTACCTAAGTGATCAAGTATATATATGCCATATCCATATATATTATACTTCATCACCTAATTAGGTGATCAAGTATAATATGGATATGGCATATACTTGATCACTTAGCTAGCTAGATCCAAATGCATCCAATCGAAACTAATCCGCGGAACTTTCACCTAATGATTTAACAACTCATTATAATGTAGAACAATCACTAAATTAAATTGAAAACACAAAATTAAAGGAAAAATAAAAAAACGCCCAAACATTTAGTACCAGTTGGTGTTACCAACCGGTACTAAAGCCCACGTGCACCCGGGCCTGGCTCGTTCCACATGTTTTCATTTTAGCGCCGGTTCGTGACGAACCGGTACTAAAGGGGGGACCTTTAGTCCCCACTCTTTAGTGCCGGTTGGCGAACCGGCGCTAAAGGCCGTCACGAACAGGCACTAAAGGCCGGTTCTGCACTAGTGGTAGTAGCTTACGCCTCACGGCAGCTACGACCCCATGAAGGAAATTACCCCACTCATGATTTGGAATTGGCCGTAGTAGTACATGCTTTAAAAATTTGGAGACACTACCTCATTGGAAAAAGGTGCCAAATTTTTACCGATCACAAAAGCCTCAAATACATATTTACTCAGCCGGATTTAAATCTCCTTTAGCGAATATGGCTGGAGTTGGTCAAGGATTATGATCTTGGAATAAATTACCATCCGGGTAAGGCCAACGTGGTTGCCGATGCACTCAGTCGAAAGCCCGTCAGTTTAAACGGCATGTTGGAATCTCTGCCCTCCGAACTTAAAGAAGAAATTGCTCAGCTTAACCTGGTTATAGTTGAGGCTGGCCTTGCCAATATTCTGACGGTTGCCGCTACTCTTTAAGAAGAAATCTGTAAGGCCCAGTCAGGCGATGCCGATCTGCAGAAACGCATCAAGTCATCCGATTTCTCGAAGGATCAGTACGGTACCCTCCGCTTCAGGGGAAGGATTTGCATTCCCAATCAAGCTGACCTAAAGCCGAAAATTTTGTCATAAGCCCACGAATCCTCGTATTCAATCCACCCTGGAGGCACAAAAATGTATGAAGACCTTCGACAAATATTCTCGTGCGATGGAATGAAGAAAGACATTGCTTATTTTGTGGCCTGTTGCGAGATATGCAACAAAGTTAAGGCGGAATACCAGAAACCGGCCGGACTTCTCCACCACTGCCCGTGTCACAATGGAAATGGGATGATGTTTGTATGGATTTCATCACCGGATTACCCGGGACCCGATGAGGCAATAATGCAATCTGGGTCATAGTGGATACATTAACCAAGGTGGCCCACTTCCTCCCAGTCAAAACCTCATACCGAGGAGATGATCTGGCCCGACTGTATGTATCTAGGATTGTCAATTTACATGGAGTTCCCCGAACCATCACTACTGACCGAGGTTCACTTTTCACCTCTGCTTTCTAGACCCGTCTCCATCAAGCACTTGGAACGGAATTAAAATACAGCACCGCTTATCATGCTCAGACGGATGGGCAAACGGAAAGAGTAAATCAGATACTCGAAGATATGCTCTGAGCCTGTGTTTTAGCCCAAGGACCACAATGGGAAGATTCCTTGTCGTACGCCGAGTTCTCGTATAACAATGGGTTCCAAACCAGTTTAAAGATGCCGCCTTATGAAGCTTTGTATGGCCGTAAGTGCCGCACTCCATTAAATTGGTCTCAAACCGGAGACAGCCGTATTTTCGGAATAGATCTCATGCTGGAAGCCGAAAAGCAAGTCAAGGAGATCTGAGACAGATTACAACTGGCCAAATCGCGTCAGAAAAGTTATTACGATGCAAAGCACCGGCATATCCGTTTTGAACCCGAAGAACATGTCCACCTTCGAGTCACACCCATGAAGGGAATAAAAAGGTTCCAAACCCGTGGGAAATTGGCACCCAGGTTTATTGGTCCATTTCCCGTCATGAAACGAGTAGGTGTTGTGGCATATCAGTTGGAGCTGCCTCCGGATTGTCCGACGTGCACAACGTGTTCCACGTTTCACAACTGCGACGGTGCATCTCACCACCCAAGAAAAAGACCGATTTGGCAGAGATAGAGCTGGCAAAGGACTTGACCTACGAAGAGAGGCCAGTGAAAATTTTGGATCAGATGGAAAGAGTCACTCGCAGTAAGTCACGAAAGTTTTACAAGGTTCAATGGATGCATCATACCGAGTCAGAATCAACCTGGGAATCAGAAGAATTTCTAAGGACATGTTATCCAGAATGGTTTTCCCAAGCAACCGAATCTCGAGGACGAGATTCATTCTAAGTGGGGGAGGTTTGTCACAGCCTGGTTTTTGCCCTCTTTTCTTTGCTTGATTTTCAGCTGAGTTGATTTTGGATTTGGAGTTTCGAATCATTCCATTTGGACTTGACCACTTCGGTATCCTTTGATTTTCACCCAAGTGTTCCCTCTCCTCCTCAAATCCATCATTTCACCCCTGGCCAACCCAACAATATTGCTTGGAATATTTTTCTTAAATGAAAAATATTCATTTTACCTCTAAAACCCTAGCTAACCCCTTGACCTCCAAAGCAACCCTCATTTCTGTTGCCCCAAAAATCCTGAGAAAAATCCCCAATATTCTTTGGACCCTAGGGCACCTTTCTGAGGAAAAATATTTCACCACTCTTTGGAGTATTTTGGCTACAGAAAATAATTCCACTTCTGGGCTGAAATGGTAGTTTCTACAGCAACTACCTTTTTACGAGCTCCAATGTAGCTGGTTTTCCCTAAGCTTATTCACCTTAGTAAGAGTCAGTAAAACCCCAAAGCTCAGCCCTTGAATCCCTGTGGTTTGACCACAGTAACTCCCCAAAGTTTCTGTCTAGTAACTTAATTAACCTCATCACCATTTTACTTCTACTGCACCCGGAACCAAACCGAGCCGTGGTAACACCTCAGTTTACTAAGGACTACACGCCAGACATCATGGTTAGTGCATAGGTGGCCTGATGTCACGGTCCACACGGTGACCGCGTTTGTCCGAGCAGGCTGGCATGCCAAATGCGCGTTCTGCGCGTCGCCAGCGCCTCTGTGGAGCACGTGCTCACTGCTCGGCCAGCCAGAGCGTGTCCTCCCTCGCCACCATCTTCGTCTCCACCCCCATAACTCCACCCTGCCGCTCGCCGATGCTAGAGCTCGCCGCAGCGAGCACAGGCATGGTCCGGCCAATGGCACAGTGCCCGCGCACTATGTTCGTCTCTTTCCCCCTCGTTCTTGTGCTCGTCCGCGCCTGCGCACTGTTGCTTCGTGACCTCCGTCGCCCTCTCCATCGCCCTCTGGCACCGTTCGTTGCCGGGCGCCGGGGAAAGGTGTCCTCCGGCGGAGCCCGAGCCCTCCTCGCCGCCCCGCCTATAAAAACCCCCTTCGTAGCCTCCTAGAGCATCAAAACTCACGCCACTCCCTCCTGTAGCCACTAGAAGCCGCAGCCCGGTCGGGAAGGCCGCGAGCTGCTGTCCCGGAGCCGAGCTCGCCGGCGATCCCCTCTAGATCGTTCCCATAGCTCCGGCCACTCCGAAGCCAAGGCGACCCCGCAATGGGCTCCGCCTCTCCTCCGTGAAGCCAACGCGCCTAGCTAGAGCCCCTGGAGCTGCCCCAAGCCGCCGTCTTCTTCACCTCCGGCGACCTCCGGCTTCTGTCGCTGGTGGAGAGGTCAAATCCGACGCTGTCCGGCCACCGTTAGCCATGCTACGGGTATGGGCAGGTGCGCAAGAACCTTCTCCGTCGACCCCTCCCTCTCCTTTGCCTCCAAGAAATCTCATCGCTGGCGTGAGCTCCGGCGAATCGTCGTTCCCCTCTGTTTCCCTCTCCCCTCCCTCCGTCCTGACTAGCAGGGCCCGCTAGTCAACCACTCACTACGCGCGTGAAGCGGTATGAGTGGTGGCGCCCCGGGAGATTACGCCTTCGACGTGACCCCCCCCTCTCTTTTTCTTTTTCAAATTCATTTAAATTCCAGGAGACTTCAAATGGCCATAACTTTTATTCTGCAAGTCTAAATGCAGTGATTCTTTTTGCATCGTGTTCTGTGTCCAAAAATCTAACAACACCCAAAAGATGGTCTTTTTCCTTGCTGTCTAGATTTTCTGGCAATTTTCAGAAGGTTTCTTGATATTTTCATTTGTAGTTTTTGAATATTTTCAGAGGAACCAGCTTGTCTTGAGGATCACCAGGAGCTTTGTGAACCTGATCAGTGCTCAGGCAAGCCACAGTAACATTTTCATGGTGCCACTTCAATATTTATGATTTTCATACTTGAACTTATAAATATTGATGCATTTAAATTAGTTATATAATAAATATATTCTGTTATATGCTTGTTATGTTAAAATACTTGAACTTCAGAATGTTTGAAGTAAATATTGTTGGCAAGATAAGGAGAACGTAGTTGCAAGTGATAAATAAATAATATGGTCATAGAATTTGATGAGTAATTTAAATATTATTTTTGCATGAGGTATAATGAAGATAATGCTAGAAATGGTTCTGGTATGAGTAAAGAGAGGTTTTAACCAGAATAGTAGCATGACTTTATGTTGGCTTCGTAGGAGCGTGGTTGGTGCAGTCTTTGCACGATTATGTGGTGCATATGTTAAGTGATGCATGGTATGGCAGTATGACACCGGTTATTTTCTTTTCACATTAAGTTGAACCTGATTAATACTTCAACTTGAAAATGTTGTTGACCGGGTCATGGTGCCACTGAAACGAGTCTTTCCCAGTGCAACCACATTTGCCGGTATGGGACGGCCTTAATGCGTTTCATTGTCGTGCCTCTCGTCGGTACCTCAATTTAGGGAAGGTTATGGGCGTGCTGTACCCTGGCCCGGTAGGCAAGCATAACCTTGTGAGCCCGTTGTTAAGTTAATTTTGGTACCGGATCCCAGTGTGGATCGTGGCCACGACGGTGGTTGAGGTGTCTGGAGGTAGACACGGGGCCACCCAGGACTAGCCCGGTCGGGTCTGAGTCAGAAGGGCCGGGAGAGTGTCATGACAGTGAAATGGTTTCGTCGGAACGCTGTTAGTCCACCCGAATGGGAGTGCGAGGCCATGGGTTCCGTAGTGTGGATACAGTGTACTAACCTCTGCAGAGTGTTTTTAACCTATCGATAGCCGAGTCCACGGATACGGACACGCTCGAAAGTAAGGTACACCATGGGTCAACACTTAATAAATATGCACACTAAATTGCACTAAGGATGGCAGTGAGGTCATCAGGTTGAGTTGGACATGAGTTGTTGGGTTGTGATTGCCATATGGATCATGGGCCACGAGTTGGTCGGGTTGTGATCGCCGTAAGGATCACGGGCCATGAGATGGTCAGGTTGTGATCGCCGTAAGGATCACGAGTATGTTTTGGTAATATTATGTTTATTGGTCACACCTGGTAAGCAAGTCGGGAGAATGAGTACCTGTTGAGCACAGTCACAACATGTTGGATATATATAGTTGAATTGTTAATTAATTGGATAAATATTATAATATTACTCTATCATCATGTTTATGTTTATTGTGAGCTTGCAAGGTCATTTCATGTACTGACCTGGCGTGTCATGCCAGATTTCAGGAAAGTCCCGTTGGAAAGGAGCGCTGTCCGTGTCTAGATCGTGTCCACGTCGGTGTCCTTGTGCTATGGAGTTCCGCTACGACGTTGTTCCGCTGCCGAGTAGTTGTCTTGATCGAGGCCCCTTTATGTTCACTAAAAAATGTACATATTGTTCAAACGCACCGTGTGTGCCGCTTGGCCTCGCTAACTGTTGTAATATAAACTATGTTCCGCTAGCATGAATAAAGTGGTTGTTTTCTGCACCTTGTTGTTGTGTGTTGCCAGAAGACAAGGTCTCTGGGCTGGCAATGCAAGGTAAACCGGTCGCTCTGAACCGGGGTGCCACAGCGACGGAGCAGGCCAACAGTTTGAGGCCGAAGTCCCCGGAGTGGATTAATAAAGCGGTGCTAAAGCCCCCGGTTCAGCCGAGTTGACGCGGTAGATCGGCAGGGTGACATCAACATGCCACGTCGGTACGGCGTGATGACAGCGCTGCCCGACCCAAATCCTCTTTCTGCACACATAAAATAGTGCGAGCCAGAAGTAATAACAAAAAGTAATTAAAAAATTTTCTTCTACTTAATTCATTTAAGTGAAGTATGGCCTGAGCGCCGAGGTCGTCCGGGCAGAGTGGCAGTGTAGCACAAGGACGCGCATCGAGGTAACCGCACAACTTGGTCGGCGGAGGCAACGACGACGATGTCGGCTCGCCAATGGCGTGGCCTATGCGAGGTCGATTATCTGCATGCATGAAGTAGCACAAGCCAGATAATGATAATAAAATAAAAATTCTTTACAAAATTATTTATGCAAAATAAATTGCTAAAAAAGATGTGGCCTGGCGCGAGGCCAATGTCGACACATGGCGTCGTAGACCAGATTTGCAAAACCTGTAGCACTACACGATTGTTAATATGCACAATGCGAATAACTAGAACAATTGCACCTGATGATTTATCCGACAACATCCATACTGATGGCGGATGAGATGATTATAGACTAGGACATCTTAGCCGGAGTGCCTCAAGATTGCCTCGGGTCGATAAGTATACAGAAAGGCCAATCTAAATGTAGAGGTTGATTTGACGACATGACGATGTGACGGTGCGTGGATGTTGCGCGGGTCAGAGTGCCGCGAACAATGATGATGAGGCATCTGCGCTGACGTCGTAACAAAGCGACAGTACATAGACTAGGTCATCTCGTGCAGGTTGTGTTCGCCGACCTGCGTTCATAAATCCATGCTCCAAATTGCTAACAATTAGCACTAATATTAGTATATATGGAAAGTGCTTGAAGCAACAACTGGTCAAAGTATAGTCCGGCTCCACACTTTAATAATTAAACAATAAAGAAGGCTCTTGGCGGCCTTGGCCTTGGCCTTAGCCCGATGCCTACCAGCCGCATGTCCGCACCAAGGCGCTTAGACTAGCCACAGCGGGAGTAACTTCGGTAGTAACATCGAGTCCAACTCAGCAAATTTGCTTATGTGGCAATGAGTTAATGAGGAGAGATGTAGTACTAGTAACTTAGCTAGTTACTGTAACATCACATGTCCCAATGCAATATGAGTCTATAACCTAATAAATGAATCTTTGCATGTTACCACACTTATGTTACTACCCACTATTGAGGTAGTAACATAGTCTAGGGAAATGTGTATGTTACTCTCCATTGTGGCTTGTCTTACGCATGGAGTGGAGATCGAGTTGTCCGACAATGACAGAACAAGACTGCCATCCTTTGATCCTGATTTTTAGGCGAGAGAAGAACCGATCTCGCGTACCGCTCTTGAACACCAGTACTCGATTTAGTAGTACGTGCACTTTCCATTCAAAAGTAATGGAGGACTAGCATCAGCGCAAATACTATATTAAAAGATAAAGAGAAGGAAAAAAGCCTCCCTGGTTCCCATGTTTGACTTTAGAGGCCATCACGTGGAGTAGTTGTCCTTGCCATCATGAATCAGCCGAGGAGAAGCATCGCTTGTATTTTTTATTCTTCACGCCTTGTATACACTTTGCCCTTCCGATTGATCTCAGGCGAAGCTGATCATGTGCACGTTGCTTGCTTCGACGGGTCCGCGGTGGAGATTGCATCGAGCCTTGCTGAAAAGAAGGCTACAACAAAAACTGATCCTCGGATCAGGTTGTTCGCTCGCTGCCGTAGAAAAATTTCCACCGCTTGCGCGATAAACCCTTGAACAGAATATAGTCTGAACTAGGAACAGTAATTTGTAAAAAGATATATGATGCGGCATAGATCTAACTGAAAGTATAACACCTGATTCAAGCCGCCGATGAAATTCTTGCCCATCAAACCATGTCAATCGCCTAGAAGGCTCTCAATGAAAGCACCAATGTCGGTGTGAAATCCGACATATCTCGTAGTAGGGGTCCTAAGATAGGCGTCTTGGAGCGATGGTAACATGGACACGGGGTTTTACCCAGCTTCGGGCTCTCTCGAAGAGATAATACTCTACATGCTGCTTTTGATTGTATTCATATGGGTATAGTACAGAGTACATGTATCTACCACGAGATTGTAGTAATGAATATGAAATTGTCTATTGACTAGCCTGGCCTCAATTTATATAACACACCGGAGGCGTAGGGTTTAGGAGAGTCCTTGTCTTGGAAGCCAAGTCTTGTGGAGTCCTTCTTTTATGCGGCATGGGCTCTCCGAACTGGCCCAATAGTAAACCGCCATGGGGGTCCTTGGCCCGATCCAACTGGTCGGGAGACGATGTGGTAAGTACCCCCTAGTCCAGGACACCGTCAGTCGCCGCCCTCGCTCAAGTCGCCGCTCGTGATGCAATAGCGGCGTAGCTGGACGCGGACGCGACCGCTGAAAGCACAAGTGCTCCCTGGGTGATTTTGGTAATTAATGTCAACATATCTCTTGTTGGACTAACACTTCTACCTAGCATGTTTCAGACAAGTTCAACAATGGAGTGGCATGGTCTAAAGGATGTGTAACCCCTTCAAGATGCTAAGGACAAAGGATTGGCTCAAGCTCCAAGATCAAGACTCTACATTTTCTATTTTAGTGATCCAAGATCACATTGATTCTATAGGAAAAGCCAATATTATCAAGAGGGTATGAGGTGTTGCTTAATGGCTTACTTGCTCAAAATTCTTAGTGATATGCTCCAAAGCCCTCAACTACTTTCTCACATCCACATATGTCTTAAACCAAAAGTCTAACTCGGCCCTACCGATTCTTTCCATCCGGCGCCACCGAGTTCAGATGTCTTAGCCACTGCCACAAACCGTAGGCAAATCGGTCTCACCGATAGGGATCTCGGTCTCACCGAGATGGGATTGTAATCTTTCTTTGTATGTCCATTACCAAAATCGGTCTCACCGAGTTTGAACAATCAGTACTACTGAGATTATAATGCAAACTCTCTAGTTAGCTTATTACCAAATCGGTCTCACCGAGTTTGTGTAATCGGCCCTACCGAGTTTACCTGACCAACTCTCTGGTTAGCTTATTACCAAAAGTGGTCCCACCGAGTTTGTGCAATCGGTCTCACGAGATTACGTTATGCCCTAACCCTAATCATATCAGTCCTACCGAGTTGCATGTCGGTCCCACCGAAAATCCTAACAGTCACTAGATTTGCTGAATCGGTCAGACCGAGTTTCTCAATTTGGTCCCACCGAGTTTGGCAAGTTGTGTGTGACGGTTAGATTTTGTGTGGAGGCTATATATACCCCTCCACCCACTCTTCATTCATGGAGAGAGCCATCAGAACGTGCGTACACTTCCAGCATACATTTTCTGAGAGAGAACCACCTACTCATGTGTTGAGACCAAGATATTTCATTCCTACCATATGAATCTTGATCTCTAGCCTTCCCCAAGTTGCTTTCCACTCAAATCTTCTTTCCACAAAATCCAAATCCGGTGAGAGAGGGTTGAGTGTTGGGGAGACTATCATTTGAAGCACAAGAGCAAGGAGTTCATCATCAACACACCATTTGTTACTTCTTGGAGAGTGGTGTCTCCTAGATTGGCTAGGTGTCACTTGGGAGCCTCCGACAAGATTGTGGAGTTGAACCAAGGAGTTTGTAAGGGCAAGGAGATCGCCTACTTTGTGATGATCTACGCTAGTGAGGCAAGTCCTTCGTGGGCGACGGCCATGGTGGGATAGACAAGGTTGCTTCTTCATGGACCCTCCATGGGTGGAGCCCTCCGTGGACTCGCGCAACCGTTACCCTTCGTGGGTTGAAGTCTCCATCAACGTGGATGTACGATAGCACCACCTATCGGAACCACGACAAAAACATCTGTGTCTCCAATTGCGTTTGAATCCTCCAACCCTTCCCTTTACATACTTGCAAGTTGCATGATTTACTTTCTGCTGCTCATATATTCTTTGCATGCTTGCTTGTTATGTATTGTGAGTGTTAAGCTTGTGCCTAAGCTCCACTTAAACTTAAAGAAGTTAAAAAAATGCAACTTTTGGTACTTGGTGTCTAATCACCCCCCTCTAGACACCTCTTCTCAATCCTTTCAATTGGTATCAGAGCTTTGGTCCCCATTGATTTGGTTTAAACACCATTGGAGGAAGATGGATGAGTCTACAATTGGGGGTCTTAGACATAGAGTGCCAATACTTGATGGAGAGTACTTTTATGAGTGGAAAAATGAGATGCTTGTGATTTTCAATCAATATCATTTGAACAAGTACATTGCTATCCCTTGTGCACCTCATGTTGACCCTATGCATACTACTCTTGACGAGTCAATTGACATGATTCGCAATCTTAGAACTGTTGAACTTATCACTAGAGGTTTGCCTAGAAATTTGATTGGATATTTGCCTACTCTTAAGTGTGCCTACGCCATATGGAAATTTCTTGAGGAACGCTTTCCAAATTATTCCTTGAAAAATCTAGATGAAATTCTCCATAAGTCGCCTTGAGTAAGATGAATTCCAGTTATCCTATGTTTGGTGATTGTCTATTTGAGCTTACAAACCTTATGCGTGCCAAAGGAGATGTTGGAATTATTAGTGACATTATTTCCAAATCTATTAAAATTCATAAACAAGATCATTGTCAAACTCACTCTAACGAATCACCCTCTCTAGGATTTGATCCACCACTTGACGATGTTGAACATGGATACTATGACGAGGATGATGATAGTGACTTTGATCTTGACGATGCAATGAGACATTTTGGTCTTATGGCAAATCTTCTAGGATATATAGCAGGAGGAAAGGAATGGGTTCTTGATAGTGGATGTACCGATCACATGACCGGAGATAAAGATATGTTTCGTGAGCTTGCTGAAAACGACGGTCCTCGAAAGTATGTCACTTTCGGTGACAACTTAAAGGGTAAGGTGGTTGGCCTCGGTAAGGTGGCCAATCACATGATAGCTCCATACAAAATGTCATGCTCGTTGAATCTCTTGGCTACAACTTACTTTCAGTATCTAGACTTGCTGATTTCGGTTTCAATGTCCTATTTGCTGAAGTAGATTGCCAAGTGTTTCGTAGAGATAATCATAAAATGGTCTTTACCGGTGTACGTAGAGGTGATCTATACATTGTTGATTTCACTAAAAAGGCTCAACCTAGACTTGCTTTATTGCTAAATCTTCTAAAGGTTGGTTATGGCATAGACGATTAGGTCATGTTGGCATGTGAAACCTTGACAAGCTTATTAAAGGAAATCATATCCTTGGCGTTAACGATGTCATATTTGATAAGGATAGACTTTGCAGCGCTTGTCAGGTAGGTAAACAGGTCGGAGGAAGGCATCCCGTGAAGAACATCATGACCACAAGGACGCCACTCAAGCTACTTCACATGGATGTTTTTGGTCCCAACGCCTACAAAAGTCTCGGTGGAAATTCTTTTGGTCTAGTTATAGTTGATAATTTTTCAAGATTTACGTGGGTGTTCTTTATCGATGATAAATCGCAGGTCCAAAAGATCTTAAAAAACTTTGCTAGGAAGGCCCAAAATCAATTTGAAGAAGGTTCACAGCGACAATGGAACGGAGTTCAAGAACACAAATGTGGATACCTTTCTTGATGAAGAAGGTATTTCACACGAGTTCTCGGCTACGCACACACCTCAACAAAATGGAGTTGTTGAGAGGAAGAACCGGACGCTCATCAAAATGGCGAGAACGATGCTTGATGAGTACAAGACGCCGAAGCACTTTCGGGCGGAAGCGGTTGAGATAGCTTGTCATGCAACAAATCGCTTGTATCTTCACAAGCTACTCGGCAAGATGGCATACGAGCTTCTCACCGGTAACAAACCCCAAGTTGGATACTTTTGAATATTCGTCTCAAAGTGCTACATTCTTGATAAGCATCTGATGAAGTCATGTACCTAGGGTAGGGTCATAGACCTAATCTAAGTACCCTACCCATGGACACCCTCAGAAGAAACTACCTTCCAGTCGACCAAGAGAGACTTCACTCGACGGACTCGAAGGACTCAACCATGAAGACTCACTCGACCACCAGAAGGTCAAGAAGCACTCTGTACCGCAACGGTCTGTAGTTAAGTAGACTTTATGGTATTTAGGACAGTTTATGTGAGGCGTTACCAGTAACGCCTAGACTTAATGTACTTTAAACCCCGCATTACTGAGGGCTGGAGGGGTCTGGCAGACACTATATAAGTCACCCCCCTCCTCAGTGTAAAGGGTTCACACCCCTGTGATCCATATACACATAATCCACTCGACCGCCTCCGGGATCCGAGACGTAGGGCTATTACTTCCTTCGAGAAGGGCCTGAACTCGTACATTTCTTGTGTTTACAACTGCTCCATAGCTAGGACCTTGCCTCTCCATACCTACCCCCCACTCTACTGTCAGACTTGGAACAACGACAGTTGGCGCCCACCGTGGGGCAGGTGTCTTAGCGATTTTTGGAGAAGTTGCGATTCTTCCGACTACTTTCATCATGGTTGTTGGTGGAGTTTTGGTCGAGGGTCGCGAGATCTGTCTCGGCGCTCTCACCTTCATCGCCGACGACTCCGCTTGGCTCCAGGAGGCTCCACTCGACGTTGATGCGCTCCCCGTCCGCGGTGCGACGCATTTTCGCGCATGTGTCCGCGGCGTTCTGCTACGGCAACCGTCGACTCCATATCGGTCGACTCCCCTATCGATCACCCTCCCGGTCTCCCGCCAGCGCAAGCGCTCCGGTCAGTCAAGACTCCAGCGGTGGGTGAGGCACGCGGTGGCACGCCAGACGGCTACCACCCAAGTTGCGGCAATCGAGCCCGACGAATCTCTTTACGGCCTGTTCGATTTGTCGACTGGCTCCGTAGAGACTGCATCCGAGTGTGATAGCAGTGATCCAGCGACGGAGGTCTTGATGGTCAATGGGCCTCGCAGCCCTCCCGGTTTCCCTCGTGAGGATGGGGTAGACGATGGAGGCGACCCCGCTCAAGTTCATGAAGAGTACCAGCCCGAGCCACTTGATTCCCTGCAAAGGGAAGAACTTCGCCGCAGGAACATGGATGCCCTGCATACTCCCATCGCGGGAGAAACACCCGAGGCTCATGCCTTGGAGGAGGCACGTTTGGCCAATTTGGCTGAACGCGCTCGTCTGGAGAACCTTCAGCAAGCACTCGACGAGCGCGCGCGGCAGCGAGTACCCGACGCCAATCGACGTCAACTCTTCCCGCCGACTCAGGTATATTGAACCCCGATTCAGAATGTAGCAGCTGCAACCCGTATAGAAGAGTCCATCCAGCCCTCTCAGCCGGAAGCTGGCAGAGGCTTGATGCAGATCAGAGATTTGCTCCGGGCAGCAGGAGATCATAATTCAGCCGTGTCGCTGTCACGCAACAGAATTCACAGTCGATCCGTCGCTGCGAATACGGTCCAGTCGGCTCACAGTCCCAGATCGCCTCCGCGGCGTGAAGGACGCGAGAATCGGCGAGATCAATATGGTGACCGACATGATCGTGATGATAGGCGTCGAGTGCCCACTCCTCCCCCGAGGGGTGGGTCTTACGCTCCTCGGCAGCAGGATGACAGGCGTCAACTCAGTGTGGGGCGAAGAGCTCCGGTCGACCCCCGGGAACCAGGCTTCGATGCACGATCCATCATCGTGCAAGGCTTGGTCGACCGGAACAGAGCTCATCGAGGCGGCCTTGACAGAGATGCGCCCACAAGCAGTCAAGTGCATGTTTCTGGTCCGGAATGTTTCAGCAGGGCTATCAGAGCCACGGTGATTCCCCCCAACTTCAGGTTGGCAACTGGAGTAAGCAAGTTCACTGGTGAGTCTAAGCCTGAAACCTGGCTTGAGGACTACCGAGTGGCGGTTTAGATTGGTGGCGGGAATGACGAGGTGGCCATGAAGCATTTGCCACTGTTGGAAGGTTCTGCTAGAGCATGGTTGAATCAGTTACCTCCTAGCAGCATTTACACTTGGGAAGATCTGTCCCGAGTGTTCGTCAGAACATTTGAAGGAACTTGCAAGCGGCCAGCTGGATTGACAGAGCTGCAAGTCTGTATGCAGAAGACGAATGAGACTCTCAGAGAGCATATTCAGAGATGGATCAGTTTGCATCATACCGTGGAGAACGTGTCTGATCATCAGGCAGTCTGCGCCTTCAAGGATGGTGTTAAGAACAGCGAATTGAGTTTGAAGTTTGGTCGAACCGAAGACATGACCCTGATTCGGATGATGGAGATTGCTACCAAGTATGCCAACGGCGAAGAGGAAGACCGACTCCGAAGCGGCAAGTATAAGCCGAGTCAGTCGGAGAAGGGAAACAACAGTTGGAAGCAGAAGCGGAAGGCTGAACCAGCAACTCCTGGAGAGGCTCTGGCCATAACTCAGGGCAAGTTCAAAGGGAAACCCAAAGGATCCTGGAACCCCAAGAAGGTGAAGGATAAAGAAGGAAATGACGTGATGGATATGCCGTGTCACATCCACACGAAGAAAGACGAAGAGGGTAATATCATCTACCCGAAGCATACCACCCGCCAGTGTCGACTCCTGATCCAGCAGTTCCAAGGGAAATAGTCCAAGGACAAGGAAAAGGAGTCGAATAAAGCCGAAGACAAGGAATACAGTGAGGGAAGATATCCTCATGTTAACTCCACTCTGATGATCTTTGCGGATGTGGAAAGCAAGGGCCGACTGAAGGTTATTAACCGTGAGGTGAACATGGTCGCCCCGGCGAAACCAAGTTATCTGAGATGGTCCCAAACACCCATCACATTCGACCAGTCTGATCACCCGACTCATATAGCCACCCCTGGGAGGCAAGCTTTGGTGGTCGACCCGGTTGTCGAAGGCACTCGGCTGACGAAGGTGCTGATGGACGGTGGTAGCGGACTGAACTTATTGTATGCGGACATGCTGAAAGGAATGGGCATTCCGATGTCCCGACTGAGCACCAGTAACATGAGTTTTCATGGAGTTATACCAGGAAAGAAAGCCGAGTCACTCGGCCAAATAGCTCTGGACGTGGTGTTTGGTGATTCAAAGCATTTTCGCAAGGAGAAGTTGATGTTTGAGGTCGTGGATTTTCAGAGCGCGTACCACACTATTTTGGGGAGACCAGCTTACGCACGGTTCATGGCTCGACCATGTTACGTGTACCTCAAACTGAAGATGCCCGGCCCCAAAGGAGTGATCACTGTCACTGGCGATCGGAAAAAGGCAGAAGAGTGTTTCCAGAAAGGCTCAAAGATTGCCGATTCCCAGGTGACAGCGGTCGAGTTCGAAGAGTATAAGCAAAATGCGGATCCGAGTGATTTGCTGCGAGCCAAGAAGCCCGCCACAGAGTCAGCATTTCAGTCGTCCGATGAGACAAAGCCCGTCCACATTCACCCGACCGACCCCAATGCAGCTCCGACCCGCATCTCCACGACACTCGACCCAAAATAGGAAGAAGCGCTCATCCAGTTCCTCCGTGAGAACTGGGACATTTTTGCATGGAAGCCAGCTGACATGCCGGGTGTTCCCAGGGGACTGGCTGAGCATCGTCTTAGAGTCGACTCATCAGCAAAACCAGTTAAAGAGCATCTTCGGCGGTCCGCCGTCCAGAAGAGAAAAGCTATTGGTGAGGAGGTGGCTCGACTATTGGCGGCAGGATTTATCCGAGAAATATACCACTCTGAGTGGCTCGCCAATGTCGTCATGGTTCCTAAGAAGGACAACTCACTCCGAATGTGCATTGATTTCAAGCACATCAATCGGGCCTGCCCGAAAGATCATTTTCCTCTCCCTCGCATTGATCAAATTGTTGACTCGACCACGGGATGCGAGAGATTGTCTTTTCTAGACGCCTATTCCGGGTACCATCAGATCCGTCTGTACGGACCCGATCAGATAAAAACAGCTTTCATCACTCCATTCGAGTGCTTCTGCTATATCACCATGCCATTCTGCCTCAAGAATGCCGGAGCCACGTTTATGCGAATGATTCAGAAGTGTTTGCTCACTCAAATCAGTCGGAATGTGGAAGCATATATGGATGATATCGTGGTCAAGTCGCAAAAAGGTTCTGACCTGCTCACTGACCTCGCCGAAACATTTGCCAACCTCAGGAGGTATGATATCAAGCTCAATCCATCAAAGTGCACATTCGGAGTCCCTGTTGGCAAGTTACTCGGTTTTCTCGTTTCCGAACGAGGAATCGACACTAATCCAGAAAAGATCGGCACTATACTCCAAATGAAACGCCCCATGCGAGTGCACGATGTCCAGAAGTTTACTGGATGCTTGGCCGCATTAAGTCGATTCATCTCACGACTCGGTGAAAAGGCATTGCCTCTTTACCGACTGATGAAGAAGGCAGACAAGTTCGAGTGGACTCCAGAAGCTGATGCAACGTTTGCCGAGCTAAAAGCTCTGCTTTCCACCCAGCCGGTGCTTGCTGCTCCAATCAGCAAAGAGCCTCTGTTGCTTTATATCGTAGCCACAGGACAAGTCGTCAGTACAGTACTTACGGTCGAGCGGGAAGAAGAAGGGAAAGCCTTCAAAGTTCAGCGCCCAGTGTATTATCTGTCTGAAGTTTTGACTCCATCCAAGCAGAGATACCCTCATTATCAGAAGCTTGTGTATGGGATATACATGACCACGAAGAAGGTTGCTCATTATTTCTCTGATCATTCCATCACAGTCGTCAGCGACGCTCCACTTTCAGAGATTTGGCACAACAGAGATGCAACTGGTCGAGTGGTGAAATGGGCGATTGAACTTCTTCCCCCTGATATCAAGTTTGAGGCAAAGAAAGCCATTAATTCTCAGGCAATAGCAGATTTCCTCGCCGAGTGGATTGAACAACAGTAGCCGACTGAAGTTCACTCGGAGCATTGGACCATGTTCTTTGATGGCTCTAAGATGTTGAATGGTTCCGGTGCTGGGGTTGTCCTGGTGTCCCCCAGAGGAGATAAGCTCAGCTATGTGCTCCAGATTCACTTTGATTCCTCCAACAATGAGGCAGAGTATGAGGCCCTTTTGTATGGGTTGCGCATGGCCATTTCACTCGGCGTCCGTCGCCTTATGGTTTATGGCGACTCAGATTTGGTGGTCAACCAAGTGATGAAGGAGTGGGACGTTAGAAGCCCAGCCATGACTGGATACTGTAATGCAGTGAGGAAGCTGGAAAAGAAGTTTGAGGGGTTAGAGCTCCATCATATACCCCGACTGAAAAATCAAGCAGCTGATGATCTAGCAAAGATAGGTTCCAAGAGAGAAACCATTCCGAGTGGTGTGTTCTTGGAGCATATTCATACCCCGTCAGTTAAAGAAGATCCTTTCACCGAAGAAGCTCCGCAACCCAAGAGTGCCACAGATCCGACTGAAGTAGAAGTCCCAGCAGTGGTTGACTTGGTCATGGAGGTCTTAGTAGTCATTCCCGACTGGACAGTTCCATATATCACGTATATCCTGAGAAAAGAGCTCCCGGAGGATGAGGAAGAGGCTCGACAGATCATCCGTTGATCCAAGGCCTTTACCTTAATCAAAGGACAGTTGTACAGAGAGAGCGCGACTGGAGTTGGTCAAAAGTGCATAACGCCAGAAGAAGGTCGAATCATCCTTGATGATATCCACTCGGGGACCTGTGGCCATCATGCGTCCTCTCGGACCATCATGGCCAAAGCATACCGAGCCGGATTTTACTGGCCAAAGGCAAATGAGATGGCAAAGGAAATAGTGGACAAGTGCGAAGGATGCCAGTTCTACTCCAATATGTCACACAAGCCTGCGTCATCTCTGAAGACCATACCACTCGTCTGGCCCTTCGCAGTATGGGGGTTGGATATGGTGGGCCCCTTGAGAACCGGTCGAAGCGGTTTCACACATGTACTGGTGGCAGTCGACAAGTTCACCAAGTGGATTGAAGCTAAACCCATCAAGAACCTCGACGCTGGTACTGCTGTTAGCTTCATCAGGGAACTAATATTCAGATATGGAGTCCCGCATAGCATCATTACAGATAATGGGTCGAACTTCGACTCAGAGGAATTCAGGGATTTCTGCACTTCTCAAGGCACACGAGTCGACTACGCTTCGGTCGCCCATCCGCAGTCGAATGGATAAGAAGAGCGGGCCAATGGCTTGATCCTCAAAGGGTTGAAACCCCGACTAATGCGTGATCTCAAGCATGCAGCTGGAGCATGGGTCGACGAACTTCCCTCAGTGCTTTGGGGACTGCGGACCACGCCTAATCGGTCGACCGGGAGAACTCCATTCTTCTTGGTCTATGGAGCTGAAGCAGTCTTGCCGAGTGATCTTCTCCACAATGCTCCTCGAGTTGAACTTTACAACGAGGCTGAAGCTGAACAAGCGCGGCAGGACATAGTCGACCTCTTAGAGGAAGAAAGGGAGATGGCTCTGATCCGCTCGACCATCTACCAACAAGACTTGCGTCGCTTCCACGCCAGAAACGTGAAGAGTCGAGCCTTCCAGGAAGGAGATTTGGTTCTCCGAGTGGATCAGCAGAAACAACACAAGCTTGCTCCTTCTTGGGAAGGACCCTTCATCGTCACCCAGGTCCTCCACAACGGGGCGTACCGTCTCTACAACGTCAAGCACAATATCGACGAGCCCCGGGCTTGGAACACAGAACTACTCCGTCCATTTTACACTTAAGTTTTCACTCGGATGAGTTGTAATAAAAGTACTTCTGTAGTCCATGTTTTGCAAGATAATAGTGTCATAATTTCCCCAATGATTTTTGTCACTTTTATTTGTTCAGTAAAAATTTCCCCCTCAGTGGGTGACTTAGCCGCGAATCCGTTTCACCTAAGTTTGTAAAAAAAAATCCTTACCGAGTGGTGAGCCAGCCTCCCACTCGGGGGCTTAGCTGCGAATCCGTTCGCCTAAGTTTCAATAAAATCCTACCGAGTGGTGAGCCAGACT
>NC_041391.1:610071347-610084317 GCF_002162155.2 Triticum dicoccoides | reverse complement strand
AGTACGATGTGCGGTCGCAAGGAGGGCGAGGTGCAGGCCGACTGCGATCCTCTCCTCTGAGCTACGCCACAAGTACAACGTGAAAATCCTACCGAGTGGTGAGCCAGACTCCCACTCGGGGGCTTAGCTGCAGTCCAAGTACTCGCCTAAGTTTCAATGAAATCCTACCGAGTGACAAGCCAAACTTTCACTCGGGGGCTTAGCTGCAGTCTAAGCACTCGCCTAAGTACAAATACAATGTGCGGTCGCAAGGAGGACGAGGTGCAGGTCGACTGCGACCCTCTCCTCTGAGCTACGCCACAAGTACAATGTGCGGTCGCAAGGAGGACGAGGTGCAGGTCGACCGCGACCCTCTCCTCTGAGCTAGGCCACAAGTACAATGTGCGGTCAGAAGGAGGACGAGGTGCAGGTCGACTGCGATCCTCTCCTCTGAGCTACGCCACAAGTACAACGTGAAAATCCTGCCGAGTGGAGAGAAAACCTCCCACTCGGGGGCTTATCTGCAGCCCAGTGCTTGCCTAAGTTATAAAAATCCTACCGAGTGAGGAGCAGACCTCCCACTCAGGGGCTTAGCTGCAGCCCAGTGCTCGCCTAAGTTATAAAAAATCCTACCGAGTGGTGACCCAGACTCCCACTCGGGGGCTTAGCTGCAGTCCAAGTACTTGCCTAAGTTTCAATGAAATCCTACCGAGTGACAAGCCAGACTTTCACTCGGGGGCTTAGCTGCAGTCTAAGCACTCGCCTAAGTACAAATACAATGTGCGGTCGCAAGGAGGACGAGGTGCAGGTCGACTGCGATCCTCTCCTCTGAGCTACGCCACAAATACGGTGTGCACTCGCAAGGAGGACGAGGTGCAGGTCAACTGCGACCCTCTCCTCTGAGCTACGCCACAAGTACGATGTGCGGTCGCAACGAGGACGAGGTGCAAGTCGACTGCGATCCTCTCCTTTGAGCTACGCCACAAGTACAACGTGAAAATCCTACCGAGTGGTGAGCCAGACTCCCACTCGGGGGCTTAGCTGCAGTCCAAGTACTCGCCTAAGTTTCAATGAAATCCTACCGAGTGACAAGCCAGACTTTCACTCGGGGGCTTAGCTGCAGTCTAAGCACTAGCCTAAGTACAAATACAATGTGCGGTTGCAAGGAGGACGAGGTGCAGGTCGACTGCGACCCTCTCCTCTGAGCTACGCCACAAGTACAATGTGCGGTCGCAAGGAGGACGAGGTGCAGGTCGACTGCGACCCTCTCCTCTGAGCTATGCCACAAGTACAATGTGCGGTCGCAAGGAGGACGAGGTGCAGGTCGACTGCGATCCTCTCCTCTGAGCTACGCCACAAGTACAATGTGAAAATCCTGCCGAGTGGAGAGAAAACCTCCCACTCGGGGGCTTAGCTGCAGCCCAGTGCTTGCCTAAGTTATAAAAATCCTACCGAGTGAGGAGCAGACCTCCCACTCAGGGGCTTAGCTGCAGCCCAGTGCTTTCCTAAGTTATAAAAAATCCTACCGAGTGGTGAGCCAGACTCCCACTCGGGGGCTTAGCTGCAGTCCAAGTACTTGCCTAAGTTTCAATGAAATCCTACCGAGTGACAAGCCAGACTTTCACTCGGGGGCTTAGCTGCAGTCTAAGCACTCGCGTAAGTACAAATACAATGTGCGGTCGCAAGGAGGACGAGGTGCAGGTCGACTGCAATCCTCTCCTCTGAGCTACGCCACAAGTACAACGTGAAAATCCTACCGAGTGGAGAGCAAACCTCCCACTCGGGGGCTTAGCTGCAGCCCAGTGCTTGCCTAAGTTATAAAAATCCTACGGAGTGAGGAGCAGACCTCCCACTTGGGGGCTTAGTTGCAGCCCAGTGCTCGCCTAAGTTATAAAAAATCCTACCGAGTGGAGAGCAGACCTCCCACTCGGAGGCTTAGCTGCAGCCCAGTGCTCGCCTAAGTTATAAAAAATCCTATCGAGTGGAAAGCAGACCTCCCACTCGGAGGCTTAGCTGCAGCCCAGTGCCTGCCTAAGTGAATTGAAGAATAAGTCGACTGCAGTGAGCATCTCGCTTTAAACCAGCAAAAGACATTTCAAGACAAATGCAAGCATATTCAAATGTCGAATCCAAGTTCAGATGGACACCTAAAGGAACCGAAAGTGCTCAGGCGCTAAGCCTGTTAAGGTTTATCGGTTACAAAATCACTCGGCATACCGAGGCAAATTTAAAGTATCGAGCTCAAGAAGTTTTTTACCCCTCCTGTGGAGGGCTGGAAGGTGCAACAAACTCATCAAGATCAATTCCGTCCGCGATCTGAGTGGCAGCAGCGAAGAAAGTCTCCATGAAAGACCGGAAGTCATGTTTCTTGGTGTTGGCCACCCGAAGAGCCGCCAACTTGTCTTCTCGTGCATCTTTGCAATGGACTCGGGCCAGACACAGAGCGACATCTGCACCACTCCTGCACTCGACCAGGGACTGTGTTTAGTCGAGTCATCAAAGACTCAAGGTCATTTTGGAGCATCTCCCTGGGCCAGAGCGTAGTGTCAATGCGGGAAGTGGCGACCTTCAGCCTTGCAAGATAGTCAACGACAGCAGCAACGCGAGACTCAAGCCGGAACACGTTCATGGCAACTTCATCGTTCACCGGAGAGTTGACGGGGTCCAGGTTTGGTTCCAGTCGACTGGTTTCCTCTTCAAAGTTTTGGCAAAATTCTGCAAGTACAATCGCCGAGCCAAGGCAATGGTCGAATGGAAAGATCACCGTAAAAACGATTGTTTGGCACAAAGGATTACCTTCGAGCATGAGGAACAACTTCTTGGCGAGTCTGCTCAGATAGGCCTCCAGATCATTCTTTTTCCCAGCCAATTGACTGGCCTTGTCATTCAGAGCAGCTTTGTCGCTTTTCAGTCGACTGACCTCCTTGTTGGCAATTGCAAGAGCAGCTTTCAGATTAGTGTTTTCTTCTTCAAGCTTGGTGACGGAAGCTAACTTCTCGTTAGCAAGCTTGGTCTTCTCAGCTAACTCAAGGTCTTTCTTCTTCTGGGCCTCCTTCACTTTGCCTGCAAAGTCACAGCAAGATCAGATTTTGAAACAAATGAGGGACAAAAGCAGTCGTCGAGACCTCACCGAACGTACCTTTGGTCTCCTCCTTCGCCTTTATCAGATTCTCCTTGACCAGCTTCAGATCAATCTCGAGCTGAATATGCTTGTTCTCCAGCTCGGTATAACGAGCCGCAAGGTCGCAGGATTTCTGCGAAGAACCAATCGACAAAATGTCAAAGATAATTCACTTCCGAGTGGATAAGAGAAAATCATGCGTTTTTAAGACTACAGCCGAATACAAACATTCGACCTTAGTCTCGGGGACTACACCCAGTGGGTGCACTCAGCGTGCCCCCACTAGTTCTATTAAGATAGATTCGATCAGTCGACCAAAAAGAAAAATAATAGGACGTATTCTTCAGACTATAACCGACTGCCAGCAGTCGACCACAGTCTCGGGGACTACACCCAGTGGGTGCACTCAGCGTGCCCCCACCGGTTTGAGAAATACATTCGACCTAGTCGAATGACGGAAAAACTTAACTTATAAAGCCTATGGTCGACTGCCAGCAGTTGACCATAGCCTTGGGGACTACACCCAGCGGGTGCACTCAGTGTGCCCCCGCTAAAAACCGGAGTTTCAATCGACACACCCAGTGGGCGACTACTATGGATTTCGGAAAACATATCCTAATAGAACAGGCGATGACCGACTGACCTAAACGTTGCTTTGAAGAGCAGAACTGGCGTCATAGGCTGCCTGGCTAGCCTCCCGGATGGCCTTCACCTGCTCCATCATGACTCCCGCCTGGCGTATCGCTTCCTTTGCAGCACTGGCTTGGTCCTCTGGGACGTAGTGTGTCGAGAAGAGGGAAGGCTGTGCAGCACTCGATGACGCGGGGTGAGCACTCGTCAGCGGCACCGCGAAAGATACGGTGTTCCGAGTGGTGTTCTACTCCTCCGCGACCAGAGTCTCGGGTGCCGTCACATCCTGAGCCACCCTGCCGGCAGACGCTTTCCTGCTCCTCCTGTGCTTTAGTGGTTCCTCGTCGTCGTCGTCATCAGGAAGGGTGATAACGACATTGGATGGAGTTGTGAAAAGAATCAGAATTAGAGACAAAGAGCCAATCGACTAAAAAAACGGAATTAAGAGAGTGGTACCAGGTTTTGAGGTTGCAGCATCCTCCATCTCATGATCGTCGGCCCTGGCTGAAGTATCAGAAGTAGCAGCACTGCAATTCCAAAAATGAGTCGGTTAACTCATGAGTCGACCAAAAATAAACTCGTGTAGAGCAAGAGGACTCAGATAACACTTTTACCCTGATATGGTGGGAATCGACACCTTTATCTTTGTCAAGATCTTCGCTGGTTTCGTCGGCACCGTTCGAGATTGCTTCGGAGCCTTCTCGGTCAGTGCCGGAGAAGTGGTCCGAGGGCGCTTGGTCGACTGCGCGATAGTCGCAACCCCCTTACCACGTTCAGTCGCAGGGTCGTGGATGAGCTTCGACCGCCTCTCCATGCGAGGCGGTGCGACTTCCTCCTCCTCCTCTTCTTCCTCCTCCTCCTCCTCCTCATCATCATCATCTTCAGCAGCATCCGAGTCCCACTCCTCCTGGCTTTCACCCCCACTCGCTTCTCCCTCATCAGTCGGAGTCTGCGCTCCATTGGGCATCGAGTACAGTTCGGTGAGGGCCTGTCAGACATCAAGACAAAGATCAATCGACCAATTTGCGGCGAAAACGGAATAAGTATGGCAAGAATACAATTGGAGGTAAAGTGGGCATACCTTGTCTGGAGTGCTGGAATGGTCGAGTGGAGGAATCCTCCTGGCTCCACGAGGGTTATCCTTGTTCCCAGTGACCGCGGCCATCCACCTTTCTAGCGTGGCGTCGTCGACTGCTTCCGGATTGATCCGAGTCTCATCTTCGGTCCCGCAGTACAGCCACATGCAATGGCCCCGGTACTGAAGAGGCTGGATACGTCGCCTAAGAAAAACCTCCAGGAGATCCATACCCGTCACTCCATCCCGAACCAACTGGACTATGCGCTCCATCAACATCTTCATGTCGGCTTTCTCTTCCGGGAGCACCTTCAGAGAGGAGGGTTTGTTGACTCGGTCCATGGTAAATGGAGGGAGACCACTCGACTGCCCCGGCGTCGACTCGTTCTGGCAGTAGAACCAAGTCGACTGCCAGCCTCTAACCGACTCAGGAAGGGTCATGGTTGGGAAGGTGCTCTTGTTCCTCATCTGGATCCCCAGACCTCCACACATCTGAGTAACCTTGGTTTTATCGTCATCTGGACTCGCCTTCTTCACGGTCTGAGAGCGACACGTGAATATATGCTTGAACAGACCCCAGTGCAGTCGGCAACCCAGAAAGTTCTCAGACATGGATACAAAGGCAGCAAGGTAGGCGATAGAGTTCGGATTGAAGTGCTGGAGCTGTGCCCCAAAGAAGTTCAAGAAACCACGGAAGAAAACACTCGGCGGCAAAGAAAACCCACGATCGACATGGGTAGCCAGAAGAACACACTCACCCTCTTTCGGCTGGGGTTGCCACTCGTTCCCAGGGAGCCTGGCTGCTCCGTGGGGGATCAGACCGTCGTTGGCCATGTCAGTGAGATCCTTCTCAATGATGGTCGACCGGATCCAATCTCCCTGGACCCAGCCGTGCGACAGACGAGATCTGGACGAAGACCCGCCCCGACTGGTTGTTCTCCCTTTCGCCTTCCCCGTCGCCGACGCCTTCTTCGCGCGTTCCAGCGCCGCCATCTTCTCCTTCACCATGGCTGCCGGTGAAGCATGCGAGGAGCGATTGCGCGGAGGCGAGAGCGGGTGCAGTGGGCGGAGGCAGAGAGGGCAGAGGAAGAATGGAGAGTTACTGTTCAGAAGCCATCGCCGGGCGCCTTTATAAGAACACTTCCGAGTGGATGACAGGCAGGCCCGGGCGATCCAATCACATCCCGAAACAGTCGCGCGTACGCGATACGTGGCGAAAAAGGTGGTGCAGACATCGAGGCGTCTATGCCCTATCCCATCTGAGCGCCGCGGTCCGCCCCGCTTCGCGCGCTTCCCCAAATTTCGTATCCCACAAAATCCGCGAACGGCAGATCGATCTGTCAGGCGCGAGATTTCCTGCGATCCGTCGCTCGAGAATTGTTAAGTTCAAAAGTTCACTCGATGAAAGAAAAGAATGGATCAAGGCGACTGAAGAAAAGTTGCTGATTATCAACGAAGAGATTATTGGTCCAAGACGATACATATCCAAAACACAAAAGCAGGTCGGAAATAATATCAACTCCTTCCTCACTCAAACCTCAATCCATTCGGGGGCTAATGATGAAGTCATGTACCTAGGGTAGGGTCATAGACCTGATCTAAGTACCCTACCCAAGGACACCCTCAGAAGAAACTATCTTCCAGTCGACCAAGAGAGACTTCACTCGACGGACTCGAAGGACTCGACCATGAAGACTCACTCGACCACCAGAAGGTCAAGAAGCACTCTGTACCGCAACGGTCTGTAGTTAAGTAGACTTTATGGTATTTAGGACACTTTATGTGAGGCGTTACCAGTAACGCCTAGACTTAATGTACTTTAAACCCCGCATTACTGAGGGCCGGAGGGGTCTGGCAGACACTATATAAGCCACCCCCTCCTCAGTGTAAAGGGTTCGCACCCCTGTGATCCATATACACATAATCCACTCGACCGCCTCCGGGCTCCGAGACGTAGGGCGATTACTTCCTCTGAGAAGGGCCTGAACTCGTACATTTCTTGTGTTTACAACTGCTCCATATCTAGGTGCTTGCCTCTCCATACCTACCCCCCACTCTACTGTCAGACTTAGAACAACGACAACATTGTCGTTCTAAATTTGCTCCTAAGTCTCATGAAGGTTTCCTACTTGGTTATGGCTCAAACTCTCACACATACTGTGTCTACAACAATTTCACCCGAAAGGTTGAAGAAACGGTAGATGTGAAGTTTGATGAATCTAATGGCTCGCAAGTAGAGCAATTGCCAATTGATGTAGGAGACAAAGACCCCTCGGAAGCAATTCAAGACTTGTCTATTTGCAAGATTCGTCCAACAGAGGTGAAGGAGAGTACCTCATCCGTCCAAGTGGAAGTTTCTACCTCACGACAAGGTGAACCAAGAGTTGATACGGAAGCATCCAAAGTGGGACACACCAAGATGAAGAAAACGAGGAAGTGCACCAAGATGAACGTCAACAACCTCCTTCTCCACCATGACAAGAAAACGACAATATCAACAATGAAGAAGGCCAAGAAGAAGAACAAAATGAAGAATATGTTCAACCAAGACCCAAGCAAAAGCTTTCACGAGTTCGAGCAAGAATTGCTAAAGATCATCCCGTCGAGCAAATCTACAAAGATATCCAAACCGGGAGAATCACTCGCTCTAAAACTCATTTAGCTAACTTTTGTGAACACTATTCATTCATCTCTAGCATTGAACCTATGAAGGTTGAAGAAGCATTGGAAGATCCGGATTGGATAAACGCTATGCATGAAGAGCTACACAACTTTGAGAGGAATCAAGTTTGGACATTGGTTGAGAAGCCCGACAACAACCACAACATCATCGGTACCAAATGGGTGTTTCGCAACAAGCAAGATGAAGATGGACAAGTAGTTTGCAACAAAGCACGTCTCGTCGCCCAAGGCTACACACAAGTCAAAGGTATGGACTATGGTGAGACTTATGCTCCCGTTGCTAGACTTGAGTCCATTCGCATCTTACTTGCCTATGCTAATCACCATGATATCACCTTGTACCAAATGGACTTTAAAAGTGCTTTTCTAAATGGTGAAATAGAGGAGGAAGTTTATGTTAAGCAACCTCCCCGCTTTGTTAATCCTAAGAAACCTGATCATGTTTACAAACTTCACAATGCTCTTTATGGTCTTAAACAAGCTCCTAGAGCATGGTATAAATGCTTGACCAAGTTCCTTATTGAAAAAGGCTTTGAAATTGGAAAAATAGATTCTACTCTTTTTACTAAAAGGGTCAATGGAGAACTATTTGTATGCCAAATTTATGTCGATGATATTATATTTGGTTCTACTAACCCTCATTTTAGTGAAAAGTTTGGGAAGCTAATGTCGGAGAAGTTTGAGATGTCTATGATGAGTGAACTCAAATTCTTTCTTGGTTTACAAATCAAGCAAACTAAGGAAGGCACCTTCGTCTCTCAAACGAAGTACACCAAGGACTTATTCAAGAAGTTCAATATACAAGAATGCAAAGGTGTGACTACACCCATGCCTACTAGTGGACATCTTGATTTGACCAAAGATGGTGAACCGGTTGATCAAAAGGTCTATCGCTCTATGATTGGTTCATTATTATATCTATGTGCTTCACATCTCGATATCATGCTAAGTGTGTGCATGTGTGCACGATATCAAGCTGCTCCTAAAGAATGTCATCTGAAGGCTGTGAAAAGGATAGTGAGATACTTAATCCATACACCAAACTTTGGCATTTGTTATCCAAAGAGGTCCTCTTTCGATCTTGTTGGCTACTCCGACTCGGACTATGCCGGTGACAAGGTTGATAGAAAGTCCACTTCGGGTACTTGTCGATTTCTTGGTAGATCTCTTGTGTCTTGGTCTTCCAAGAAACAAAACTTAGTATCCTTATCCACCGCCGAAGCGGAATACATTGCCGTTGGTTCATGTTGTGCTCAATAACTTTGGATGACCCAAACTCTTAAAGATTATGGGATATATGTGAAACATGTTCCATTACTTTGTGACAATGAAAGTGCTATCAAGATTGCTCACAATCCCGTGCAACACTCTCGAACTAAGCATATTGAAGTTCATCATCATTTCATTCGAGATTATGTTGCCAAAGGGGACATTAATCTTAAGCATGTTCGCACCAAAAAGAAATTAGTAGATATATTCACTAAACCACTTGATGAGAAAGTGTTTTGGAGGTTCACTACAAGAAATATGTCAACTTGTGACCTTGACTATTGGTCACTGAAAGGTCATGGTTTTTCGTTTGCGACCTTTTTTTGACCAAAAAGAGAAGGTCAAAAGCTGGCGGTCGTTAACTGACTATAGCGACCTTCTCTATGAGAAGGTCGTAGACGTTTATGACCAAAATATGTCCACTGTGGCGTTTTGGTCACTAGCAACCTCCCCAGACCACGTAGGCATCCAGCGTGGCAAGCTGATATGGCACAAGATTCAGCCCAGTCCAATTCGGTTTTCTACATGGGCCTAGCCCATTAATTCAGCCCATTTAGTATATTTATTTTTGTTAATTTCGTTCAGCTACATGGGCCAAGCCTAACTGGTCAGCCCATAAATTTTTATGCATGTTTGGCCTTTCAAGAATATATATACAATTTTGTGCAGCCCATTTCTGGTTTACTTTCGAGCTTTTTATACATTCAAATATTAATTCAATCCTGGAGTTGGTCCAGTACTCTTTTCAGCCTATTCACATATTCATACATATGATCCACCTTTTCAACAAATTTTGCAAATAATTTCATATTTCAACACTAAATATGTTTACATCACAGGCCATAAAGCCCTACAAAATAAGTAACACTTGTTCCTATACAAAACTATCAAATGATACATAGAACAAAACAGAATACAGAAAATTTAGTTCAACAAAAATAGGTTTTCTTCCTCTTCCATCTTCCAGAACACACAACACCTGTGAAAAATAAAGATGCCACAACAAAAATGGAAGGATCAGCCACTGGAAGCATATTGAATACAAGGGAAACAATCAAACTAAAGAAATGAAAGGTACGCACTGTGAAAAATTTGAGAGCACGAATATTTTTTATATTACCATAACAAACAGAAATGTAATCTGATTGCACCAAGAGTACTACATGTTTCATTTTTTGACAAAAAAAGAGAAAATATTTCTGGCACCAAGAGTACAAGTGCCCGAGAGCGAAATTTTGAAAGTAACAATCTTATATTTTACGTGTTGTTTTTAATCTGCTAAATGCATCCTTACAGAGGCTGCAGGCTCCATGTGTGTTTTTCTCTCCCTCACCACGCTGCATAGGAGTATAGATACAATCTATTTTTTGTGCGGACGTTCAGTACACTCATCATATAGTGTGTGTGTGTGTGTATCATCCGAAAAGGAAGCTTACCAGAGAGTCCTCACTGGCCTTGGAGTTGAGGACGCTCTTGTGCACTTGCAGAAAGGCTTTTCCCTCCAAATTCTCGCTGGCAGCCTTTTATCCAAAGCATTCAGATTCCAATCCTGCGTACATGCATACAGTTTTCAGTCCCACAAACTCTCGTATCAATATGGAGTTGCTACATACATTCAACAGGGGAGAAGCAGAAATATAAAACAGAGTATGTCTGGTGACTCTGGTCAGGAAGACTCCACTATTTGATGTAGCATTCAAAAAGAACACAAATCAAGTTGCATTTGTATACCGTACATAACTTGAACGAGAGTGCCCAAAAAGTGCAGGAATCTTTATTTATTTTTGAGAGAAAATAGTGCAGGGAGTATATATTACCTTGAAGAAACTGTGCCAGCTTGTCGAGGTTTCCGGCCGTGAGCTTGTGGAGATCCTCACCGGCCCAGACAGGGAAGACGAAGATGGTGGTGCAGAGGCAGGTAAGTACGCCGATGATGATGGTGGAGAAGCGCTCGTCCGCCATCTTCCTTCTCTCTCTCTCTAAGTGTCCATCGGGATCCTCACAGTCGTGTGTACAGGTGCGCTCTGCCATGAAGTGCCAGCATTTTCCATGCCATCAGATCCATTACAGACATGCTTAAGGTGCAAAATACACAAGCCAATTAAGCATGTTCCTCCAATATTATGCAATCTCAGATGCAAACAGGTAACAACACCTATTTATATGCATAAACTAACTAAGATTTTCTAGCATGGAAGGTTGATGCAGACTTAATTTTAGCTCCCATAATGCTGACATAGGTTAAGGCACACCATGTATGTATACTAAATCATGACAGCATATCACGTCAGATGCTAGATGAACTTCAAACCAGAAACAGATACACACTAGATTATGGGACCATTTCATATGGGGAAATGACGAAGCTATACGGTAGAAAACTAAGTTCAGTTCTTACTGGTTTCTTGCTGCATGAAGAACTCTCGCCATTTCCATTTTCTGAGACATGTAGCAAGCAATGCATCAGATGCCAATGCTGGTTACTGCACACTAAAATTGTTAAGAGAGTGCATTATTGTAACAAACATGACAAGAGCTTACATCCATGGCATCATCATCTCCATCCCTCTTCCTTTTCTCCCTTTGTTCAGGTGACAAGCAGCTTGCCATTTGCCACAGGTCAGGCCCAGGGAGCTGGGGCTTCGTTCACAATGGAGCAGGCAGCTGGAGCTGCTGGGCCTTCGTTCACAATGGAGTACACAGGTGCCTGCACGGGCGTTGGGGCTTCAGTGCTACCCATTTCAGCAGCAGGAACTCGGGTATGATCTGCAAACCGGGGGGCGGGGAAAAGAGAAAATTCACTTTAGTCTCCGTTGATCACAACAATATATCTGTACATTACAACGGTAATAATAAAAAATTATGTTGCTCTTCGATTACAATCCAGTGGATAACAGGACAACCGGATATTGGAACACTGTAGTGTTCTCTGAACTTACTGACGAACAAAAGCTGATTATGTTTCCCGCAAATTTTATTTGACCATTTTGGTGCAGCAATAGGATGTAACAGGAAGATGAGATAATAACATGATCTCATGTATTCCCTCCTTCCCACATTGTTAGGCGTGTTAGTCTTTAGCACGAAAATTAGCGTACGTGGATTGTTATTTGACCCATCGTACAAGTTGTAGATAGGGAGGCAACAACGATTCAAAAGAAAAGTTAGAGGCATCCACGATCTTCTTTCCAAGTAAATAGGGATGGTTAGGTTTAACTGATTGAGAGAGGAAGGCATGTGCGCCTTAGATTATGGGATTACATGCAGAAACTTAAACGCCCAAGATTTTGGGAAGGAGGGAGTACCAAGGTGCAAGTGTCAAGCCTCCGGATTAAATTCCAGATCTTGATGATAACTACTCCTACAGTATGAGAAATCGGCTATCTGAATTTCTTTCCAGAAACCACCTGCCTGAAGGCCTAAACCATGGAGCAAATCTTGCTCCGCTACTCGAATGAGCAGAGGTAAGCACGAAAAATCCTGCTCCGCTACTCGAAGGCCTAAATCAACCGGGGATTCACGCCCGCCTTTTGCAGAACCTGCACGGACACCCAACCGCGGGGACTAAATGGAGATGGATGCGGGGATCGAAGCCGGAGAAGAGAGGAGAGGTTACTTTCTTGGACGGAAACGAGGAAGTAGCAGCCTCGTCGCAGGCCGCGAGGTCCATCCCAACCACCGCGATGGCCGCCGCCCCTTCTGCCGCGCTGTGCCGCGCTGCACCGCGCCTCCTCCGCCGTCGCAGCCAGGGCGCCCTCATCGCCCACCAGGACCAGCCTGTGTGTGCGCGCGCGCTTAGATTCAGAGCCCAATGACAGGAGAAAGAAGGAGAAAAGTGAGAGGGAGTACCTACAGCCATGCCTGGCGAGGCCGACAGCGACCCCCCGCGAGATGGCGTCGGTGCCGCCGTTGCAGGCGAGCAGCACTTGCTTCGCTTCGGCGGTGTCGGCGGCCATCCCCTTTCCCCTTCTTCTTCTCTTTGCTGCTCATGAAGAGTTATAGCAAGACAAGGCTTGGGGTGGTGGCGGCCGCTGTGGGCGGGGCTGGGGGCGGTGGCTGTGGCTGTGGACATGCACGGTGTATCCGGGCGGGGCTGGGGACGGGACCGGGGGATGGGGAGGAGGATGAGGTGTGGCTATGGGGGAACGGAGAGATGGCCGTGAGGAGGGAAGGAGGAGAGGGCGAGGGAGGGAGGGCGCCGCCGCCGGCGACGG
>NC_041391.1:610047092-610070738 GCF_002162155.2 Triticum dicoccoides | reverse complement strand
GCGGCTGTGGGTGCGTAGGAGAGAGAGGGGGGCGAGAGGACGAGTGGTGCGGGTTGTGAGACGGTGGGGGAGGGGTCAAGTCTGCCGTTAGATCCAGGACGATCGTACGGTTCAGATCGCCTACGATAGGGTGATCCGGGGGAGTCATCCTGATTGGTTGGAGAATACGGCTGTAATTTAAAATATAGTCTCTAAGTGCTAAAAACAAAGGGGTTTATGAAGCAACTACCAATAATATTTTGCAAAATGGAACCACTAAAATTTTCACTCAAGTTATACCGCATTTTATGGATGATGATAACCTTCTAATCGTTCTAGCCTTTTTTGGCCATTTAAGTTTTGTAAGATTCCACCCGCAGTTACGAACGGTTATGCCATGGTTTTAATCGCGTTTTGAAATTGGAATAAAGAATTAAAGAAATCAAAAAAGGAAAGCCTTTGCATTGTGTCATTATATGTGATCTAGTGTCTATGAAAAAACAAACTTCTAATACGATAAATACCTTTAAAACGTCTGCTCAAATGGCATAGTCTGCTCAGATGGTCAATTTTATGGCCACTTTCTTGGCATAGTCTACTCAAATGACCTCATATCGTGCACAAGGGTGCATCCTGAAATGGCAAACAATTTTGCCTAAGGAATCTTTTGTTTTCTTTGGACGAAAAATCAGTTTTCCATTTTTTTGATTGCCCAAAATGAGTTTTTTTGTGAAGGACCTACCATATATTTGTTGCAAAATTGGACCTAATCAATTTTGTAAAATACTAGGCCATATATAATGCACAATTGACAAAATGGTTGGGTGTCAAAAGTTTTGATCCACCTCTGGTGAAAAAGACAAATTCCCGCTGATTCAGCTGGAAGCGGGTCAAATTTGAACTGCAGGTGCCTCGTAGTTTGCTCTTTATTTTTTACAAAAATCATTTCTAGGTACATAAGTATCTATTTAATCAGAGAAACACCCAAAAAAAATCCTAGATTCAACCAGTAGCTAGGACCGGTCAAGCCCGGCGTTTTAACCGCATTTTGAAACGGGCATAAAAAATTCAAAAAAAATCAAAAAATTGGAAAACCTCCGCATTGTGTCATTATATGTGACCTAGTTTCCAGGAAAAATAATAAACTTGTAATGCGGTAATCATTTTAAAAAAGTGTTCTCAGAAATGAGCTATCATGTGTGAAGATTCACGGCTTTCAAGCCAAATGATCAATCTTATGGCCACATTCATGGCATAGTTTGTTCAAATGATCTCATATTGTGCACAACGGTGCATCTTGGAATTCCAAACAATGTTGCCTGAGGAAGTTTTCATTTTCTTTGCACGGAAAATTCATTTTTCATTTTCCGAGTGCCCAAAAGGAGGTTTTTTTATGAAGGAACTACCGAATAATTGTTGCAAAAATGGACCAAATCAATTTTATGAAATACTAGGCCATATATAATGCACAATTGACGAAATGGTTGGGTGAAAAAAGTTTTGATCCACCTCTGGTGAAAAAGACAAATTGCCGTCGATTCAGCTGGAAACGGGTCAAATTTGAACTATAGCTGCCTTGTAGTTTGCTCTTTATTTTTTCCAAAAATCATTTCTAGGTCAATAAGTATCTATTTAATCATAGAAACACCAAAAAAATTCCAAGATTCAACCACTAGCTAGGAACGGTCAAGCCCACCATTTTGACCGCATTTTGAAACGGGCATAAAAAATTAAAAAAAATGAAAAAATTGGAAAACCTTCACATTGTGTCATTATATGTGACCAAGTTTCCAGGAAAAATAATAAAGTTGTAATACGGCAATTATTTTAAAAAAGTGTTCTCATAAATGAGCTATCATGCGTGAAGATTCATGGCTTTCAAGCCAAATGATCAATCTTATGGCCACATTCATGGCATAGTTTGTTCAAATGATCTCATATTGTGCACAAGGGTACATATTGGAATTCCAAACAATGTTGCCTCAGGAAGTTTTCATTTTCTTTGCACGGAAAATTCATTTTTCATTTTCCGAGTGCCCAAAAGGAGGTTTTTTGTGAAGGAACTACCAAATAATTGTTGCAAAAATGGACAAAATCAATTTTATAAAATACTAGGCCATATATAATGCACAGTTGACAAAATGGTTGGGTGAAAAAAGTTTTGATCCACCTCTGGTGAAAAAGACAAATTGCCGTCGATTTAGTTGGAAACGGGTCAAATTTGAACTGCAGCTGCCTCATAGTTTGCTCTTTATTTTTTCCAAAAATCATTTCTAGGTAAATAAGTATCTATTTAATCAGAAATACATGGTTTGATGGCGAGACATCGAGGTTTGGACGGTGGCCGAGGGCCCCAACTCTAGAGCGCGTAAGCTCGCATGCCCGCCGCGTGGTCACCGCATGACCGTGGCGTTGCCATGTGTTCTGGGCAGCCTAGGCATGTCTATTGGGTTGGGCACTCCCTAGGTAGGTGCTAGGAAGAAAATCACAACATAAGGTTCTCATGAGGAGATCGATCGATGCTCAAACATGAATAAGCAGCCAAGTGTTTGATTTGCGGTACGGGAAATGCACATGGCTAATGGGCGTGAGTTTTGGCTTAGGATGATCAATTACTAAGAAGACCATCTTCACAAATTTTCACCTCAAAAGGAGGAGCCTAGGTGGTACTTGCTTTACAAAGTACCACACTAGACATAAATACGAATGTTGAAGCTGGGCTCAAAATAATGAATGGATTGACCTGGCATTTGGTGGAGGATGGTTATTTGGGCATAGAAAAGCACTATAGAAAATGGATACCATTTGGACATGCCAAAGTGGTACTTCCTTCACAAAGTGCTGCTCTGAACAAAATAGGAAAATGAATATTTTCGAATTATTTTTGAACTAGGAAAGGAATGTTTTTGACATATTTGATGAATATATGATGCAAAACATTTATGAGAAATTTTTGGGAATTTTTGGAATAACAGAAATATAGGTTGCTTCACAACCTAGGGCAAAAACTGCCACATGGACATGACACATAGGCAAAACTGATGAGATGGCGCCTAGTCATCACAAGCCACCACAATCTACAAGGCTATGACCATCTATATTGGTCAGTAACAACTAGAAATAAGGCAGCGGACTAGTACTGTTTGCTTTGTGACCATTTTGTGTAAGGAAATTATGACCTTTCTGACCAAAATGGTCGCAATGGTTTAGGGTTTGGAGCCCCCGAGTAGCTTTTGACCAATTGGTCTGAAATGGTCATAGATCTATGACCAATTCTTCCAGGGTCACTGACAGAAGGTCACTAGTTGACATATTTCTTGTAGTGGTTAAGAGCTGAATTGAACATCATTGATGCTTCAAACTTGGAGTAGGAACTCCATTTGATACATGCAAGGCATGAGCCTATGACTAATCCTTGATATTTCTCTTATGATGATAATGTTATGTCTTGGATATATTTGCACCTTGCATGTAATCTAACCCATGTTGGTACTTGGATGAATCTAATTCCATGACATTGTAACATACTCATATCTTGAGCAATCTCTACATCACCAAGTCTCTACACAATGGTGGTCGAAGACAAGGAAGCACGAAACCATTCAAACATATCCTTTGACATATTCTATGTTGAGTTTCATGATTGTCATTTTGGAAACACAAGTGCTCTTCCTTGCAAGAACTAACCCATGTAGGTAGATGAACTCAAATTCCAAGTGGTGCTCCCAACTCTTGATGAGCTACATCAACCTTGAGCAACCCACACAAGTTCAACTACAGGATCACGATCAACACCACCACCCAAGGTATGTTATTCCATATTGGAGAAGCCTTGCTCCCAGTCATGAGTCAAAGCAACTCGACAAGATGTGAATACATCAAGATGCTTAAACGAAAAATGGTAACCCCATTTTGAGCTTAAACGATGAGTATGACCTATGATCAAGTGATCTCACTTGACTCCTAAGTCAATATACTCTAACATAGGTGACTTTTTGGCCGACCAATTCTAGATAAAGTTCTCCTGTGTTCTTTTCTGTGCTCTTGCATTTATCTCATGCATATTTGTTTCCCTTTTCAAAAAAAAACATCATCTAGATTTCTTTTCTTTTCTGTTTGTTCTGCATTCCTTGCATCCAATTCATTGCAAATCTTTCAGTTAATTCCTTGCAAATGCTTGTGATATCTTACTTGTCTAGTGAGCTGAGGTGACAAGTGTTTTCTCTGTGATGAACTCGGTCACACCGGACTCTTGTTTTCGGTCTAACCGAATTCTTTCGGTGCAACCGAAGCATACTACTCGGTGCCACCAATTTCACTACAGGAAAGACATTTTGCCATTTATTCCTGTATTACTCTTGATCCAGCTCCACTCAATGAATCTTATCCTCTACAAGCATCACATTTACCTTGCTTCTTTGTGCTATGACTCAAGGACCAAACCCATTCACAACAAATTCCAGAAGGCCCTTCTTGGAAATTGATGTCAAAGGGGGAGAGAGAGATCACATCAAAGCTTAATCATATCTCTAGGGGGAGAGAATACTCAAGGAGAGAGTAATCTACAAGGATCCCAGATGCTTGGTGTTCAAGAGGAGAGATGCCACATGTCTTCTTGAGAGGAAAGACATGTTCATATGTGCTTTTTTGCATTAAGCTCTGTTCATTTGTTTCTTTGAGCTCTGATTTTCTGTTCCCTATCTTCTCCCAGTATCCCATACTAGATTCAGGGGGATCAAGACATATAAGGGAAATAAATTCTTTAAATTCATTGCACATCTTTACCTTTGGGGACATGTCTATGTTAAATGTGGTACTTAGTACTCACTCTCTACATGTCATCCCAGTCTTGGTACTCTTGTGGCTTCTTTCTGTTTGCTCTGGCTAGTAGGTGCATCTGTGTTATCCAACCTTATTTTCACAGGTTCATTCCATCCTAAGCCAACTCAAGACCACAAGGTACATTTCCCTTATGTGAGAGCATATGCATCACAATCATGTGTATGAGGAATTCTTCCTGATGTACATACTGTTTGCAAGAAGGACTCATGAGCATGAAGGTACATTTCCCATATTCACATATGTTGCTCTGATGCATATAGCCAAGATACATGTAACACATTGCCTACTTTGTCATGCTTATGCTCTCACATGCTTCTATATTCCATATTCACATGATTGCATACATGTAGGCGGAGCCTATGCTTGTTACATGTCTTTCCAAAGCTTTACTTGTTATTCTCTACATATCTATCTAAGCTTTGATGTATGTTGTCATCAATTACCAAAAAGGGGGAGATTGAAAGCACAAGTGCTCCATGGGTGATTTTGGTAATTAATGTCAACATATCTCTTGTTGGACTAACACTTCTACCTAGCATGTTTCAGACAAGTTCAACAATGGAGTGGCATGGACTAAAGGATGTGGAACCCCTTCAAGATGCTAAGGACAAAGGATTGGCTCAAGCTCCAAGATCAAGACTCTACATTTTCTATTTTAGTGATCCAAGATCACATTGAGTCTATAGGAAAAGCCAATACTATCAAGAGGGGATGAGGTGTTGCTTAATGGCTTACTTGCTCAAAATGCTTAGTGATATGCTCCAAAGCCCTCAACTACTTTCTCACATCCACATATGTCCTAAACCAAAAGTCTAACTCGGCCCTACCGATTCTTTCCATCCGGTGCCACCGAGTTCAAATGTCTTAGCCACTGCCACAAACCCTAGGCAAATCGGTCTCACCGATAGGGATCTCGGTCTCACCGAGATGGGATTGTAATCTCTCTGTGTATGTCCATTACCAAAATTGGTCTCACTGAGTTTGAGCAATCGGTACTACCGAGATTACAATGCAAACTCTCTAGTTAGCTTATTACCAAATCGGTCTCCCCGAGTTTGTGTAATCGGCCCTACCGAGTTTACCTGACCAACTCTCTGGTTAGCTTATTAAGAAAATCAGTCCCACCAAGTTTGTGTAATCGGTCTCACCGACACTATGTTATGGCCTAACCCTAATCATATCGGTCCTACCGAATTGCATGTCGGTCCCACCGAAAATCCTAACGGTCACTAGATTTGCTGAATCGGTGAGACCGAGTTTCTCAATTCGGTCCCACCGAGTTTGGCAAGTTGTGTGTAACGGTTAGATTTTTTGTGGAGGATATATATACCCCTCCACCCACTCTTCATTCGTCGAGAGAGCCATCAGAACGTGCCTACACTTCCAGCATACATTTTCTGAGAGAGAACCTCCTACTCATGTGTTCAGACCAAGATATTCCATGCCTACCATATAAATCTTGATCTCTAGCCTTCCCCAAGTTGCTTTCCACTCAAATCTTCTTTCCACAAAATCCAAATCCTGTGAGAGAGAGTTGAGTGTTGGGGAGACTATCATTTGAAGCACAAGAGCAAGGAGTTCATCATCAACACACCATTTGTTACTTCTTGGAGAGTGGTGTGTCCTAGATTGGCTAGGTGTCACTTGGGCGCCTCCAACAAGATTGTGGAGTTGAACCAAGGAGTTTGTAAGGGCAAGGAGATCGCCTACTTCATGAAGGTCTACCACTAGTGAGGCAAGTCCTTCGTGGGCGACGGCCATGGTGGGATAGACAAGGTTGCTTCTTCGTGGACCCTTCGTGGGTGGAACCCTCCGTGGACACGCCCAACCGTTACCCTTCGTGGGTTGAAGTCTCCATCAAAGTGGATGTACGATAGCACCACCTATCGGAACCACGACAAAAACATCCGTGTCTCCAATTGCGTTTGAATCCTCCAAACCCTTCCCTTTACATACTTGCAAGTTGCATGCTTTACTTTCCGCTGCTCATATACTCTTTGCATGCTTGCTTGTTATGTATTGTGAGTGTTAAGCTTGTGCCTAAACGCCACTTAAACTTAAAGAAGTTAAAAACTGCAACTTTTGGTACTTAGTGTCTAATCACCCCCCTCTAGACACCTCTTCTCGATCCTTTCAACCGCACAAGCGGTGGCCACGCTGGCGGCTGACGACGGGAGCACCGTCAGCCACGCGTCCTACTTGTCGTCGTCCAATGTTCGGTGGCGCATGTGGAAGGTGAAACGACGAACCGTCCACGTCCATCATCATCAAACTCACATCCACCGGCACCACCAAGGTCGGGGTGTCCTCCGAGGATGAGTAGGTCATGGTGTGCTAACTAGCCGGTCCTACTCCTGTGTTCTACTCTTCCTCGCCGGAGACCGCACCTTTACTTCATGGGTCTTGAACCCTGTCCCCGTACATGGAGATCTCAGATGGAGGACGTCGGTCGCCACCGCAGAATAGGTTTAGGTTCTGGTTTCTTTTATTTTTCTGTTCTATAAAAGTTTGAAATGTAATCAAAATCTGTCGTGTTTGCATTAATTTCGTCCGGTGTATATGAACTTTCACAATAATAGTAAGATATATTGTAGGAGTATGAAGCTACTACCTCCGTCCCAAAATTCTTTTCTTAGATTCGTCTAGATATGGATGTATCTAATACTAAAACGTGACTTGATACATTCTTATTTAGACAAATCTAAGACAAGAATTTTGGGATGGAAGGAGTATATGGAATGATGATTCATTTTTGTGTGTATAAACTTAGAAGGTTTGACCCGAGACAAAGCTAACATGTGAAGTAAATAAACACATAGGGTCTACATACACAATTTAACTTAGGCACTCCAATACTACGTCCACTACACATTCACGCATTTCACATCTTTCTACATCTATGGGAACCTACGAAAGGGTTAACGTAAATTGCCTCTCTCTCCCCCATGATTTTCATGGTGGTGGGCCCCTCCCTCCCCCCAATCTATAATTAACAGCTCACATGTTTCACATTACGTTAACTACGTAACTGGGATTACGTAGGTGTAGCATTACTCATCCTAAAAAACCAACTAAGCCAGCCTCCCAGCATATCATGCGGGAAAAGACGTGGCCGCACCGTTTTAGTCGGGATTACCGGATTACTAGTAGTAGTATTGATGGATCACCCGAAGCACCAAGTTTTTTTTTGAGGGGCCGAAGCACCAAGTTTGAATGGAAAAAAGGCGGTACACTAACAGCACGCCTCTCGCGGTCGCATTGCACCCCACACACGGTCGGTCCTGCACACGTCTCACGCAAACGGAGCGCGCTTTAGCTTGCCTCTTCACTGACACGTGGGACTGCACTTGAGAAACTGACCATGCCCAAACTCCCCCCACCCACCACATGAAATCCACAAGCCCAAAAATTCCCCCCAAATCCCAAATTCAACCGCCCTTCGGCCATCTAGCCAGTAATATTCCCCAAACCCCCTCCCCCCGACCCCTCCACTCCATTCACTCCGCCAAAGTTGCCCTACCCGCCGTGCCGATACATCGGCGCCGTGGTTCGTCGAGGGGACGCATGGTGATCCTCTCGCTCCCACGGTACGCTCTCATAGAGTACGGTCCTCTAGCCGTGCCGCCACCGCTGGCGACGTTCTTGTGGAGACGTACGGCGGTCAGCACCGCCACCACTAGCGACGTTCTTGTGGAGACGCACGGCGGTCAGCTTCTCCCACGGTACGTGCATTCTATACTGAGGCCCCATGCATGTCGGTGTAGCGCTGAATGTTAGCTGATAGACGCTGTTAATCTCAGCGTTTTCCGAAGTAGTTACAGTCAATATGCTCTGCTTAAGAAGCTTCCTTGCCCTGTTCTGCACTCAATCTGCTTAGCTCAGATGGCATGCCAAGCCCAATTAGTTGCTAAAATATACTGCCATATATTTATTGTGACGTAGATTGCCATGGTCTAGTAGCCAATTTGTTAGGTGAAATACCTCTACACCGTCTTATACGCGATCTTTGTTGCTGAGATGGCCTTCGATGGCTGTGTGCTCTGCCTCATTGACTGCTAAAACAGCCTGCCATAATTTACCACTCAAATCTATTTGCTGAATTAGCTTTACATATATTTCGTTACTTAGATTTGCTTGTCCAAATATATTGCCATAGCTTTAGACATCGACCAAGGTATTTTTTCTGGACTTCATAAAAAAAATCATATTTGTTATTCCTGTAATATCTAGTAGAAGAACTAATTTGTATGTCTAACAGATGGACAGGACCTGGATAACTTCTGCTCGAAGATTCTCCGCAGCATATGTCGAGGGGGTTGAAAACTTCATGAACTTTATCAGAGCTGAGTACGGTGGTCCGAAATCAGATGTGCTCTGCCCGTATAGCAGTTGTATGAATTTAGTTACAAGACCCCAGTCAACTTTGCAAAATCATCTACACTTGTATGGGATGTCGGTCACATATACTAGGTGGGTTCATCATGGTGAAGCTGTGAACATTAATATTACTGACTATGTGGAAGCAGCAGGTCACCATCTTGATCTGCCTGATGCTCAGGTGGAAGAGGAGGAGGAGGTGGTGGTAGCGGAGCTAGTGAGTTTGACTAACATTGAAACAATGCTATGAAATGCTCGTGCATTTCGTGAACTTTCACCTGCAGAAGAAAAATGGTGGGCCCGCATGTTGGAACAATGGAACGTGGCTGACACCCCAGGAAATAAGCTTCCAGTATTCTCAGCTATGGTCACCTTTGTTGAGGTGAAGACATCTAAGCGGATAACCAACAAATCATTCGATGTGATGTTGGCTGCTTTCCGCAAATCTTTCCCAGATGCGTCTGAGCTGCCACACACCTACAGTAAAATGAAGAATTTCCTTCGTGCAGATGGAATTGGATATGATATGATCCATGTTTGTAAGAATAATTGTGTTCTATTCCGGAAGGATTATTCCAACTTAAGTGAATGCCCAAAATGCATATCATCAAGATGGAAATATGGCGATGCTGTGAAGAGGATTCCTCATAATGTTCTGAGACATTTTCCAAGTATACCAAGATTACAGAGGTTATTTCATGATGCTGAAACAAGAGAGGATGTACTATGGCATTCTAGGAACCAGGAGTATAGAGATCAGAATGTAATGAGCCATCCATCTCATGGTAGTGACTGGAAAAGCTTCAATCAGAAACACAAAAAGTTTTGTGCTGACCCGAGAAACATTAGACTTAGCTTAGCTTCAGATGGATTTAACCCATTTGGTCACCAGAGCGCCACATAGAACATGTGGCCAATGCTTGTTATCCCTTACAACATGCCTCCAAATGTCTGCACCAAAAAATCAAACTACATGATGGCCTTGCTCATCCTAGGTCCAAAAAGTCCAGGAAAGGATTTTGATTTATTCATGGAGCCTCTTATGGAGGAACTTCAACGGCTATGGAGGGGTGTTCTCACTCGAGAACTATATAGCAGCCCACCAGCTGATTTCTTTCTGTGAGCTGTTATAATTTGGTGCATCCATGATTATCCGGCTTTGGGCACTATGTCAGGGGGAACGACACATGGTTACAATGCATGTGTTCGCTGTGACAGGAATTCGCTGTCATACGCAATACTTAGCAAGATCTGTTACATTGGACACCATCATTTCCTTGCCAAGGACAGGCCGCGTCCTACAAAATACCTAAGATATGTGTTCAATGTAAAGCATGAAAACTGTGATGCGCCAAAGAGGCTCACCGCCGATGAGTTGCAAGTGGAACTAGAGAAGGTCAGACATATTACACCAGGAAACCATCCTGATAATGGTAGCGGGAAAAGGAAGAGTGGCAGGGCAGAAGAGAGATTATTTCTTACCACAGGTCCACTTTGTGGGACTTGGAGTATTGGAAAGATTTGGATCTGCGGCATAATCTTGATGTGATGCACATCGAGAAAAATATATGTGATAACATTATCAACACACTTATTAATATTGGAGGCAAGACGAAAGATACCTTAAAATTTAGGATTGATTTGACACATCTGGGTATTAGACAGGATTTGCAGGTGCAAGATGAAGGTAAACCACGGGATATGGCACCAGCTATGTACGTCATGGACAAGGTAAAAAAAAGAATTCTGCGAGGTCCTGTCACGTGTGAGATTCCCACATGGATTTGCTTCCAACCCTGAAACACTACAAAAAAATACACTTTCGTGATGATACGTGTTTGTCACAATAGGTCACATTTTCTGTCATGCATGTACATCCATGACGATTTTATTACAGAGTCAAGATAGTCATACCTGTGCTGTCGTAGAAGTGTTCCATGACATTACCAAAATTATCATCACGGAAGTGTCCACTTCCATGACGATAAATCACGTGTCATAGAAGCGCTTTCGTCAAGGGTGACCGACACGTAGCATCAACCATAACGGCTCGCTGTTAAGCTATCGGGTCCGGTTTTGGATCCGATAACCCGTTAACAGCCCAGACCAATGGGGATTTTCCACGTGTAAAATTCTCATTGGCTGATGGAACCACATGTTAGCTCCTCGTTGGGACGGATGTCATCCACTCATTGGACAGGAGGCGCCTATGATACGTCGACATGTGGCACAGCACAATAGAGGCCCATTCTGGTGAAAAGGCCGGCCCAGCTAAAGGCCCGCCATGTTTTTTCAGACACTAGTGGGCTGGCCCGTTAACAGCCTGCCATGTGCTTGGGTCAAATTGAGGCCCATATCAGATCAGGCCCGTTCACAGCCTGCCGAGTTTTGGGCCAAATTACGGCCCATATCGGATCATGCCCGTTAACAGGCCATTGTACCTTTGGGCCCATTCTAAGACAGGTTTGTATTTCAGCCTGTTAAATGCCCATTTTACCAGTTCGGCCTGATAATAGTTTCGGCCTATTAGCGGCCCTTGGAGTATCTAGGAAGTTGTCGGCCTAGTTTAACTTTAGGCCATTTAACGGCCCACGCAGAAACTGGGCCATTTCTTGTTCGAAGTAACTTTAGGCCTCTTAATGGCCTGTAGTCTTCGTGGATAAATTTCAGCCCAACTGGCCTATTTTCCTATTAATGGCCCGTGTAACAATTGGGCCTAATTATAGCCCACGTTGAATCCGGCCTGCTTACAGCCCATCTGATAATGGCCCGTGACACTTTTGGGCCTATGGCCTGCATGGATACCGACCTGCTTAAAGCCCATAATTTTATTGGGCCAAATAGGCGGGAGATATATTTTGGCCTGTTAACTACTCGTCCTATTTGGGCCCAACATGGGCCTTAGGCAGTTTCATCCTGTATTGGCCCGTGAATTTTTTCGCGCAACGCTAGCCCAATCTAGGTTTTAGCCTGTTAAAAGCCCATGGTATTCTCTGACCCAGCTGGCCAGAACTATACTCGGCCTGTTAAAGGCGGGAAACTACTATAGGTTTAGACCTGCTAATGGCCCAAGATGATTATAGGCCCACATTTTAGCCCATATGAGTAACGGGCCGGCCTAAAGACCGACCACACTGAGATCCACTCAACCTTCCGGCCTAAATTACAGCATACCGACCAAAGAATAAACCTAGACTATACAATAAAGAAATTACGGCATATTACATCCACTGGGAATCAAACTTCGCTACCGGTGATAATAAAGCGCAACATGACCGCGGAATACATACACTGGGCATCAAAGGTTGCCACCAGTGCACATAAATGCACCGAAGAAAGAACATACAAAACTTAGAGCACTTCAGGAGGCACTAGGCCTGGCAAGGTCGGGCCCCGCAAGCAGCCGAACAAGCTGATGAGACCTCATTGTATCAACGATAGATGCTTCATCCCTAACTATATGGCACCATAGTGCGCACGACAGTCCCCTGACATCTTCATTATATCTTTGACTTCAAGTCGGAGCTGAGCTGAAGCAAGCCTTTTCGCTTTAATTTGAGACTGAAGAAGTCAAACTGATTGAGGCAGCGACTGCACAGAGGTTGTCTCACACCTACTGGTGAGTAGCTTCAACTGACTATCATCATCAATACAGGACCTTGGGGTCATCTCGCTTTCCTCAAGATGGTTTGGATCACTATCTTCCCTAAAGTTCTGTCTGGCATAAGAGATACGACTCTGAAAGAGAAATAAGGAGACTATGTAACAGGTTTCACAATTATATAAGCAAATAAATGGATCTGTTCTGCATATGGAACATGTTTTTACAACTACAATTTAAAATTGGTACTTGTTGCAAACATCCAATCAGATGTAAATAGAAAAGTAAACAGCAGTGGAGGAAATGATGCCTATCCAAATCTATACTAGTACAAAGTTTGAAGGCTTGAGAAGGATGAACTTACATTACATGTTAACACGCGCTGGACAAAGCCCTTCTCCATGTTGATGGAAGGATAATTCAATAAATTCCCTAAAGAAAATTCTTTATAAGCGTTGCCATTATTCTACATTTTGCAAAGAGTAAATATAGATCAAATAATATTGGAAGAAACAGAGGAAAATGAAGCTTAGGTGCAGATTGATGATACATAATCAAATAGCAATTAATTAAGTACAGCGTTACAAGGCAAAAGGTACTGACAAGAGGAATGCAGACATCAACGTGTGCAGTGGCATTGGCTTTATTCAACATTTTGGTAAGAGTAAATGTAGATATGATAATTTGGAGAAAGTGGAGGGCAGGGCACATATGATGCAAAGTAATGCTAGCCAATCAACTATCTCGCGATGCAAGTACAGTAATACCACCATCGTCCGTTATTACTTGTCGCTCAAATGGATGTATCTAGCACTATTAAGTTCTAAATACATCCAACTGATCAACAATTAATTTGATACGGAGGGTGTACATGACAACAGGTACTTACATGAGCAATCCAAAACTTCATAACCATTGTGTTAATTCTACATTTATCTAAGAGTAAATATAGATCTTATAATTTCAAGCAAAGGGAGGATAAAGAAGCAAACATTTACAATGATGCTACATAATCAAACAGTAATGAGTGTAAGTATGCTGACAAATGGCAAGAGGTACTGACAAGAGCAATGCAAAGCCCAGTATTGTCGTGAGATCCTATGATCCTTTGAGCAAGGAGATTCATCTGAAATTATTTTTCATACAAGAGAGAAGGTAAGGAACATGCAGAAATTTAGGAGTCCAAATTTTGAATTGATATCATAGACTGTACCTGACGCTGGGCTCTTAGTAGTTCTAATAGGGGTTTGGCCACTAGAGTAGGGGTAAAGTGTGTTACAGTTGGGTCTGTGTTTTTTGTGGCTGCTGATCTAACGTGTATCACTACCTTTTCCAAATACCTAGTTTGTACTCCTTGAGGATCTGCACTCACCCTCTTCCTTTTGGACATCTATTACGAAATAACAACATTTGACTGGAACGACATAGTATGACGACACATGGAATAGATACAGAAAATGGATAGGTATGGCATATACTCATATATGATTCTTAAACTAAGCAGATGGTGTATCAAAGTAGAAGTAAAGCAAGAGGTCAGATGCAAAATATGTGCGACCAATACAACCTTGCCAAGTTATAGCAAGCACCTTGATGGGTGAATAAGATATGCCATCCTCCACCATGCCAAGTTTGTTAGCCAGCGGATTGTTCCGCAATATTTCTCTCGTGCGCCCATTCTCATATTCATTTTGATAATGTTCAATACCTGACATGCATGAAAACATAAAAACAAGTGAGATTATCGTTCTAATGTAGAAGTGATTCTAATCCAATACTTCCTACCTGTAAACCACTTTGTGCTATCTCTGCAATTCTTCTAAGAGGTGCCATGCATGCTGTAATTTGGTCTGTGCATTAATATAATGTGGCCTACTACTGAAAATATGATAGCTCTAAAAGTGATGATACTTCGCAGATGACAGCTTCAACATATAGTAAAGAAGAACAAGTCGACCTGAACTGACAGATTCAAAATATACTAAGGGAGAATAACTCGACCTGACCAGTCGACCGCAAGAGAAGATGATCATCTTAAAGAAGAGCAGAAGAGCAAGCTGATTGAAGATATTACAAGTCTTTCTATACAATGTCGGTTGGCCACCATGATGAACCAGAGCGCACAGAGAAATACTATTCCTTTTGGTCTCTCCATATGTGGCTCACGTGCATTTAGAACTAAAGTAGTAACATTTAGCTAACCAATTAAACATCTCTCAGTTTTACTAATATCAGCATAATATCATATTTGAATTTGTACAACTAAGCTTGTTTAGCTCGATGGGTGGAGCAGTGCTATTACGACACGAACCACGTAGGCTGATCGTGGTCATCATAAAATGGGGAAACCATAAGCATGATGAGTATAGTGTTGACCTTGGCAGTGGGATGGCATATCTGAAGCTACAAACGGCACAAAGGGTAGTTAGAAACCGATGTTTGCTTTGAAATAACAACTAAGATTTGGTATGGACAAGAAAGTGCAGTCAACAAGTGACAAAGAAATGCAATTCTGCTGTCTCTCTATATGTCGCGACATGCATTTGGGAACTCAAGTGGGACCTTTACCTAACGAACTAAATGTGTCTGTTAACTAATATCAGTATCATATCACAATCATATTTGAACAACTAAGCTTCGGTATTTTGAGTGTTGTGTTGTTTATCTTGAAGGGTGGAGTAATGCTAGTATGACAGAGAGCACCTACGCAGATCATAGTAGAGTAGATAAAAGGGGAAAACCCTAAGCATCAAGAGTAAAATCAGGAAAGTGTAACTAGCTGGACTAGTGGGTTGCGCACATGTTTTTCGAAACGAATATAGGAACATTAGGTGACCAATTAAACATTCTCTATTTTAGTAATATGAGAATCATATCAGATTCGTATTTCAACACGTAAGCTTTGGCATTATGAGTGGCATGTTGTTTCACTTGATGGGTTGAGGTCTCGAGGAGCAGTGCTAGGATAACACGAAGCAGTGAAGCACCTACAATGATGGTAATGAATACAAAGGGGGGAACCATAAGCTTTACGAGTATACTGACTGTGCCATGGCGGATCTAAAGGTGCAAACCGGACAAAGCTACTTCGCAACCAATGTTTTCTTTCAACTAGCCACTACGATTTGGTATGGACAAGAGAAGTACAGTAGACAATTTACGATCTATTTTCTGGATGAGATCAATAACTTAAGCACATATGGAAGAGTACCACCTCTCTTGTGACGCCATGTAGGGCCCTGCTGATTTGTTGAGGGTGTTGCGGGTGTGGTGGCTGTCGGCGGCAGGGAAGAAAACTTTAGATGGCAGACGGCCCAGTCGGGGGAGAAATCCTGTTGTCGTGGACGAGGCGGTCATAGGAACGGCAACGACAAGGTGGACGACAGCATCGATGAAGCGAGACGACACAATGAAAGGATCCTGGTCAGGTGTCGTTGCTGAGAGACGTCCATCTCTTGCAGTGGACGACGGGGTAGGGGTAACGGCTCTGGCAAGGAGGAGGATGGGGTGGTGGACGAAGGAGGTTGGTTGTAGTGGGGAGGTTGTCGTGGTACCGACAGTGTATGAATGGGGAAATGGAGGGGGAGGGGGATCTCAAACTTTGGGACGCGCTTGTCTAAAATGTGTGAAAGTTATGAACTTACCCCCGTTTAAAATTTCGGACATCTCGTCGGTTGGGGATAGGACGGTAATCTCGCATTTCCCAAATATTTGTCGGTAACGACGGGCGAGGAGAGCGTGTTTTGCCGCCCATGGTTGGTGCCCATGGTGTACGAACGGGGCTGAGAGATAGGGCGGTTGTGTCACGTCTGAGGGAAGGTGCACATCTGCCCCTATTTAAAATATTAACCTGCAGCGATTTCAGACGAGGAGAATTTGTTTTGCCGCGCATCGTGGATGAATGGGGAAATGGAGGGAGAGACACATGTCTTTCGGACGAGCTTGAATCAAATGTGTTTTGCCGCCCAGGTTTGCTGCCCACTGTGTCTGCATGGGCTCGGAGGCAGTCGTGTCACGTCTGATTGAAGTTACTAGTCTACCCCTATCGATGGCAGTGTAAATCTGGTCGATAAGGATGTCAAGTGTCAGGGGTAGACAGAAATTTCCATCTCGCAAACACTTGCTTCGGGCAGCCCACAAATGATAGTGGGTGTTTAGCCATTTCGTTCAAAACTTGGGAGAATTAGCATTCACATTTGCCCTGGGCCCTGGCAACTAAATCCAAATCCAATTTTTATTCGATTACGAATATCCACAGATAATTGTACGTTTTGTTATTTATTTCTTCAAAACCACAACAAAGATTTATTCCACCTTTATATATGATTATGATTTAGAAATGCCATGATCTTCAAATTCAGTAGGTTGGATACACTTTGAGTCAAACAGTTATTTCATTGAATACAATATGCTCACACGAAAAACAGTTCACCTTATGTCAATCGTACAAGTATTGAGGATTATCTTGTTGGAAATATGCCCTAGAGGCAATAATAAATTGATTATTATTATATTTCCTTGTTCATGATAATCGTTTATTGTCCATGCTAGAATTGTATTGATAGGAAACTCAGATACATGTGTGGATACATAGACAACACCATGTCCCTAGTAAGCCTCTAGTTGACTAGCTCGTTAATCAATAGATGGTTACGGTTTCCTGACCATGGACATTGGATGTCGTTGATAACGGGATCACATCATTAGGAGAATGATGTGATGGACAAGACCCAATCCTAAGCCTAGCACAAGATCATGTAGTTCGTATGCTAAAGCTTTTCTAATGTCAAGTATCATTTCCTTAGACCATGAGATTGTGCAACTCCCGGATACCGTAGGAGTGCTTTGGGTGTGCCAAACGTCACAACGTAACTGGGTGGCTATAAAGGTACACTACGGGTATCTCTGAAAGTGTCTGTTGGGTTGGCACGAATCGAGACTGGGATTTGTCACTCCGTGTAAACGGAGAGGTATCTCTGGGCCCACTCGGTAGGACATCATCATAATGTGCACAGTGTGATCAAGGAGTTGATCACGGGATGATGTATTACGGAACGAGTAAAGAGACTTGCCGGTAACGAGATTGAACAAGGTATCGGTATACCGACGATCGAATCTCGGGCAAGTACCATACCGCTAGACAAAGGGAATTGTATACGGGATTGATTGAGTCCTTGACATCGTGGTTCATCCGATGAGATCATCGTGGAACATGTGGGAGCCAACATGGGTATCCAGATCCCGCTGTTGGTTATTGACCGGAGAACATCTCGGTCATGACTACATGTCTCCCGAACCCGTAGGGTCTACACACTTAAGGTTCGATGACGCTAGGGTTATAAAGGAAGTTTGTATGTGGTTACCGAATGTTGTTCGGAGTCCCGGATGAGATCCCGGATGTCACGAGGAGTTCCGGAATGGTCCGGTGGTAAAGATTTATATATAGGAAGTCCTGTTTCGGCCATCGGGACAAGTTTCGGGGTCATCGGTATTGTACCGGGACCACCGGAAGGGTCCCGGGGGCCCACCGGGTGGGGCCACCTGCCCCGGGGGGCCACATGGGCTGTAGGGGGTGCGCCTTGGCCTACATGGGCCAAGGGCACCAGCCCCAAGAGGCCCATGCGCCTAGGGAACCCTAGAGGGAAGAGTCCTCAAGGGGGAAGGCACCTCCGAGGTGCCTTGGGGAGGATGGACTCCTCCCCCCTCCTGGCCGCACCCCTTTCTTGGAGTAGGGGGCAAGGCTGCGCCTCCCCCTTCTCCCCTGCCCCTATATATAGTGGAGGGGAGGGAGGGCATCCATACCTGAGCCCCTGGCGCCTCCCTCCCTCCCGTGACACCTCCTCCTCTCCCGTAGGTGCTTGGTGAAGCCCTGCAGGATTGCCACGCTCCTCCATCACTACCACGCCGTTGTGCTGCTGCTGGATGGAGTCTTCCTCAACCTCTCCCTCTCTCCTTGCTAGATCAAGGCGTGGGAGACATCGTCGAGCTGTACGTGTGTTGAACGCGGAGGTGCCGTTCGTTCGGCACTAGGATCATCGGTGATCTGGATCACGATGAGTACGACTCCATCAACCCCGTTCACTTGAACGCTTCCGCTTAGCGATCTACAAGGGTATGTAGATGCACTCTCTTTCTACTCGTTGCTGGTCTCTCCATATATAGATCTTGGTGATTCGTAGGAAATTTTTTTGAATTTCTGCTACGTTACCCAACAGTGGTATCAGAGCCAGGTTTATTGCGTAGATTCTTTGCACGAGTAGAACACAAAGTAGTTGTGGGCGTCGATATTGTTCAATATGCTTGCCGTTACTAGTCTTATCTTGATTCGGCGGCATCGTGGGATGAAGCGGCCCGGACCAACCTTACACGTACGCTTACGTGAGACCGGTTCCACCGACAAACATGCACTAGTTGCATAAGGTGGCTGGCGGGTGTCTGTCTCTCCCACTTTAGTCGGATCGGATTCGATGAAAAGGGTCCTTATGAAGGGTAAATAGCAATTGGCATATCACGTTGTGGTTCATGCGTAGGTAAGAAACGTTCTTGCTAGAAACCCATAGCAGCCACGTAAAACATGCAAACAACAATTAGAGGACGTCTAACTTGTTTTTGCAGGGTATGCTATGTGATGTGATATGGCCAAAAAGGATGTGATGAATGATATATGTGATGTATGAGATTGATCATGTTCTTGTAATAGGAATCACGACTTGCATGTCGATGAGTATGACAACCGGCAGGAGCCATAGGAGTTGTCTTTATTTATTTGTGACCTGCGTGTCAACTTAAACGTCATGTAATTACTTTACTTTATTGCTAACCGTTAGCCATAGTAGTAGAAGTAATAGTTGGGGAGGCAACTTCATGAAGACACGATGATGGAGATCATGATGATGGAGATCATGGTGTCATGCCGGTGATGATGATGATCATGGAGCCCCAAAGATGGAGATCAAAAGGAGCAAAGTGATGTTGGCCATATCATGTCACTATTTGATTGCATGTGATGTTTATCATGTTTATACATCTTATTTGCTTAGAACGACGGTAGTAAATAAGATGATCCCTTACAACAATTTCAAGAAGTGTTCTCCCCTAACTGTGCACCGTTGCGACAGTTCGCTGTTTCAAAACATCACGTGATGATCGGGTGTTTTATTCAGACGTTCAAATACAACGGGTGTTGACGAGCCTAGCATGTACAGACATGGCCTCGGAACACATGCAAAACACTTAGGGTTAACTTGACGAGCCTAGCATGTACAGACATGGCCTCGGAACACGGAGACCGAAAGGTCGAACATGAGTCGTATAGAAGATACGATCAACATGAAGATGTTCACCGATGATGACTAGTCCGCCTCACGTGATGATCGGACACGGCCTAGTTTGACTCGGATCATGTAATCACTTAGATGACTAGAGGGATGTCTATCTGAGTGGGAGTTCATAAGATGAACTTAATTATCCTGAACATAGTCAAAAGGTTTTTGCAAATTATGTCGTAGCTCACGCTATAGTTCTACTGTTTAGATATGTTCCTAGAGAAAAATTAGTTGAAAGTTAATAGTAGCAATTATGCGGACTAGGTCCGTAAACTGAGGATTGTCCTCATTGCTTCATAGAAGGCTTATGTCCTTAATGCACCGCTCAGTGTGTTGAACCCCAAACGTCGTTTGTACACGTTTTGATAACTACGTGATAGTTCAGTTAAACGGTTTAGAGTTGAGGCACCAAAGACGTTTTTGAAACATCGCGAAACATATGAGATGTTTTGAGGGCTGAAATTGGGATTTCAGGCTCGTGCCCATGTCAAGAGGTATAAGACCTCCGATGACTTTCTTAACCTGCAAACTAAGGAGAAAAGCTCAATTGTTGAGCTTGTACTCAGATTGTCTGAGTACAACAATCATTTGAATCGAGTGGGAGTTGATCTTCCAGATAAGACAGTGATAGTTCTCCAAAGTCATTGCCACCAAGCTGTTAGAGCTTCGTGATGAACTATAACATATCAGGGATAGATATGATGATCCTTGAGGTATTCGCGATGTTTGACACCGCGAAAGTAGAAATCAAGAAGGAGCATCAATTGTTGATGGTTGGTGAAACCACTAGTTTCAAGAAGGGCAAGGGCAAGAAGGGATACTTCATGAAACGGCAAATCAGGTGCTGCTCTAGTGAAGAAACCCAAGGTAAAACCCAAACCCGAGACTAAGTGCTTCTGTAATAAGGGGAACAACCACTAGAGCAGAATTACCCTAGATACTTGGTAGATAAGAAGGCTGGCAAGGTCGATAGAAGTATATTGGATATACATTGTGTTACTATGTACTTTGCTAGTACTCCTAGTAGCACCAGGGTATTAGATACCGGTTCGGTTGCTAAGTGTTAGTAACTCGAAACAAAAAGGCTACGGAATAAACGGAGACTAGCTTAAAGGTGAGCTGACGATATGTGTTGGAAGTTTTTTCCAAGCTTGATATGATCAAGCATCGCACGCTCCCTCTACCAAAGAGATTGGTGTTAAACCTAAATAATTGTTATTTGGTGTTTGCGTTGAGCATAGACATGATTGGATTACGTCTATCGCAATACGGTTATTCATTTAAGGAGAATAATGGTTACTCTGTTTATTTGAATAATACCTTCAATGGTCTTACACCTAAAATGAATGGTTTATTAAATCTCGATCGTAGTGATACACATGTTCATGCCAAAAGATAGTAATGATAGTACCACCTACTTGTGGCACTGCCACGTAAGTCATATCGGTATAAAACGCATGAAGAAGCTCCATATTGATGGATCTTTGGGCTCACTCGTTTTTGAAAAGTTTGAGACATGCGAACCATGTCTATTGGTGTATATGCATGAAGAAACTCCATGCAAATGGACAGTTTTGACTCACTTGATTTTGAATCACTTGGGACATGCAAATCATACCACATGGGCAAGATGACTGAAAAGCCTCGTTTTCAGTAAGATGGAACAAGATAGCAACTTGTTGGAAGTAATACATTTTGATGTGTGCAGTCCAATGAGTGCTCAGGCATGCAGTGAATATCGTTATGTTCTTACTTCACAGATGATTCGAGTATATTTACTTGATGAATCACGAGTCTGAATTATTGAAAGGTTCAAGTAATTTCAGTGTGAAGTTGAAAGATCGTCGTGACAAGAGGATAAAAGATCTATGATATGATCATAGAGATGAATATCTGAATCACGAGTTTGGCACAGAATTAAGACATTGTGGAAATTGTTTCACAACTGATACAGCCTGGAACACCATAGTGTGTTGGTGTGTCCAAACGTCATAGTTGCACCCTATTGGATATGGTGCATACCATGATGTCTCTTACCGAACTGCCACGATAGTTTATGGGTTAGGCATTAAAGACAACCACATTCACTTTAAATAGGGCACCACATAATTTCGTTGAGACGACACCGTATGAACTATGGTTTGGAGAAACCTAAGTTGCCGTTTCTTGAAAGTTTGGGGCTGCGACGCTTATGTGAAAAGGTTTCAGGTTGATAAGCTCGAACCCAAAGCAGATAAAATGCATCTTCATAGGACACCCAAAAACAGTTGGGTATACCTCCTAATTCAGATCCGAAAGCAATATGAATTGTTTCGATAATCAGGTCCTTTCTTGAGGAAAGGTTTCTCTCGAAAAGTTGAGTGGGAGGATGGTGGAGACTTGATGAGGTTATTGAACCGTCACTTCAACAAGTGTGTAGCAGGGCACAGGAAGTTGTTCCTGTGGCACGTACACCAACAGAAGTGGAAGCTTATGATAGTGATCATGAAACTTCGGATCGAGTCACTACCAAACCTCGTGGGATGACAAGGATGCGTACTACTTCAGAGTGGTACATAATCCTGTCTTGGAAGTCATGTTGCTAGACAACAATGAACCTACGAGCTATGGAGAAACGATGGTGGGCCCGGATTCCGATAAATGGCTCAAGGCCATAAAACCCGAGAGAGGATCCATGTATGAAAACAAAGTGTAGACTTTGGAGGAACTACTTGATGGTCGTAAGGCTGTTAGGTACATATGGATTTTGAAAGGAAGACAAACAATGATGGTAAGTGTCACCATTGAGAAAGCTCGACTTGTCGTTAAGATGTTTTTCGACAAGTTCAAGGAGTTGACTACGATGAGACTTTCTCACTCGTAGCGATGCTAAGAGTCTGTTGGAATTATATTAGCAGTTACTGCATTATTTATGAAATCTTGCAGATAGGATGTCAAAACATTGTTTCCTCGACGATTTTTGAGGAAAGGTTGTATGTGATACAACCGGAAGATTTTGTCCATCCTGAAATATGCTAATAAGTATGCAAAGCTCTAGCAATCCTTCTGAGGACTGGAGTGAGCATCTCGGAGTTGGAATGTATGCTTTGATGATGATCAAAGATTTTGGGTGTATACAAAGTTTATGAGAAACTTGTATTTCCAAAGAAGTGAGTGGGAGCACTATAGAATTTCTGATGAGTGTATGTTGTTGACATATTAATGATCAGAAATGACGTAGAATTTCTGGAAAGCATATAGGGTTATTTTGAAAGTGTTTTAAATGGAAAACCTGTATTAAGCTACTTGAACGTTGAGCATCAAGATCTATAAGGATAGATCAAAACGCTTAATAGTACTTTCAAATGAGCACATGCCTTGACATGATCTTGAAGGTGTTCAAGATGGATCAGTCAAAGAAGGAGTTCTTGCCTGAGTTGTAAGGTATGAAGTTAAGACTTAAAGCTCGACCATGGCAGAATAGAGAGAAAGGAATGAAGGTCGTCCCCTATGCTTAAGACATAGGCTCTTCAGTATGCTATG
>NC_041391.1:610044263-610046298 GCF_002162155.2 Triticum dicoccoides | reverse complement strand
TCAATAGATGGTTACGGTTTCCTGACCATGGACATTGGATGTCGTTGATAATGGGATCACATCATTAGGAGAATGATGTGATGGACAAGACCCAATCCTAAGCCTAGCACAAGATCATGTAGTTCGTATGCTAAAGCTTTTCTAATGTCAAGTATCATTTCCTTAGACCATGAGATTGTGCAACTCCCGGATACCGTAGGAGTGCTTTGGGTGTGCCAAACGTCACAACGTAACTGGGTGGCTATAATGGTACACTACGGGTATCTCTGAAAGTGTCTGTTGGGTTGGCACGAATCGAGATTGGGATTTTGTCACTCCGTGTAAACGGAGAGGTATCTCTGGGCCCACTCGGTAGGACATCATCATAATGTGCACAATGTGACCAAGGGGTTGATCACGGGATGATGTGTTACGGAACGAGTAAAGAGACTTGCCGGTAACGAGATTGAACAAGGTATCGGTATACCGACAATCGAATCTCGGGCAAGTACCATACCGCTAGACAAAGGGAATTGTATACGGGATTGATTGAGTCCTTGACATCGTGGTTCATCCGATGAGATCATCGTGGAACATGTGGGAGCAAACATGGGTATCCAGATCCCGCTGTTGGTTATTGACCGGAGAACATCTCGGTCATGACTACATGTCTCCCGAACCCGTAGGGTCTACACACTTAAGGTTCAATGACGCTAGGGTTATAAAGGAAGTTTGTATGTGGTTACCGAATGTTGTTCGGAGTCCCGGATGAGATCCCGGATGTCACGAGGAGTTCCGGAATGGTCCGGAGGTAAAGATTTATATATAGGAAGTCCTGTTTCGGCCATCGGGACAAGTTTCGGGGTCATCGGTATTGTACCGGGACCACCGGAAGGGTCCCGGGGGCCCACCGGGTGGGGCCACCTGCCCCGGGGGGCCACATGGGATGTAGGGGGTGCGCCTTGGCCTACATGGGCCAAGGGCACCAGCCCCAAGAGGCCCATGCACCTAGGGAACCCTAGAGGGAAGAGTCCTCAAGGGGGAAGGCACCTCCGAGGTGCCTTGGGGAGGATGGACTCCTCCCCCCCTCCTGGCCGCACCCCTTTCTTGGAGTAGGGGGCAAGGCTGCGCCTCCCCCTTCTCCCCTGCCCCTATATATAGTGGAGGGGAGGGAGGGCATCCATACCTGAGCCCCTGGCGCCTCCCTCCCTCCCGTGACACCTCCTCCTCTCCCGTAGGTGCTTGGTGAAGCCCTGCAGGATTGCCACGCTCCTCCATCACCACCACGCCGTTGTGCTGCTGCTGGATGGAGTCTTCCTCAACCTCTCCCTCTCTCCTTGCTGGATCAAGGCGTGGGAGACATCGTCGAGCTGTACGTGTGTTGAACGCGGAGGTGCCGTCCGTTCGGCACTAGGATCATCGGTGATCTGGATCACGACGAGTACGACTCCATCAACCCCGTTCACTTGAACGCTTCCGCTTAGCGATCTACAAGGGTATGTAGATGCACTCTCTTTCTACTCGTTGCTGGTCTCTCCATAGATAGATCTTGGTGATTCGTAGGAATTTTTTTTGAATTTCTGCTACGTTACCCAACATATCTCACCTACAAAATTCGGATCATTACAACTCATGGACAACATAGGGGGTCTTACAACATAATCCATTCAGAGACATGACACAACTTGAAAATACAGTAATCTAATGACAATTTCAACTGGTATCTAAAGAAGAACTGGGATTACCCTGGGCTACAGATAGCAGAAGCAGCAGGACCTCCTCCGTCTTCAAATGCAACATTCTGCCTGTAATTCTTGGGTTGCTTGCATAATGCATGCAGCTAATTGCATGATTTCCAGCTTCAAGATCGAGATTACCTCATTCATGGCAGCCACACCATCTCTTTCTGCCTCTAGTAGAGCCTCAAGAACTATAATATCTATGCTTAGACTCCTCTCCGATGGTGTTGCCTCTGAACTGCTACAATCTGGTAACATGGATGGCGCACTGCTTCCACAAATAGATTTCGGGGTTGTACATTGTGTCCTAGTGTGAA
>NC_041391.1:610042435-610044253 GCF_002162155.2 Triticum dicoccoides | reverse complement strand
ACTACGATGAGACTTTCTCACTCGTAGCGATGCTAAGAGTCTGTTGGAATTATATTAGCAGTTACTGCATTATTTATGAAATCTTGCAGATAGGATGTCAAAACATTGTTTCCTCGACGATTTTTGAGGAAAGGTTGTATGTGATACAACCGGAAGATTTTGTCCATCCTGAAATATGCTAATAAGTATGCAAAGCTCTAGCAATCCTTCTGAGGACTGGAGTGAGCATCTCGGAGTTGGAATGTATGCTTTGATGATGATCAAAGATTTTGGGTGTATACAAAGTTTATGAGAAACTTGTATTTCCAAAGAAGTGAGTGGGAGCACTATAGAATTTCTGATGAGTGTATGTTGTTGACATATTAATGATCAGAAATGACGTAGAATTTCTGGAAAGCATATAGGGTTATTTTGAAAGTGTTTTAAATGGAAAACCTGTATTAAGCTACTTGAACGTTGAGCATCAAGATCTATAAGGATAGATCAAAACGCTTAATAGTACTTTCAAATGAGCACATGCCTTGACATGATCTTGAAGGTGTTCAAGATGGATCAGTCAAAGAAGGAGTTCTTGCCTGAGTTGTAAGGTATGAAGTTAAGACTTAAAGCTCGACCATGGCAGAATAGAGAGAAAGGAATGAAGGTCGTCCCCTATGCTTAAGACATAGGCTCTTCAGTATGCTATGATGTGTACCGCACCTGAAGTGTGCCTTGCCATGAGTCAGTCAAGGGGTACAAGAGTGATCCAAGAATGGATCACAGGACGGCGGTCAAAGTTATCCTTAGTAACTAGTGGACTAAGGAATTTTCTCAATTATGGAGGTGGTAAAAGAGTTCGTCGTAAAGGGTTACGTCGATGCAAGCTTAACATCTGTCTGGATAGCTCTGAGTAGAGATACCGGATACGTATAATGGAGCAACAATTTAGAATAGCTCCAAGTAGAACAGTTATTTGGAATAGCTCCAAATAGAACGTGGTAGCTGCATCTAGGAGATGACATAGAGATTTGTAAAGCACACACGGATCTGAAAGGTTCAGACCCGTTGACTATAACCTCTCTCACAAGCATAACATGATCAAACCCAGAACTCATTGAGTGTTAATCACATGGTAAATGTGAACTAGATTATTGACTCTAGTAAACTCTTTGGGTGTTAGTCACATGGGGATGTGACCTTGAGTGTTAATCACATATCGATGTGAACTAGATTATTGACTCTAGTGCAAGTGGGAGACTGTTGGAAATATGCCCTAGAGGCAATAATAAATTGATTATTATTATATTTCCTTGTTCATGATAATCGTTTATTGTCCATGCTAGAATTGTATTGATAGGAAACTCAGATACATGTGTGGATACATAGACAACACCATGTCCCTAGTAAGCCTCTAGTTGACTAGCTCGTTAATCAATAGATGGTTACGGTTTCCTGACCATGGACATTGGATGTCGTTGATAATGGGATCACATCATTAGGAGAATGATGTGATGGACAAGACCCAATCCTAAGCCTAGCACAAGATCATGTAGTTCGTATGCTAAAGCTTTTCTAATGTCAAGTATCATTTCCTTAGACCATGAGATTGTGCAACTCCCGGATACCGTAGGAGTGCTTTGGGTGTGCCAAACGTCACAACGTAACTGGGTGGCTATAATGGTACACTACGGGTATCTCTGAAAGTGTCTGTTGGGTTGGCACGAATCGAGATTGGGATTTTGTCACTCCGTGTAAACGGAGAGGTATCTCTGGGCCCACTCGGTAGGACATCATCATAATGTGCACAATGTGACCAAGGGGTTGATCACGGGATGATGT
>NC_041391.1:610039638-610041470 GCF_002162155.2 Triticum dicoccoides | reverse complement strand
TCGAGCTGTACGTGTGTTGAACGCGGAGGTGCCGTCCGTTCGGCACTAGGATCATCGGTGATCTGGATCACGACGAGTACGACTCCATCAACCCCGTTCACTTGAACGCTTCCGCTTAGCGATCTACAAGGGTATGTAGATGCACTCTCTTTCTACTCGTTGCTGGTCTCTCCATAGATAGATCTTGGTGATTCGTAGGAATTTTTTTTGAATTTCTGCTACGTTACCCAACATATCTCACCTACAAAATTCGGATCATTACAACTCATGGACAACATAGGGGGTCTTACAACATAATCCATTCAGAGACATGACACAACTTGAAAATACAGTAATCTAATGACAATTTCAACTGGTATCTAAAGAAGAACTGGGATTACCCTGGGCTACAGATAGCAGAAGCAGCAGGACCTCCTCCGTCTTCAAATGCAACATTCTGCCTGTAATTCTTGGGTTGCTTGCATAATGCATGCAGCTAATTGCATGATTTCCAGCTTCAAGATCGAGATTACCTCATTCATGGCAGCCACACCATCTCTTTCTGCCTCTAGTAGAGCCTCAAGAACTATAATATCTATGCTTAGACTCCTCTCCGATGGTGTTGCCTCTGAACTGCTACAATCTGGTAACATGGATGGCGCACTGCTTCCACAAATAGATTTCGGGGTTGTACATTGTGTCCTAGTGTGAACGGCATCCTGAAAGGTTTCCGCTGGACATAAGTAAGAGATGGTTATCGCATGATCCAGGTAGTAAGCTTACATGGTAAACAAGAAACGAATTATTGCCGAGCATGGCAAGCTATATTTAAATGGTCCGAAGCAGCACCAGGCGAAAAGAGATTAAAATGGTAAGATGAAACTAGGGATGTAAGTGGCAAATAAACGACATCCGCTAGTCCCATCTAGTTAGTTTTTGCTAGCTCCCTAGTTTATTTTCCTTAAAAAACAAAAAACTCTTTTGAACTATCATACCACTAGTGGACTTTAATCGGGATTAAACAGGACCCAATTGACATTCCTAGTTGAAAGGGAGTGTACCGCCGCTATATTAAAGTTGCCAAGGCATCTAAGAAGTTGAAATAATCTGAGAAAGCACTTAACAGTGTGGCCTCATATAAACTACAAAGACAGTCTTGTGATGAAGTTCAGAGGAAAATTTAAGGACTCAAATGAACTAGGCATGCATTTCTTTACGATAGTACAGTAGGCATTTCTGACATATTGGCCAACTCAGGTATAGCGTAACAAGTAACAAACAAGCATTCGAATCAAGCAATACAGCAAAGCAGACAACTGAACTATTTGTAATTCTGTAGGATTACAGGTTGAGGACACAAGCCAAGAAAGCATCCCACACGCATTACATTTCACATGTACTAAAGCACACTGGCTTACCATATGTTGTTGTGAAGCCTCGCTGCTGTTTCAATGTTCTTTGAAGATATCGTCAGCATCCCATGGTTGCAAATCTAGTTGTTATAGTATGTTCTGCAACCTCTATTTAGGTAAAATTAATTTTAATCGCATGCACTGGTTCGAATTGATCATCAATGGTTCATCTAAACTAATGAAAGAAGGGTGTGTGCATACATGACAATATATCTGCCTCCCTCTATTTTTATGCTTGTTCGAGGTGCCAGCCCCAAAAGAACAAATATTTTGCTTGATGGGGTTGGCAGCTCCATAATTAATAGAAGCATCAAATTAGTAATGCAACTTGGGAAGATCAAGAGCACACAAAAAAGTAATGAACAGAGGCTCGGAGCAGTGTAATAGCTAGCATCAGAAAATGTAGGGTAAAACAAACAAAAAGCAGCGGAACCACATGCT
>NC_041391.1:610033744-610039628 GCF_002162155.2 Triticum dicoccoides | reverse complement strand
TGCTAAGACACCACGTGATGATCGGGTGTGATAGGCTCTACGTTCAAATACAACGGGTGCAAAACAATTGTACACGCAGAATACTTAGGTTATACTTGACGAGCCTAGCATATACAGATATGGCCTCGGAACACCGAGACCGAAAGGTCGAGTGTGAATCATATAGTAGATATGATCAACATAGTGATGTTCACCATTGAAAACTACTCCATCTCACGTGATGATCGGACATGGTTTAGTTGATTTGGATCACGTGATCCCTTAGATGATTAGAGGGATGTCTATCTAAGTGGGAGTTCTTAGTAATATGATTAACTGAACTTAAATTTATCATGAACTTAGTATCTGATAGTATTTTGCTTGTCTATGTTTGTTGTAGATAGATGGTTCGTGCTGTTGTTCCGTTGAATTTTAATGCGTTCCTCGAGAAAGCTAAGTTGAAAGATGATGGTAGCAATTACACGGACCGGGTCCATAACTTGAGGATTATCCTCATTGCTGCACAGAAGAATTATGTCCTGGAAGCACCGCTGGGTGCCAGGCCTACTGCAGATGCAATTGACGATGTTAAGAACGTCTGGCAGAGCAAAGCTGTTTACTACTTGATAGTTCAGTGTGCCATGCTTTACGTCTTAGAATCGGGACATCAACGACGTTTTGAACTTCATGGAGCATATGAGATGTTCTAGGAGTTGAAGTTATATTTCAAGCAAATGCCCGGATTGAGAGATATGAAGTCTCCAATAAGATCTATAGCTGCAAGATGGAAGAGAATAGTTCTGTCAATGAACATATACTCAAAATGTCTGGGTATAATAATCACTTGATTCAACTGGGAGTTAATCTTCCTGATGATAGTGTCATTGACAGAATTCTTCAATCACTGCCACCAAGCTACAAGAGCTTCATGATGAACTATAATATGCAAGGGATGAACAAGACTATTCCCGAGCTCTTCGCAATGCTAAAAGCTACGGAGGTAGAAATCAAAAAGGAGCATCAAGTGTTGATGGTCAACAAGACCACTAGTTTCAAGGAAAAGGGTAAAGGGAAGAAGAAGGGGAACTTCAAAAAGAACGGAAAACAAGTTGCTGCTTAAGAGAAGAAACCCAAGTCTGGACCTAAGCCTGAGACTGAGTGCTTCTACTGCAAGCAGACTGGTCACTGGAAGTGGAACTGCCCCAAGTATTTGGCAGATAAGAAGGATGGCAAGGTGAACAAAGGTATATGTGATATACATGTTATTCATGTGTACCTTACTAATGCTCCCAGTAGCACCTGGGTACTTGATACTGGTTTTGTTGCTAATATTTGCAACTCGAAACATGGACTACGGATTAAGCGAAGATTGGCTAAGGACGAGGTGACGATGCTCGTGGGAAATGGTTCCAAAGTCGATGTGATCGCGGTCGGCATGCTACCTCTACATCTACCTTCGGGATTAGTTTTAGACCTTAATAATTGTTATTTGGTGCTAGTGTTAAGCATGAACATTATATTTGGATCTTGTTTGATGCGAGAATAATGGTTGTTCTATTTATATGAGTAATATCTTTTATGTTCATGCACCCTTGAAGAGTGTTCTATTTTTATTGAATCTTGATAGTAGTGATACACATATTCATAATGTTGGAGCCAAAAGATGCAGAGTTGATAATGATAGTGCAACTTATTGGTGGCACTGCCATTTCGGTCATATTGGTGTAAAGCGCATGAAGAAACTCCATACTGATGAACTTCTGGAATCACTTGATTATGAATCACTTAGTACTTGAGAACCATGCCTCATGGGCAAGATGACTAAAACGCCGTTCTCCGGAACTATGGAGCGAGCAACAGATTTGTTGGAAATCATACATACTGATGTATGTGGACCTATGAATGTTGAGGCTCGCGGCGGGTATCGTTATTTTCTCACCTTCATAGATGATTTGAGCAGATATGGGTATATCTACTTAATGAAACATAAGTCTGAAACATTTGAAAAGTTCAAAGAATTTCAGAGTGAAGTGGAAAATCATCGCAACAAGAAAATAAAGTTTTTACGATCTGATCATGGAGGAGAATATTTGAGTTACAAGTTTTGTTTACATTTGAAACAATGTGGAATAGTTTCGCAACTCACGCCACCCGGAACACCACAACGTAATGGTGTGTCCGAACGTCGTAATCGTACTTTACTAGATATGGTGCGATCTATGATGTCTCTTACTGATTTACCGCTATAGTTTTGGGGTTATGCTTTAGAGACAATCGCATTCATGTTAAATAGGGCAGCATCAAAATCCATTGAGACGACGCCTTATTAACTGTGGTTTGGCAAGAAACCAAAATTGTCGTTTCTTAAAGTTTGGGGCTGCGATGCTTATGTGAAGAAACTTCAACCAGATAAGCTCGAACCCAAATTGGAGAAATGTGTCTTCCTAGGATACCCAAAGGAGACTATTGGGTACACCTTCTATCACAGAGCTGAAGGCAAGACTTTTGTTGCTAAATTCGGATCCTTTCTAGAGAAGGAGTTTCTCTCGAAAGAAGTGAGTGGGAGGAAAGTAGAACTTGATGAGGTAACTATAACTGCTCCCTTATTGGAAAGTAGTACATCACAGAAACCGGTTCCTGTGACGACTACACCGATTAGTGAGGAAGCTAATGATATTGATCATGAAACTTCAGATCAAGTTACTACCGAACCTCGTAGGTCAACCAGAGTAAGATCTGCACCAGAATGGTACGGTAATCCTATTCTGCAGGTCATGTTACTTGACCATGGCGAACCTACGAACTATGAGGAAGCGATGATGAGCCCAGATTCCAAAAAATGGCTTGAGGCCATGAAATCTAAGATGGAATCCATGTATGAGAACAAAGTATGGACTTTGGTTGAATTGCCCGATGATCGGCAAGCAATTGAGAATAAATGGATCTTCAAGAAGAAGACTGACGTTGATGGTAATGTTACTGTCTACAAAGCTCGAATTGTTGTGAAAGGTTTTCGAGAAGTTCAAGGGGTTGACTATGATGAGACTTTCTCACCCGTAGTGACGCTTAAGTTTGTCTGAATCATGCTAGCTATTGCTGCATTTTATGATTATGAAATATGGCAAATGGATGTCAAAACTGCAGTCCTGAATGGATTTCTAGAAGAAGAGTTGTATATGATGCAACCAGAAGGTTTTGTTGATCCAAAAGGTGCTAACAAAGTGTGCAAGCTCCAGCGATCCATTTATGGACTGGTGCAAGCCTCTCGGAGTTGGAATAAACGCTTTGATAGTGTGATCAAAGCATATGGTTTTATACAAACTTTTGGAGAAGCTTGTATTTACAAGAAAGTGAGTGGGAGCTCTGTAGCATTTCTGATATTATATGTAGATGACACATTGTTGATTGGAAATGATATAGAATTTCTGGATAGCATAAAAGGATACTTGAATAAAAGTTTTTCAATGAAAGACCTCGGTGAAGTTGCTTATATATTATGCATCAAGATCTATAGAGATAGATCGAGACGCTTAATTGGACTTTCACAAAGCACATACCTTGACAAAGTTTTGAGAAAGTTCAAAATGGATCAAGCAAAGAAAGGGTTCTTGCCTGTATTACAAGGTGTGAAGTTGAGTCAAACTCAATGCCCGACCACAGCAGAAGATAGAGAGAAAATGAAAGATGTTCCCTATGCTTCAGCCATAGGCTCTATCATGTATGCAATCCTGTGTACCAGACCTGATGTATGCTTAGCAATAAGTTTAGCAAGGAAGTACCAAAGTAATCTAAGAGTGGATCACTGGACAGCGGTCAAAAATATCCTGAAATACCTGAAAAGGACTAGGGATATGTTTCTCGTTTATGGAGGTGACAAAGAGCTAGTCGTAAATGGTTACGTTGATGCAAGCTTTGACAATGATCCGGACGATTCTAAATCGCAAACCGGATATGTGTTTATATTGAACGGTGGAGCTGTCAGTTGGTGCAGTTCTAAACAAAGCATCGTGGCGGGATCTACATGTGAAGCGGAGTACATAGCTGCTTCAGAAGCAGCAAATGAAGGAGTCTGGATGAAGGAGTTCATATCCGATCTAGGTGTCATACCTAGTGCATCGGGACCAATGAAAATCTTCTGTGACAATACTGGTGCAATTGCCTTGGCAAAGGAATCCAGATTTCACAAGAGGACCAAGCACATCAAGAGATGCTTCAATTCCATCCGAGACTAAGTCCAGGAGGGAGACATAGAGATTTGCAAGATACATATGGATCTGAATGTTGCAGACCCATTGACTAAGCCTCTTCCACGAGCAAAACATGATCAGCACCAAGGCTCCATGTGTATTATAATCATTACTGTGTAATCTAGATTATTGACTCTAGTGCAAGTGGGAGACTGAAGGAAATATGCCCTAGAGGCAATAATAAAGTTATTATTTATTTCCTTATATCATGATAAATGTTTATTATTCATGCTAGAATTGTATTAACCAGAAACATAATACATGTGTGAATACATAGACAAACATAGTGTCACTAGTATGCCTCTACTTGACTAGCACGTCGATCAAAGATGGTTGTGTTTCCTAACCATAGACATGGGTTGTCATTTCATTAACAGGATCACATCATTAGGAGAATGATGTGATTGACTTGACCCATTCCGTTAGCTTAGCACTTGATCGTTTAGTATGTTGCTATTGCTTTCTTCATGACTTATACATCTTCCTACAACTATGAGATTATGCAACTCCCGTTTACTGGAGGAACACTTTGTGTGCTACCAAACGTCACAACGTAACTGGGTGATTATAAAGGAGCTCTACATGTGTTTCCAAAGGTACATGTTGAGTTGGCATATTTCAAGATTAGGATTTGTCACTCCGATTGTTGGAGAGGTATCTCTGGGCCCTCTCGGTAATGCACATCACTAGCCCTGTAAGCAATGTAGCTAATGAGTTAGTTACGGGATGATGCATTACGTAATGAGTAAAGAGACTTGCCGGTAACGAGATTGAACTAGGTATTGAGATACCGACGGTCGAATCTCGGGCAAGTAATATACCGATGACAAAGGGAACAACGTATGTTGTTATGCGGTTTGACCGATAAACATCTTCGTAGAATATGTGGGAGCCAATATGAGCATCCAGGTTACGCTATTGGTTATTGACCGGAGACTTGTCTCGGTCATGTCTACATAGTTCTCGAACCCGTCGGGTCCACGAGCTTAAAGTTAGATGACGGTTATATTATCAGTTTATATGTTTTGATGTACCGAAGATAGTTCAGAGTCCCGGATGTGATCACGGACATGACGAGGAGTCTCGAAATGGTCTAGACATGAAGATTAATATATTGGACGACTATATTCGGACACCAGAATAGTTCTGGGGGTTATCAGATGTATACCGGAGTACCGGGGGGGTTACCGGAACCCCCCTACACTACAAAAAAAAGACACATCCGCGACATTTTGGGCCGAACGAATTTTTTTCTATCATACATATGACACTTCTATGTAGATAATTGTGACAAAACCCGGTATCATCATAGATGTGGTGGGCTCCTAATTCTATGAGGAAAAATCATGACAGAAAATGGGCTTTTCGTCCTGGGCGGGCCGGAGACGCAGCTGCATGACATTCTTTGGGCCGTCCATGACGGAAAAAATCATGGTAGAAGCGAGCAGGAGGAAAATTTCGGGGAGTTGCCGGTTATGGTGGGAGAGCAATGCGCATTTCTCTCGTACAGGTACACGCGTGTGTGCGAGGCGTTGGCTCTAACTGAACCCAAGCGAGGCGTTGAGCGATTGCACTGCAAGCTACGCATTACTGAACCCGAGCGATCGATCGATGGCTGTTAACTGAACCCGATGGAGCGATTCCTTCGCTACTGATGC
>NC_041391.1:610026045-610033191 GCF_002162155.2 Triticum dicoccoides | reverse complement strand
GGTACGCCACCCCCCCGTTTCGACCGTAGCGCTCCAACACAAGTCTGTTTCGTCCATTTTCCGGTGCGCCACACCCCTCCCGATCAACAGGACCACCGTTTCGACCGTAGCGCTCCAACACAAGTCCGTTTCGTCCGTTTTGCGGTACGCCACACCCCTCCCGATCAACATGACCCCCGTTTCGACCGTAGGAGGTCTGTTTCCTCCGTTTTGCGGTACGCCAGGCCCCTCCCGATCAACAGGACCCCGTTTCGACCGTAGGCGGTCCGTTTCCTCCATTTTGCGGTATGCCAGACTCCTCCCGATGAACAGGATCCCGTTTTGAACGTGGCCGGTCAAACACAAAGCCGTTTCCTCCGTTGTGCGGTAAGCCATGCCTCATTTCCATCGCCTGTTCCGTCCAAGCCCTCCCGATGAACACGACCACGCATTCCGTTCCGACCCAGCCGGTTGGCTCCCCATGAACACGACGACGACGCTATTTCTCCATTCCGACCCAGCCATGTACGTATACGCGAGTAGGCGTTCGAGACCCTACCTGTATGTACGTACGTGGCCGTATTTTCTTTCTTGCACCCTCGCCGCTGCACGTATGTGTACATGCTACGTGCGCGCCTCTACTACGACACGTGCGCGCCTCTACATCGACCAGTATGTACGTACATGTACGCGACCAGAATGACAACGCTACGTACGCTTCGACCAGGTGGGTCCCAACTTTTAGGTACTTCCTTGCGTGCCAGGATGTAGCTGGTGGGTCCCAGCAGTCAGGGGGGCGAATCGTTTTTTTTGCCCGGACACACTTCCTTGCGTGCGAAGGTGTACCTGATGGGTCCCAGTAGTCAGGGGGGAAACATTTTTTTCGCGAAATATGGTGGCTCGTCCGGTGGGTCCCCACTGTCAGGTGGCGGAATAATTATTTTGCGCGCAATAAGGAGGCACTTCCTTGCTGCGGCCGTGGACCCAGCTGTCAGCCTCTCCACGTACAGTCCACGTCCGATGGAAGCCGTTCCATGACCACGTTGACGACGCCGCACCGAGAGCACCAGGGCGGTGGACGACGGCGAGGCCTAGGAAGGGGACGACGCGGAGCCGGGGAAGACGCTGCAGTGGATGCCCACGCATAGAGGAGTATGAGGGTTCACTGGTTCGCTGCAGTGTGTGGCTGCCGTCGCCGCAGAATAACAGTGGGTGTGGGTGAGTAGAGGGATGGCCTGGCCAGCGGTGGGAGTAGTAGGGGGCGGCGAGGCCTCCGCCGCATCGCAGCCGACCATGGGAGGCAGGAGCACGAGGCACGATCGGCACTGGTTTGGGCGGCTGGAGCAAGAAGACTAGAGGTTGAAGAAGCACTATGGCCGTTGGACGGACAGCGTACGGTCACTGGAGCTAGAATCGTTTCTATTGACTAAGTTGACAAAGCCCTCCGTCCCCGTCAACTTAGTAGGCCCACAAGTCAGCCTCCCACCAAGGTGGGTCCCAGCTAGCTGGGGGGTATTCATTTTTTGTGCATAATAAGGAGGCACTTCCGATGGGTCCAAGCTGACAGCAGGGGGAACGTTTTTTTCGTGAAGTACGGTGGCCCGTCGGGTGGGTCCCAGCAGTCAGGGGCAAACATTTTTTTCATGAAATACTGGTGGCCCGTCAGGTGGGTCCCTGCTGTCAGGTGGAGGAATAATTATTTTCCGCGTAATAAGGAGGCACTTCCTTGCGGCTGCCGTGGACCCAGCTGTCAGCCTCTCCACATACAGTATTCTTCCGATGGAATTCGTTCATTGACAACATTGACCACGCCGCGCCGAGAGCACCACGGTAGTGGACGATGGTGAGGCCTAGGAAGGGGACGGCGTGGAGCCGGTGAAGACGCGGCAGTGGATGCCCACGCGGAGAGGAGTACGAGGGTTCACTGGTTCGGCTGCGCTGCCGTCGCTGCAGAATAACAGGGGGTGCGGGTGAGTGGAGTGGAGGGATGGCCTGTCCAGCAGTGGGAGTAGTATGGGGGCGGTGAGGCCTCCGCGGCAGCACAGCCGACCACGGGAGGCAGGAGCAAGCGGCACGACCGACGCTGCTTTGGGCGGCTGGAGCAAGAAGACCAGAGGTTGAAGAAGCACTACGGCCGTTGGATGGACATCGTACGGTCAGTCGAGCTAGAATCGTGCATATTGACTAAGTTGACAAATCCCTTCGTCCCTGTCAACTTAGTTGGCCCACTATACTGGGTCCCAGCTAGTAGGGGGAGTATTCTTTTTTTGGGCGTAATAAGGAGGCACTTCCTTGCGTGCGAAGATATAGCTGGTGGGTCCGAGCTGTCAGTGGCAGTAACTTTTTTTTCGTGAAATACAGAGGCCCTTTCGGCGGGTCACAGATGTCATGTGGAGGAATCATTATTTTGCGCGTAATAAGGAGGCATTTCCTTGCGTGCGGCCATGGACCCAGCTGTCAGCCTCTCCACGTACAGTCCACTTCCGATGGATGTCGTTCATTGACCATGTTGACCAGGCCGCGTCGAGAGCACCAGGGTAGTGGACGATGGCGAGGCCAGCAGTTTTTTTGGAGCCCATATCCTTTTTGTTAGCATTATAGCCCATATTTTGGCCACGGTTAAAAAATTATACGAAATTTTGCATATGTCGGTGCGGTCTGAACTGTTTTTAATCCCGAAATTTCGAGTCACATTCAAAATAATTTTAAAAATAAATGTATATCAATATAAAATCCAATAAATTGTCCACGCATAAAAATCAATGCAATTTAAAATCTCGAAATGAAAAAAAGATATTTGAAACTAATTGCCGGTTTGATGTGTTTTAAAAATGTACAACCCATTTCTCATTACTGATAGGCCATTTTCTCGGCCAGCCGAATGAAGCAATCCTCGTCTAGCCCGATAGGCCTGATAAAGTGACTTACTTGACAAATCACAAAAAAACTGGGCTAGCCATTTTCAAAAAGAAAAAAACTACTGGGCTGGTCTGTGGTAAACATAAAAGAAAAGGCTGTCTAGACAGGCCAGAGTGTCCCGCACAGCCCAGTTGACACCCTGCTTCCGTCTCAAAAACATATTAGTTAAATGCCACTCCAATTATGGTGATTCATAAAAATGCCACTGCAATTTACAAACTTTGAAAAATGCCACTGCAATTTTTGCAAACTTTGAAAAACGCCACTGCAGTTTGCAAACTTTGAAAAAGGCCACTCCAGACTTCAAAAAATGCCACTAGAAATGGTATGAAATGGCATTTTTCAAAGTTTGGAAATTGCAGTGGCATTTCTCGGAGGCATTTATCAAATTAACCCAAAACAAAAATAACTGGGCGAGATGCTGGGTCCCTGGTGTCAGCCGCTCGTTGTGCAATTCTCTCGTTTATTGACTACGTTGACAATGGTATGGGACCCAGATGTCAGAAATCCACTAGGAGGAGCCATTTTTTTTCTTGGCTTGAAATAAGGAGGCACTTGCTTGCGTACTGCCATGACCTTGGCGGGTCCCTGCTGTCATCCTCTCCACGTACAATCATCTCCTGATTGTGTACGCGTCAACTTGCTAGGCCCACTAGTCAGCCTCTAAACCCGTGGAGGACAAATACAACCCATTTAAAAAAAATAACAGCCCATTCCATACGTTCAAACGGAAAGTTCAACATTCAGAGCAAAGTAACAGGTATGATCCACATATAGAGTACTGAACTTCCACGTTGACAACCATCATAGCCAAGTTAACTATCTACTCCCACTAGACAAGTACTGACATACTCTTAGCTAACTAGACGATGCCGGCGGTACACGCTAAACGCCGGCACCGGCGTCCTGCGCCTCGCCTCGGACTTGCCAGAGGTGCGATAGGGCGTGTTGCTCGCGCGTGTTGGCCCTTTCCATGCCGGCGTGGTCCACCGAAGCTTCGGCTTCCAAGCGGGAAACCCACTTGACGAGCTGGTAGTAAAAATCGGCATCGCGAATGCGTGCATGCCCGACAGCCTCCAGGGCTATTTGCCGGGCGCCGGCCTCCACGTAGTCAGCCCAGTTGCGGGCGCTCTGCTCACGACTCTGAGCGTCGGTGCGCTTCTGCTCCATGTCTCGTTGGCGGTGCAGATTGGCATTACGCTGCTCTTCCGCCAGGCGGTCGCGCTCCAACAACTCCTGCTCCTCCGCCATGCGGTCGCGCTCCAACAACTCCTCGATCTGCGCATTGCCATCTAAATAAAGATATAATGCCTCCTCCCTCGGTCTGCCTTCCGGTGAAACACTAAACACTAGTTCCGGCGGTGACCGCCTCCGGCGTCGCCTGCCGCGGACGGGCGGGGTCATGGCAGACGTGGCGAGCGACGTCGGGCTGGTGGGGGCTTATGAGGATATGGCGAGTTGGTCACGGTGGCACTAAAGAATGCCGGGAAACAATACTTATAGGGGGAAGGTAGCGCGACAGTCATCGGAATTCAATGCATAATGGCTTAGCGAGCCAGCTTGCCGTGGAAAACTAGGGAAACCGAAATTATGACTGTGCCGTCCCATCCCGTCTGGGTCGCACGCCGGCATGGCGGTCAAACGAGTGCACTCGAATCATCTCCCTCCTTGTCAATAATGATTTCAGGGATTTAAAAAGCCCGCAACAATTAAAGCGTATCTTTTTTCGCATCAGTTAGCTACCTTAATTAACGGCTGCATGCAGGCACTCAGAATCGCTCGCAGATAGTACGCGAAGCAGCATGCAATGAGTCACAGCCGAGGGCATGCATGCAGCCACTTAAATCGCTGGAATTAATTAGGCTTAAACTTCTGCATGCCGTTAATTATTGCCATGCCTTGGTCTTGCTGCTTTGCTCACGGGACTAATAAACCCGGACGGAGGGAGTACCTTGGTTGGTGAGAGGTTTGAATTAAGCCCTGCAAACCGGAAAGGAGGTACTAGTACGTGCATGATCTGCTATTTATTCGTGTAGGATCGAGTAGGTCGTTTCTTGAATTGAGCCCTGCAAACCGGAAAGGAGGTAGTACATGCGTGATATGCTGTTTATCCGTGTAGGATCGATAGTGTTGCTTGTCAGTTTCTTCAGAGGTAGGCATTTTTATCCGTGTAGGATCGATAGTGTAGCTTGTCAGTTCTTCAGAGGTAGGCATTTTTATTCAAAAAACTACCACTTCGCATCTTGTGTCGCAAATAAAACTGCCAGGTGCGCATGTGTAGGCTAGCTAGTGATCGATCAGTAACTTGTAAACACTGAGCGAACAGAAATAAGTAACTGTTAATGCATCTCACTGATTCACAGATCATATACAAATATGTAGCTCGAAAAGCAAAGATCAGCCACTTCGGATCTTAGCGTCGCAACTAAAACTAACTAGTACGATTCCCGTACATAAGATCAACATGTTAATGCATCTCAATGATTCACAGATCATATACAAATATATAGCTCCAAAAGCAAAGATCTAGAAAAAACATCTGTTCTTCCTACTAACATGGATGCTTCTCTTGGCCAACATTCAGTACAGACTGAAAGACAAATTTGTTTGTGAAGTCTACAATTCCTCTTGCAAATGTAAGTGGTTTCACCAACAGCTGGAACCATGAGAATGAACCACACATGATGGAGGAACATCCACTGCAATATGATTTGGTATTCTCTCGATCACACCGCGAGACTATTTTCGGAATACAAACTTTAACTTAGGGAAAATGATGCCCATTGTATAATCAGACCAAAGCAATGAAGCACCAAGTGTTGGCCAGTAAATAGTATAGTACTACTTTTCTGTAGTCCATGAAGTGACTATCCAATCTTTGTGTCTATTTTCAAATGGCACTGCATGCAATGACTATACTATTCTCTTGTGCATTTCAACCAAAATTGCGGACACTTTGTTTGTTTGCCAATTAGAAACGGGCAAACATCTCTGTCTGCACAAATATCAAGCAGCTAGTAAACATATACCACACCATGTTCGTAGTGATGGAAGAGGTGAAATCGATACAACCGAAATTGAGCATCCAATCATTGAATCATGTCCTGCACCTCCAATGTAGGTCCACCCTGCCAGTAAATTCACATGCAAACCACTAGTATTACTACCTAATGACAGTACAAAAAGAGTAGCAAGATAGTAGGAAACCATGTACCTTCATAATGAACAGCTCATAGTGCCACCAATTGGATATAAAGGTTTGGAAAAAAACATGCTCCTAATGTTGAACCAGTTGGACTTTTTGTGCAGCTCCACTAAAATCGAGCATCCCTGTTTGCATAGATATTGAAAGTGTGATTACTATAAAAGTGGCACTAGTTGAAGCATAGACTCACAAATATAAGCATTCCAATTTCTTAATGGGAAAAGGTAGCAAGACTATTTCTAACCACCTGTTTGAAGGAATCAATAAAGCAACAACGGCTGATGTTTGGAAGGCATACATATTTTTTCTTGAAAAACTGATCCATTCCTGACCTTTCCTCTTCTTTTAAGCAAATTTTGTGCAGCTCTACTAAAATAAAATGCCATCACCGCCTTGACAATTTAGTTACACTGTACAAAAGGAAATGACTTAACATTACATCATGATGTCGGGTATGTAGTAGACAGGCATTAGAGACAAACATACAGACCTCCTCCGATAACATAATGAACATTAATTTTAACAAAGGTGTGACTAGCTTTACCGGGATAATTTGAGTGAACTCTACACCCTCTCACTACTAGGGAAAAGCCTATACACAGAATCTTAGCAGCAGCGAGGGTTAAAAACCCTCGCTACTGCTACTTACTAGCAGCGCAGGTTATTAAACCTCGCTACTACTAAGTTGATAGCAGCAGCGCGGGTTTGTAACCCTCGCTACTACTAAGCGGTCTCTACCGTGCCCCCCGGGATATGCCATAGTAGTAGCGAGGGTTTTTAACCCTCGCTGCTGCTAAGTTCATAGCAGTAGCGCGGGTTTTTAACCCTCGCTACTACTAACCCGCGCTACTGCTATCAACTTAGTAGTAGCGAGGGTTAAAAACCCGCGCTACTACTAATCGTCTGTCATAGTAGTAGCGCGGGGTCTGGCCTATTTGTCAAAGTCTACCCCCCACCCCCCCCCCTGTGGACCGCCTTTTCAGTTTAAAATAAAATAAAAGAAAATGATAAAAATGTCAAAAAAATAAAAGAAAATAAGTTTC
>NC_041391.1:610013371-610025774 GCF_002162155.2 Triticum dicoccoides | reverse complement strand
AAAAAAATAAAAGAAAATGATAAAAATGTCAAAAAAATAAAAGAAAATAAGTTTCCCATGTGATATGTGGTCTAGTTGTTGGGAAAATTTACAAATATGAATTTCGACTTTATTTGCAAAATCTCTCTGGAAATTTGTAAAATGGCCATAACTTTTGCATACGAACTCGGATGAAAAAGTTTTTTATATGAAAAATCATCTACTCGAAAAGTTACATCCGAATTTAATGGGGGGAACTATGTTAATCGTTTTCAAAATCCTCAAAAGCCTAACAGAAAAAAAGTTACGGGGCTTTTAAGATCTGGAGGCAAAAAAATTCAAAAATAATTATTTTTAAATTTTTGTTAAATCTGGTCAAACTATGGTCAAACTAATTATTCAAGAATATTAGTGTTAATAAATAATTTTTTTATTTTTTTTGCATTTTGGTCAAATCTGGTCAAACTATGGTCAAACTGTGGTCAAATCTGGTCAAACTGTGGTCAAATCTGGTCAAACTGTGGTCAAATTTGGTCAAACTGTGGTCAAACTAATTATTCAAGAAATATTAGTGTTACTAATTTTTTAGAACAATAGTTTCAAACTCAAACAATGAAATGTGTGACTTCATGCTCAAGCTAAATTCCTGAGGTTAATAGGATTGACATCTCACTATTGTCAGGAAAACAACAAGTGCAGACTTGGAAACGAGGGAGAATAGAACTCGGAAGTTAAGCGTGCTCAGGCTGGAGTAGTGAGAGGATGGGTGGCCGTCCGGGAAGTTAGATGATTGAGCAGCGATTAGGGGTGATTAGAGATTTGAGTTAAAATAATTTAGAAATTTGAAAATTTCGAAAAAAAAATCAAAAAAAAGATTCGGAAAAAATCAAAAAAAAATCGAAGATTACAGATTAGTAGTAGCGCGGGTTTAAGCCCGCGCTACTGCTATACGTTAGCTGTAGCGCGGGTGGCACCCGCGCTACTGCTATAAGTTAGCTGGAGCGCCTTATTAGTAGCGCGGGTACCCGCGCTGCTGATAGGCCTAAAACCCGCGCTGCTGCTAGGCTTTTCCCTAGTAGTGTCTGTTCCTTAATATAAGACGTTTTCGCGGTTCAATTTAAAGTACCCAAACGTCTAGTATTTAGAAAAACAGGTAGTAGTTTTTTTGAGCACATATCTGGGAAAGCTTGCCACACTTTATTTATGTCCATACGCTAATGCAACACCATTCGAATACTACAAATATACACTAATCCAGTGGCAAGTGCAACAGTAGAGTAGTTAGTTTATTACAGGGTACAGTACAATGGTTTGACTGAACAGATTTCAATAAACTCTAGCACTGGAAGGTTTCTATAATTAACAATACAAAATGTAAAGGTAACAAGTTTCACCATTAGTATACTAGCTGCGCATGAGCATTAAACCAAATACAAAAGTCTGAAGGTAACTAGCATTATTAACTAATGACAGTATAAAAAAATTGCAAACCATGTACCTCCAAGGTAAATATCATTTCGAACTCGGGGGGACCTTGAAAATTGCTATCCCAATCTTGATAATCGATCAAACATAAAAACTTGATCTTTCCTCTTGATAATCAAGAGAACGGCCGGAGGAGGAGGTGCCCACTCTTGACCTTTCCTCTTTACTTCATAATTGTGTGTGCAGTTTAACCAAAATAAAATGACATTAGCGCCTTGGCATTTTGGGACACTGTACAAAAAATTAACTTAACTCATGAAAGTGAGGTATGTAATCTATAAGCATTAACAGTGCAAAAATCTGAAGGTTATAAAATTGCTTGACTTGACTGCTGGCGTTATACTAACAGCAAAAAAGTGGCAATAAGAGCATGGGGGGCCCATTCGGACAGTGGGAGCACCAGTACGATGTGCCTCCACGGACGCAGAGTGGTGAGGGAGGTATGGTTGCCCAGAGCAACAAATATCCAAGCAGCATATGTGGATTATGTCCCATTTTTGTTCTCTTTAGCCACCTTTTTCCTATGTGAGGACAACAAACCGATCGACCTGGTCATTCTCTATTGCGTTGCATGCCTTTCTACCCTTCTTCAACCAAGAGACACGAGACTCGTTCCTTAGCTACTGATTTTCCCCTTTTCAACCTAGATGCGGGTTCGATGCCTACTCTCTTGGACAGTACAGTCTCCCTTCCTTTCCTTATTCAACCTTGACATGCATTAGTCTGCATGAAGTAGGGTTTCCTTTAATAGTGCAAATTATGGTTTTCGTCTGCGTGGCCAGTAGAGCAGAGGATAGCAAATTGGGAAGATGGTGGAGTGGAAAAAGATCCACATGCAACGCCGTGCCAGATGGGGCAATAGAACAAGGGTATGGTTCGAAAAGAGGTAGCATACCTGAGGGTCGGCGGGAAGTGGCTTCGCTCGTGGTCGTCGTCCTCCGCACACACTACGGCAGCGATCCCGCGCGGGCGCTAGGTCGGAGAGGACGGCCTTGTCGTCAGTGCGTGACCTGGCTCGCCGATGACGAGTGCGTCAACGCTGCACGTCCTTTTCTTCCCCAGCGGATCTGTGACCACCGGTGAGGAGGGAGAGAGGGGCCGTATTTTTTAGATCTAGAGAGAGGGTGGTAGTGTGAGAAGCAAGTGGGCAGCCCTTGGCAAGAAAGCGCTGAAGCTCCAGCATATATATCTTCTTTATACTACTAGTACTGGAGGTGGAGTAGTGGTAGAGTTGTTTATATTTTCTCTAATGCGGCACCTCGGGCCAACGCGGCCAGATCGCATTTTGCACGAGAAATTACACACCTTGTCTCATTGACATGTGGTCCCGTTCCACATACCAGTGAGACAACGGCGAGTAGTAGGAGTATTTCTGAACCGACGTGTAGGCCGGGGCGCCCCTTCGTGAACCGTGGCAAACTGGCAACTGTCCACCGACTCTTCGCCTTTCCCTCTCGATTTGGAGCTGCTGTCGCACGCTCTTCCTCTCCCTCCTCCATTTTCCTTCAGCACTTCACCCTTTCTTCTGCCATTGTTCGATCGTCTTCTCCATGGAGGGAACATGACGGAAACGACCCTGTTATTCTTGCCCCGATCTGAAAGATGACGTGGTGGAGGAACTCATTGATTGGTGTGACGTCGTCACCTCGGCTAGCATGGCAGGTTCGTTCAAGCCCATTCTCGACTCAACTAATAACATTATTACAAGGAACCCAAGAGTCAAGGAGCGGTTTGATCTCCCCTATCTTCTTCGCCGTGACCCTGATGACTGGCGCCGTCACGACGGAGGCCTCGCCCTGTGCAAGTTGATGCCGCTTGATAGTGATACGTATGATATTAACATGCCATCGCTTGAGGGCAAGGCTTGGGCAGGCGCAAATGGAGATTGGGTTGTTTACATTGGGTCCAACAGCGAGTGGGAACTTGTGAATGTGTACACTCGTGGTTGGGTTCCACTTCCAAAAATCTCAGCAGACTGCCCAGAGGTTGAGCCCACCGGTATTGTACGCACGTTCAAATACAATCATGGTGACTGTCTTCTACGAAAGATAGCAATCTCTCGAGTCCCCAACTGCTCTTGGGATTACAACAACTATGAAGTTGTTGTTATCTTCGACAAGCTTGTTGCCGTCGTCAGTGGTTTGACTGGATGGATATTGCTCAAAAATCAGTTTCTGTACACGGATGAGTACTGTGATGCAATTCAATATGAGGGCCTTGTGTTTGCTGCCACCACTCGTGGCACTGTCTTTGCATGGCATCCTCGTTGTTTCAGTATGTTTGTCTTCCACTGTAATTATAATTGTTTCATCCACATGCATGCGGGTTAGCAATGCTGGTCATAGTGGGGAGTAACTTAGACTAGTAACATGCATATGTTACTAGTTTATGTTACTACCTCTATAGTGCATAGTATCTTAGATTAGTATCATAGGTGGTCTCATTTATTGCCATGCATGACACATAGTAGCATCACATTTATTATGTTACGGTATCTACCTATGTTACTATAACCATCTCTTTCTTCTTTAATTGCCTGCCACATAAGCATGTTTGCGAGTCCCAAGTGCATGATACTACTCCCTCCATCTAGGTGAGTAAGTCATCTTAGGTTGTGCACCGTGGCCAAGAAGGAGGGGAAAACGAGAGACATTAATGTTTATTTGCTAATTAATAGTATTGCATGCAATGAACTAACCACTGCATGTCGTGTTTGATAGTCTCAAGTCATTAAAAGCATGCACACCCCTTATTTCTTATTGGTTGATATGTTAAAAAACAAGAAACGAGGTAGAAATTAATGCACCGCGCCTAAGTGTTTTGGGATTATTTGGTTTTCGTAAGATGACTTACACACCTAGACGGAGGGAGTACTTATGTTACCCCCACTATGGCCAGCCTTACTAATTAACCTTCTTCTTGTGTTTCCAAGGTCCTGTGAACATTCTGCCTCCTATACTTGAGGATTTTTATAACCAAGGGGGAGATGATGATGGTGATGATCACGACCATAAGGACGAGTAGCGCCCATATACTATTTGGCGCCTGGCAACTAATTCCGATGGATCACCTCTTCTCGTGTATATACAGCCCACTGATGATGTTACTGCTAAGGAAGCGGGTGTAGTCTCCCATGGTCGCACTCTCTGGACCTATTCCAACACCCGATGCATGGTATTCGGGATGGATACTAGTGTGCTAGCGCCAACTCCTTCTCCCTGGTACAAAATTGATAGTCTTGGAGAAAACTCGCTCTTCCTTGGACAAAACTATCCAATGATGGTGAAAGGCGATCCAACTGCTGTTGACACAATGTTACTACCATTTATGAGAAGCAACTGTGTCTATACCTCAGACATTTGGGTGGTTCCCTACCCTTGTACTGATATAGTAGGCTGCTTCAGCCTGGATGATCAGTCCTGCGTTGGTCTCCAGATCGACAATGGATGGCCCGTCCCAGAGAATCACTTGTGGTTCAAAGCAAGTGTTTCCAACACCGAGGAATGGTTGAGTTGAAGTTCATTTCATTGCTTGTTATTTGTTGTGTGGTGAAAACTTTAGTATTTATAATGTATCCTCGTTGTCGATGTCGGTTGATGACATGTTGTATGTAATAAAATGATATGCCTGTGATAAACTTACTAAATTTATGAATGGCTTTCGAGTTTCTTCTGTGAGTGAGTGGTGCGACGAGGCAAAAAAATATTTTCCGAATACATAATTGTACGTGCATTGCAACAGGTTATCGGATGGGGCCAATCAACAATAGTAGTACACTATTTGTACTAGCTTCACATGCTTTGCGCGTCGTGCAGGTGTTTTTACTGTAGCCATACTGTACTGCGTAACCAGCACCTCGAATCCTCGATACTAGTAGTACTATATAGTACTAACTAGTAGGAGTAGTAGGGTGGCATGGGCCAGAACAAGCATTCACGTCCAGGAGTACGGCACACGCCACCAGCACGACTTCCATCTGACATCATATTTCTTGGAGTCCATGCTAGAGCAATCTCTTCAACCTCACCGTTTCTCTAACTCAGCCATCACGCGGCGGGCGAGGTGGGGGTTTGCCGATAGTCGGTTTCCTTAACTGCGGTCCCACTAGTAAGGCCAACTGCAACGCAAGACCCCAAACGGACCTCCATTTTGCATGAACTCCAATGATAATTTTGACTAGAAAAGCAAGACCAAAGAATACAAGAACCACAAGAATACATTTTACTACTCCTGTAAGTTGGATTAGTGCCTTCTTGATGCATTCATTGTTGATCCGCGGAGGCTCGATCTTGCGTGCTTCTTTCTTCTTCGAGTGTAAATAAGTAGATGTTGCTTCCTCGCATCTAGTCTCATGTCTAGCCTCTATTCTAGTACTCCCTCCGGTCCGTTTTTGTCTCCGTCTAAGTAGCAACACGCATACCAAGTAGGAGTATCAACAAGTGCACTAATCTCATCTAGAGCCTCTGTGCTAGCTAAAAGTGATAGAACATCTACTAAATAGCACTCTATCAATATATGGATGTACTCTTCTTACCAATACAAAAACTTGCATCCATTCTACTCCCTCCGTTGCACAATACATGCCTTCTATTTGTCAATACATATATATATATGTATCTAGAAATGTTTTAGTATATAGGTACATCCATTTTTGGACAAATGGAAGTCAAGTATTTTGGAACGGAGGGAGTACACAATAATTTTTTTAAGTTAGCACAACTCTTCTAATCCGAGAGCACAACCGAAGATTTGGTCGGGTTCTACCTCCTTTTGCCGGACACATGGGAGATCCAGCATCCAGGTCGTGTCATGAAAGAAAATAGAGTGGTAGTTGAAGCCACGAGATGTGCATCTTGGGTTAAACTGTAAATAGAATCTTACTACTCTTGAGTAACTCCAAAAGCGGCCACCGAAGATCTTTCTTGGATTTGTTTTTCATCACCAGCATGTCGAGGTGAAAGATGTGCAGGTTCAGTGGGTCCGCTTGCGTTTTCACTGACATGTGGGACCGCATGTGAGCAAACAGATGATGGGCTCCGCGCGTCCGCTGGCTGGCTGAGAAGAGAGATAGAGGAGTGCTGAGCACGGACTGCAGGAAATTTGTTCTACGTACTGTACCTGGATATAGGCTCGATATAGTGGGGTGGCATGGGCCATAACTAGCATTCACGTCTAGCACTACGGCACACGCCACCCACATGAGTCCCAGCCGACACCAATTTTCTTGGAGTCCGTGCTACAGCCATCTCTTCTCCGTCCTGTTTTCTCAGCCATCGCGCGGTGGGCGGGGTGGGGGTTTGCCGATAGTCGGTTTGCTCAACTACGGTCCCACTTGTAAGTGAAAATGCAACACCGCACGCATTCCCGCTTGAGCGGCCTGCTGGACCAACCGTGTGGGGGTGCAATGCGAACACGGCAGGCTTTTCCTTTTAAACTCGTACTTGTAAAATTTGGTTCTGCTCCATGGCGCGATCGATAGATAGAAAATAACGATTTTGCCTAGAGTAATGAGAAGTTTGGTTCTGGCACCGTTCATGCATGGAGTACGTACGAAAATTATGAAGTTGATGCGAAAGGTAAGATAATTACTGTAGTATCATATACTACTACATGGATTTGACGGAAAGATAAAAATACATACGGATCCATCAACGACATCCTCACGACCTAGTGCGCCGGGTCACCAACCGACGTGTGAGGAGCAGCGGCGTTGGCGGCGAGCTCAACGTGCTTCTGAACAGTGCGTCCAAGGTTGCCCTGCGGTCCAAGAAGGCCAGCGTCCTATCGTCCTCCTCTTGCATGCGCGTAGACATGGGTGATTATGTCCATGGTGTCTTGCTGCGCCAGGCGCTGCGTGGCGAGCGCGACCTCAAGGTGGACATTCTCCGGCGCGATGGCGGGCAGTCGCAGGGCCACCAGTGCGTCAAAGAGGTTGTCACCATAGTGGCCGTTGAGGGTGGCAGGCATCGTAGAGCCTGGGCGCGTCGGCTGAAGGCTTACGTCAAAGTCGTCCGCGAGCTTCTTGACGACGGTGAACTTGTCGAGGAAACCGACGAGGACCTCGTCGAACAAGGAGACGAAGCTATCGTCAAAGCGGCCCCTCGCCTTGCCGGCCTCAAGCAATACTACCTGGAGACGTTCCTTGTTGCCGGGCCGCAGGCCGGCGTCGTGGACCATCTGGTACAGCCGGCTGATGCTCGCGCTCATCGCCTCCATGGGTCTAGCTTAGCTTCTACTAGTCAACTGATCTTGCGATTCGAGTGATCACTCTTGCCCTTGGTTAGCATGCGTAGGTGCGTAGGATTTCGTACTACTCCTTGGCCCTCTACTGCACCTGCCTTTGGCTATATGATAGGTGGGCCAGCCACACCCTGGGCCCACGTGTCATTCACCCAAAGGCAGTTGCCGTAAGTCAATGAAGCTGCGCCCCCCTCCGTGCCGGTGCAGTATAGTCATCTCACCGGACCTCTAGTTGGGGCCAAATGAGAGAAGTTTGATGTTTACTGGTTTATTGGTCCCCTTTGCATTTTGCGAGTTTTGACCTTTGATTTAACTAATAAAATGTTAATGCATGTAAACAAAAATGTTGTGTAAAGTCACATTACGAAAACCAAATAATCCCAAAACACTTAGGCACGGTGCATTAACTTCCTCGTTTTTTCTTATTTCGTGACATATCAACCAATGAGAGATGTGGGCCATGCATGCTTTCAATGACTTGAGACTACCAAACATGACATGCAGTGTTTAGTTCATTGCATGTAATCCTATTAAGACTCTAGTTAGCAAGAAAACATTAAGTTCTCTCGCCGATAGGAATAAAACACCATGTATTTATTTACAGAGGGAGTAGTACATTTTTTGTGACATGCATTACTAGATATTGCTAGTCAAATACTAAAGTCCAGATGGACGTGGTAGTACTCCTAAATCCAGACGGTGGTGCTACTAGTACTAGTAGTAGTACTACCAATGTAGAACTCCTAGGAGTACTAGCACTGTACTACCCATTGGTCAAATTATTACGTGCTGCTCCTCACAGTGAAGTGACAAGACCCTGCGCCGGAGATGACACCTGAGTATAGGCGCCGTGTTCGGCATACCATAGTCAGCCTCACCGTTTGCATTCACTATCATCATGGCTGTAGAGCTAACCTGCTTACAACTAGCCCTGTTTGACATAGTTTCCCGTGCGTAGATGCCCGTGCATTGCACGGAACACCAAGATTGGGGGTGGACTGCTCCGGCAGCGGCCATCGCGCCAGATTTTTCCACAGCCTTCTAATGTGGTGGGGAGGAGATAAGGTTGATTGTGAGAGACAAGGAGTTGTTTGTAAATAGGGAACAAGTGCAGGCATATTTTTGCAAAAATGGAGAAGCTTGGTTTGTATGCGTCAGATCTAGATCCGATGGCTATTGGTGAAAGATGGGAGGCACGACATCATCAAAAACTCAGGACCTGTTTGATTCGCAGGATTTTCAAAACGCAGGAATAGGACACGGCAATATTACAAGTTTCAAACTAATATTACAAATGTTAGGAGTAATGCTGCACCTAGGAAGAGGGAATTACTAGGAAGTTCACGTAAGAACTTTCGTTACTTTAGGTGGATGTAGCGTTATCGTACAAACTAAAATCCACCGCCCTGACAAGTCACTAATGGGCAAATAAGTTTTCGAGTCTCTGGCCACTTGATGTTTGAAAAACAAATTCAGCTTATGTGGAGACTTTGTCATTTAGGCTTAGACGCTTGCGGTGATCAGCATGCCATTCATTGTTGCGCCAGAGAATGCCAAACCTCATTACCTTGAGCACACTTGCCTCCAGAACAAAGAACCTGGCCAATTTAATCTCAGATGTGCTGCCTTGGTAGTCGATCAAATCAATTACTGTAAGATGGAGATCAAGGCATTCAATGAGATTGTTATAGTGCAGCACATTTTTCACTTTCGGGTATTTTTTTATCCGCAAAAGAAGAGAACATATTAGAGCAGCTGGCTGCATAAGATTGCCCTGTCATCAAGAGGTACCAATATCATTCACTCATACGATAGGGTTGGCTGGCTAGTGATATTTTTTCACTCTCTCTCCCCCCTCTCTCTCTCTCTCTCTGTTTCTGTTTCCTCTCATTTAACTAGGAGCACGTGAAGAGCTTGGGCATTTGTTGCCTTCCACTATGTGGCCGATGCCATATTTCGCAAAAGTATGCCACATAATACGCATCGATGTCAAATCAAAAGATTTTGGCACCGCTCTCGCGATGTGAGAGAGTTGGCACCGCTGTGCACACAGACCCACATGTATAAACAAATCAAATCAAACCAACTACACCAGCCTCTCACTCTCCCAAACAAGTGTTTTTTTATTGCCTCAGTCCTCTCTCTCTCCCACGCAGTGTTTTTTCATTGCGTGAGTTAATTTGGCTCTGGAGCAAAGTAGGTGCTCCAGATTGGGGCACCAGGCGAGCAATGGAGGGGCATCGATGTCAAATGCATCACATGTGAATTTGGCACATGTTTTGGCCTACATAGCCCACTTTTGTACTCCCTCCGTCCCAAAATTCTTGTCTTAAATTTGTCTAAATACGGATGTATCTAGTTACATTGTAGTGTTAGATACATCCGTATCTAAACAAATGTAAGACAAGAATTTTGGGACGGAGGGAATAGTACCTCGTATTTAGTATAAAATTTTGACCATAGATTTACCTAAGAAAATGCCAATGCATGTCACTAAAAGTTACACCATTTGAAATTACGTTCAAATACAAATCCAACGATATAGTTCTTAGTGACATGCATAAACATTTTGTCAGTTAAATCTATGGTCAAATTTTGATACTACAAAATTGGAAGAGTAAACCAGGACAGAGGTAGTACTTGCCCTTAGGGTAACCATAGAGTTACTGGAGTAGTCTAAGTTACTTTCCACTATGACTAGCCTAGGCTACTATAGTAGTACAACATAGAAATGATGCAGGTGATCACGTGAGAAAAAATACTAAAAACATTTCTTTCGGTGCAGTGCGTAGATGTAGTTTTGGACACTACACTTGTCATCGTAATTTGGGAAAATTACGAAAAAATTGAGCTACGTTGTGATTACCGTTTACTAATAGGAAAGAAGTTTCACCTTGATGAGTAGCTTCTCCGTGCATGGAAATCATGTAAGGAATCCAACAACTTGATCCAGATTGGGGCCGATAGAGTTTAGTGCTAAGATCTTCACTGTGTGCATGGACTGGGTCAAGCTTGTGGGAATCATTTTCTAGAAGACGGTTGTAAATACATCAAGAAGAAATTTAAAAATGTGAATTTCAAGAAGACGGAGAAGAAGATGAGTGCTGTACCTGAACGAATACGGATCCAATAAAGAGTTCAAAGAATTTGGCAGACGAGTACACCAACGCTGTCAATTTTGGCACGTCAATGACCCTAATTTTTGTTGGACCTTCTAGATCCGATACAAGCAATCTCTCAAGGAAAGGCGCATTCTCAATGACCATAACCTGGAACAACTGGGGTGATCTCTTCCCAATTGATGTCTTGTTGCGGGGCCAGCAAGACACATAAATCCATCGGAGATTCGTCGAGGCGATGTGGAGGCTAATGAACCCGTGGATCTGCTCAAGACGAAGGTACTCGAGCGCAGTACAGCTGCGGAGCAGGTGCTCCATAGCCTTCTTCAAGATGACAACGTCGAAGAGGTCGAGCTGCTTGAGTTGAGGGAGAAGAAGGGCGGGCACGGCATTAATCTGGGGAAGATAGCAGGAGCTGAAGCTGGCGCGGCGCAGTGTTGGCGTGAGGCGGGGTGCGGTCGGCGGTAGAGAGAGACATCATTTAGCTTCAAAGCTGAGCTGCTCGAGCTGATCTAGGACGGGGGATAAGAACCACTCGTCAAACTTGGTTTGGACCTTGCAGTTGGTACTGAACATGCGGATGTTAAGGCGTCTGGCTGGCCCAGGGTGCGATGAAAGGATCTTGGAGACTGCGGCCATGCGTTTGCAATCCCCGTCGCAGATGCAACTGTCGACGCTGAGGTTGAGGGGGACGAAGCGCCAGAGGGGGCGCTACCGCCGGGAGAGCAGGGCGGTTTGCATGGCAGATTTGGTGGGGAGGAGGCCGATGATGATGAGCAGCATGTCGTCGAGGAGGCTGCTGATGAAGTCCAGGCTCGCCCGATGTGGTTTTGTCTCGAGCGGCCTCCGCTTGTTGGCTGCCTTGCCATCCATCTCAACCGGCGGCAATGCCGGTGTACACGTGTGATGGTGTGTGTTGTGCGCTAGGTGTGCGCGAGTGCATCCTTCTCTACATGCCGCCATGCAATGGTGAATTGTGCGCGAGTGCGTCCTTCGCGCGCAAGAAGTTTGTCCTCAATGCGCCCTCAATTTACTAGCGTGCGGGGAGCTACCCCGAGTGGTTTCAACTTTGTTTCCTTCACCGCGTGTCAGATGGGCCTCTAGTTTACATATTTTCACCCACTGCCACATGGGCCATCACACCAAGATACAGAACACGAGCTGACAACGCAGCATGTGGATTGGTTGACCGGTCAACTGAACGATATACATAGCTATACGCTGACACAGTGAGCATATAATCCGTCGGTATGGAGAGTTCGAGTGAGAGGGGAGGCCCGTGAGAGATAGCAGAGAGCGAGAGAGAAAGAGAAAGAGCTACTCCCTCTGTTCAATAATGTAGTTACAACTTTTTTTTAAAGTCAAACTTTCGAAACTTTGACCAAGTTTATAAAGAAATTCCTTATATCGGCAATACCAAAGATAAATGATAGTATGAAGTAAGTACATGTTGTGATGAATCTAATGATCGTTCCAGATGTAAATGTTTTTCTCCACATATACCTAGTCAAACTTTTTTGAGGTTTGACTTTTCAAAACATCCATATGCTTATGGACGTGACAGAGTCCGTGACGAAAGA
>NC_041391.1:610011086-610013361 GCF_002162155.2 Triticum dicoccoides | reverse complement strand
AGAGAGAGAGAGAGAGAGAGATCAGGAGTCCGGGAGAGGGGGAGGTCGCGTTTTATGCATCAAAGACTGATATAAACTTGTATTCAAATAATTAAATTGGAGACCATTTTGTCTGCAATCCACACATGGACAACACACGACAAAAGTGGAGAAAGAGCATGGGTGTCTTATGCAAACATATCACACATGCATCTTCGACAACGGAGGCAAGGTGAGGAGATAGTGTGTGGTTGTTTGGAACCGAGAGAGGAAGACCGCTAGTACGTGGCCAAGAGGGGTCTGACAAACAAGGGAGAGAGGTCGAGAGAGACGTACGGAGAAAATGCAGACATGGGGAGGAGAGAGTGTATGTTTGTCATAGAGAGATCCCCTGGAGATCGTGATGGGACTACATGGGTGGGAGATCGAGTGACAAGGTGTGTGCGCGATAGAATATGCCCCGAGAGATATCGAGATAGATGTATGGATGCAAGGAGACAATACGTGTGTTCCCGATGGATAGTAAGAGATAATCATACTTAGGAGGGGGGAGTGCTTGCGCCTATGGCCTTGTTTGGATACTCTAACTCAGTTAGAGGTTAGAGTTAGATTCTAACCCTGAGCTAACTCTAAGTAAAGAGGTGTTTGGATGGCAGGGTTAGATGGAGCGCGGATATGGCGAGGCACCTTCACGGGCGGTGCGAGAGGGAGGGAGGGAGAGGACGAGAAGCTTTGAGGAAGTGGGGAGGGATCTGCTGCGGGGAGAGCGAGAGAAAAAAGTGTTTATTAGTGGTCCCGAGAAGAACTAACCCAAATAAGCACCTCTTGGATGGGTTAGTTTTTTTGGATGGGTTAGATGCATCTAACCTAAACTAACCCTCCTGTTTGGATCTTTTTGAGTTAGTTGACTCCAAACTAACCCAAACTAACTCTAACCCATGGATCCAAACAGAGCCTATGATGGAGTGAGGGATTATGGTACTTAGGGGGGGTGCGTGTCACATGGAGAGAGAACAAGGGCGGAGAGTGTTGGATGGGTCTATATGTATAGCGCGAGCGAGACATGTGTATGTGTGAACCAGGGAGATATAAGGCCCGTTTGGGTTGCATCGTGAGCATCTTTTGCGTGGCCTGGGGTTGTAGCTGGATTTCATGCACGCTTGTTTGGTTGCTACCCTGTGAAAAAGAAAGCCCGCCTGGGCTGGGTTCCCTTGCACTTTAATTAGGCTGGCTGAACTCCAGACACTGCAAATAGCCTGGCCCAAGCGACCGATTTCGAACACCTGGCCGTGCTTGGTCGTGCGGCCATGAGGCTAACAACAACATGGATGGATATTAGCATTAAATAATTGATGCATGGATTGATTGATGGGACGTTGATGCTTTGCCTGGCCCAGGCATGAACCAAACGCTTCAGCACCACACAAGCCTGGCCAGGCAGAAATATTTTACATCTCACGTCCACACCAGGCAGTACCGACCATCAAGGCATGAGGGTCAGGTCACATGACCAAACTGACCAATAAAGTTTGAGAGAGATTGAGGAGCCCCGATAAGGCTGAGTGGTGCGTCAGATAGCTGAGAGGGGGAAAGAGATATTCCATCCGCTCGATAATGCAGTGCATGTGAATTTTTTTGAAGTCAAACTTTGGAAACTTTGATCAGGTTTACGCAAATGTTATTTATATCTACAATACCAAAGATACATCATACAAAACAACATCTCATGGTGAATCTAATGGCATATGTTTGTCGTACTAGATGTAATTCTTTTTCTCCACGTACATGGTCAAACTTTGTGATGTTTGACTTTTCAATAAATCTATGTGCTATGGACGGAGTTGAGTGCCTCAGTCGAGACAGATCAAGTGCGTGTGAAGGAGAATGAGTAAGTGTGCAAAAAGAGTATGTGTGTGAAAGAGAAAGTGACAACAAACGATAAATTAGAGAGTGTGTGTTTTTTCGTTTTTTATGCGAACATATCACGCATGCATCTCCGAGATGGAAAAGCGAGGCGAGGAGATACATGAAGATAGCTAGTGTGTGATTGTTTGCATCGAAGGGAGACACCCCTGTAGCACATGTCCAATAGAGGTCTGGCCAACAAGGAAAAAAGGTCGAGAGGGACACATGGATGGCATGGACGCATGGGGAGGGAGAGAAGGTGTGTTTGTGATAGAGAGATCCCCTCGAGATCGTGAGGGGACTATATGGGTGGGAGATCGAGGGAGTGCGTGCGCGATAGAAAGATGCCCCGAGAGAAATCAATATAGACCATGCACATGTTTGTGATGGA
>NC_041391.1:609992316-610010465 GCF_002162155.2 Triticum dicoccoides | reverse complement strand
CGTTTTATGCATCAAAGACTGATATAAACTTGTATTCAAATAATTAAATTGGAGACCATTTTGTCTGCAATCCACACATGAACGGATATATGCGTATATCAAACAAGTTCATTAATTTGACTTTCAACATGTTCATGGAGTACTATAATACTGTGCAACATGCTACTCGATTGAGGTGTTCAATTTTGGATTTAGTTCACTATTTTGACCTACTTAACGAGCTAGTTCATTGAATCGAGATATTTGGGTTTGATTCGCGTTTTTGAGTGGTTCAACTATTTGTCATATAGTAAACCGCTAGCAACGAGCATGTAAAACACATTACTCCCGAGCATCATCTCTCCATCTAAAAAAGAAGTGGCTTGGTAAGGTAGACGTGGTAAGGTAGACGTGGATGCTCGTTCTCCCAAAATTTGAACGAACCATTAAACACCCTCTCTACTCGGTGGAATTCACTCGAGCAAATAAATGGGATACGCGAAATTACCGTCCTATGTGGGACACGCATCAATTGGCCCATTGTACATCGCGGGTAGGTTTGTAACTTCATCCAAGTGTGCCTTCTCCTTGGCCTAAATGACATGTGCCGAATAATTCATAAACCATGGTCGGCAAAACACGCTCTCCTCGCCCGAAATAGCTCGTGCCCACTACTTCAAAACACGCTTTCCTTGCCCGAAGTGCTCGCGCCCACTATAGTTCAAAACACGCCCTCCTCGCCCGAAATCGCTCCCGCCCACTATTTGGGGAGAAGCAAAGTTACTCTACTATCCCCGACCCTCAGTACACAGACCAAAGCCAAGAAGCCTATAGGCAAGGGTAGAACTGTAACTCCCCCTCACATTTCAGACAAATGCGTCCGTAAGTCATGGTTCTACACCCCTCCCAATTCCCCCCCGCCCGACCCCATTCATACCTCGTGGGTGCCAAATCACCTTCTCCCCGGGAAGCTCCCTTCTCCCGAGCCGCGAAACCTCAGCCCCACCTCCATGGCGCCCCTACCGCACCAATTTCACAGCCGCCCTCCTCCCTAATGCCGGAGACACTGTCCAATTGCCGTCGTGCACTGGGCCGTGTGCCTCTTACTCTGTGCTGCTGGTGCTGCCTCGACGACGGCCGCGTGAACCGTACCAGAGCCGATTCACCCCCGCCGTTGTTCATGGCGCCGGAGCGGCTCCAACTTCGGATCCGTCCAGAGTCCTGGTGCTGCTTCCACGTAGCCGTCGACCATCGTGACATCGCTCTTTCCCTACCGCCGGTCACCACTGCAACCGCGCCGGCCTCACCGACTCGGCAGCTGGACCTGCCTACTTCACCATGCCACCAGATAGGTCGCATCCTCATCTGAAATCACTTTATTTAGGCGTCAGTTGTCTGAATTTTTATTCTGGGCCAATCGATTCCCAATGGGAAGTAGCACCCCTCAAGGTGGCGGAGCTCCTAGGTGCGGGGCCGCAAGTTTGCCGCTGAAGCAGCGCTTAGATGGCTATCTTTTAGAGTTGCGTGGGTTGAAGGTAGTGCCGCCGCCGGATCTGGATGACGGGGAGTCTTTGTGGATTGGCCCGGGTGCGGCGCAACCACGGCAGTGCGGTGGGGCGGGGAGCGGGGTTTTGGATGGGGCCACAGACGACGGAGGCAGGCTGCTCTGCCGTTGGTCGCTGGCTCTTCGGGGAAGATTCCGAACAGTGTCAGCCGGGAGGCACAAGACGGCCATCAAGCCATCCGGCGTAGATCGGACAGTACCAAAATAAAATAAAATCGTGTGACCCCAATTTAGTCTTCAGTCAATAGACGTGTGACCACTCTCGTACCTTGCTGTTGATCTCTTAGTGTATTTCTTTGGATCAAATAGATATGTCGTTCTTAACTTTATGCGTTATCTGCATCTTCAGACACAACGTCTTCCGACTCAACGCAGCTGCTCCAACAAGGGAAGCATACACCAGAAGGGAGCTACAGTCCCCACTCAATAGTTCCCTTCATCGAATGCACGTTCCCGATATGAACAGCCACAACAACTGCAGGGCCATCGACAAGTCAGCACAAGATGCTCACTCCTATGGATGGCAGCCAGATAGGTTGTACCCTCATCTTACTTGTGTGCAACATTTATGGCTTTGTTATTCATCTAAGCACGGAAAATAGATCATCACATTTCACTGTATATTCATGCTGATCTCGTACGGGTCTTGTTCAGGAGTTCACGCTGTTCCATAGTTCCGCTAAGATACTTGTTCTTTAGGTAACGCTGTTCCATAGTTATCATCCATCAGCCAATGCTATCCCACAGGCTGGTGATTATAGTATTATACCACTTCTAGTATTACCTATGTTCTTCTTTACTACTTTTGTGTGCCATCTAGTTAATCTCAAGTACAAACGATACATATTTTGTAGCTTTCATCTGTGTTCTCCCTTTAGTTTATGAGACCTGTTGCTGCTAGTTAACCCCAGTCCTACTATTTATGTTGTCTCCTGCAGGCACTCATTTACATAAATCTAACTACTAGTTGTCTTCCATGCATGTCAGATATAATTGCACACACTGATATATCCACGAGAACCTCACGGAGCAATGTAAAGGCCAATAAACTTGATGTCAATGATACCCAATATGATGGAACATGTAAAGTCAGTTCTTCAGAAGACTTGCAGAAAGATGATGAATCCTCTTCACCCCACAAGGTCCTTGCTCTAACTTGGCCTGTGATATGGGTACAACATGCATATAATGTCCTGGAGTGTATCTACTCTGTTGCAATGCCATGTGCTTAGCATGCTGATCATGCATGTAAATATGCCATGCCTTCCTGTTTTTCAATACCTATTCCATTCATGATAACATGTTTTCAAATTCAAGTACTGTCATTCTACTCTATCGCAATGCCATCTGCTTAACTTGGACATCAAGCTTCTGAATATCTTATGCATTGTTATTCATCAGTATGTACTTCATCTGTCTGCCATACCATGTTTTTTACATTGAAGTGCTGTTCTAGTGCTCCGTTGCAATGCCATCTTATTTTCCCAATCATACACATGTATGTTGCCTTGGTTATTTCTGTACGTATTCCGCTAGCATATAGTTTTACATTCAACTATTTTTTTTGCTGTGTTGTCCTGTCTGATCCCTAGCTCTTACACCATACTCCCTCCGTCCGGATTACATGTTGCCGAAATGGATAAAAAAGGATGTATCTAGAACTGAAATACGCCTAGACCCATCCACTTTTTTCTGGATGGAGGGAATACATGTCAATATGTCATGCCTTTCTATTCTTCAGTACCTATTCCATCTCTTTGCTGTCGCATGTTTTATAATTAAAGCACCATTCTTCTATACAAGGCATGCAAGGGGAAGACGACTATGTTAGAATCTGAAGGGTTACAAACCAGGTCTTTGCAAAAGATCCAAACGCCAGGAGATAATAAACCAACTCCATTTTTCATAGATACTGCTCCAGCACAGAGAAACCCAACTCCCACTGATAATAAGCAAATTCCAGTGGCCAAAGTACTAGTCCGCTCCAGTCCAGCAAAAGAATTTCAACTTCATTCTAAGAAGCGTGTGCGTATCCTTGCATCATGAAATTTTATAGCACTCTGATCATATTTTCTACATGTTTCTTACCCATCTCTCTTTTAGAAAATAAGGCTAAACGATAGAAGACTTCCTCCATTGGGATCGTATTCGAGGAAAATATCTTGCGGGAATTCTCTGTGCTCCAATGCTGATGTAAGTACCTGTTGTATATCACTATATTTTTACATCAACATGTATTTTGTTAATCGGCGCGAATCTAACCTTTATCTGATCTAAAATTAGTTGTAGCAAAATGTTAAAGGCGCCAATGTTGATTTTTCTAAGGAAAACTGCCTGGTAGTTTTGCATACTGAGCTGCATGAATGTACTATCTCATATCACACACATTACTGAATTGTAGTGCTTCTCTGGTTTCCCATTCATTCATTGTGTCAATGTTGATTTCGTACTACCTTACCTGGCTGATGATAGATGTGCCATATTGTGTTAATTTGGTGTAGGCTACTTGCACAAACGTTCGTTGTGTCAATGTTGCTTTCCTATTATCTGACTTGGCCAATGATAGCAATGCTAGTGTGTTAATTTTGTGCAGGCTGCTGAAGATAAGAAGACAAATTCTGAAAATAGCAAGGCAACCCCATTGTTTCTTTCCAGTAAGTCTAGGCCAGGTAATATGGCGATAACTCATGATTAATTTGTTTGGTTCCCGTCCTAATTTATGTTATGATGCAGTGGTCGAGACACTCTCCACTATCAATAATACAAGCCTACCAAAATCGCCATCTGAATCTGTTCGGTATCCTCCTTCTCGAATGCAATGGAATAAATGTATGTTTGTGAACCAATTAATGGCTGAAGCAATGATGGAAATGGTGGATGAATCAGAGGTGCAGAGTCGTGCGACACAACAACTGATCAATGTTTTCAGAGACAGTGTAGCAAAGCAGAAAGAACTTGCCCACATGCTTATGGGCGTCATCTGTGCTGAGGTTGAAGATTGTGATGTTGTAGATGGTTAGGTTCTGCTCAATTATTTGCACTGGCATCAATCTTTGATTGTCCAGTGGGTGTAATTTACTGTAATATATGCTGGATGTGTAACGTTATTCCCTGTATGTCGTACCTTTGCGTGATCGGCTTTGGTCCTGTGCATAATTGCTCGTCGTAATGGGCTCAAATTATCTAATTTGGCCTAAAGACATGTACAAACTTTAGTGGGCCCATTAAGTTAATGGGCCGTTACTAGGCCGAAAGTTAATGGTCGGCCCTCTTACCTCCCGGGTCGTTAACAGGTCGACATCGAAGCGGGCAACATGTGGCCCCAGTTTATTTCACGGGCCGTTAACAGGCCGTTACTAAGTTTGGGCTACATATGGCCCAACTATACTGTAGGCCTTTAGCAGGCCGAAAGAGACAGCGGGCTTGTACTGGACCATGAAGACCATGGGCCGCTAAGAGGCCGAAAGTCAGGTCGTATTGTAAATGGCCCAACTGTGTTGTGGGCCTTTAGCAGGCCGAAAGAGAAACTGGGCCGGTATTGGACCATGAAGGGCATGGGCCGTTAAAGGGCCAAACTAAGGTCCGACTACAAATGGTCCAACTCATTTATGGTCCGCTAACAGGTCGAAAGTCACACAGGGCCGGGAATTGGCCCAACACTTAAATGGGTCACTAAAAGGCCAAAACTCGGGTCCGACTAAAAATGGCCCAACTGATTTATGGGCCGTCAATAGGCTGAAAGTGACACCGGGCCAGAAAATTGGCCCAACACTTAAATGGGCCTCTAAAAGGCCGAAACTCAGGTCCGACAACAAATGGCCCATCAGATTTATGGGTCGCCAACAGGCTAAAAGACACACCAGGCTGGAAACTAGCCCAACATTTAAATGGGTCGCTAAAAGGCCGAAAGATGTATATCTTGAAAATTGGCCCATCCATTAAACGTGCCATTAACAGTCCGAAATCTAATCGGGCCGATATTGAGCCCAGATATATAGCGGGCTATTAACGGGCTCGAACTGACGATGGGCTGCAATGGTGTCAAATCTTTAACGGGCCTTTGACGGGCCGAATTGGCTCATCTCGTATGGGCCGTGGGATTAAATGGACCTGCCACAAGTAGGCCTTATATGGGCTGGCCTGCTAATTTTTACTGGGCCGGACTTTTCACAGGAATGGGCCTCTTTTGGGCCGTGTCACGTGTCGACGTACCATAGGCATCTTCCGTCCAATGAGTGGATGACATCTGTCCCAACGGTGAACCGACACGTGTTTCCTCCAGCCAATGATGATTTTACACGTAGAAAATCCCCATTGGTCGGGGCTATTAACGGGTTATCGGATCCAAAACCCGACCCGATAGCTTAATGGCGTTCCGTTACGGTGGATGCCACGTGTCAGTCACCCTTGACGAAAGCACTTCTGTGACGCGCGATTTATCGTCATGGAAGTGGACACTTCTGTGATGATAATTTTGGTAATGTCATGGAACACTTCTACGACAACACAGGTATGACTATCTTGATTCTGTCATAAATTTGTCATGGATGTACATGCATGACAAAAAACGCGACCTACTGTGAAAAATATGTTCATCACAGAGGTGTATTTTTTTTGTAGTGCCCCCCGGGGGGTTAATGGGCCTCATGGGCCCAAAGTGGAGAAGAGGAGGGGCGGCCAGGGTGGGCCACGCGCTCCCTCCCCCTCTAGTCCGAATAGGACAAGGAGGGGGCGGCGCCCCCATTTCCTTCTTCTCCTCTCTCCCCTTCCTTCCCCCTCTCCTACTTGGACAAGGAATGGAGGGAGTCCTACTCCCGGTGGGAGTAGGACTTCTCCCTGGCGCGGCCCCTCCTGGCCGACCGCCCCCTCCCCCTTGCTCCTTTATATACGGGGGCAGGGGGGCACCTCTAGACACAACAATTGATCCTTGAGATCTATTAGCAGTGTGCGGTGCCCCCCTCCACCATATTCCACCTCAATAATATCGTAGCAGTGCTTACGCGAAGCCCTGCGTCGGTAGAACGTCATCGTCGTCACCACGCCGTCGTGCTGATGGAACTCTCCCTCGAAGCTCGGCTAGATCGGAGTTCGAGGGACATCATCGAGCTGAACGTGTGCTGAACTCGGAGGTGCCATGCATTCGGTACTTGATTAGTCGGATCGTGAGGACGTGCGACTGCATCAGCCGTGTTGTGCTAACGCTTCCGCTTTCGGTCTACGAGGGTACATGGACAACACTCTCCCCTGTCGTTGCTATGCATCACCATGATCTTGCGTGTGCGTAGGAATTTTTTTGAAATTACTACGTTCCCAACAGTGGACCATGATGGTGGTCAAGGAGATCTGGAGCGGTGGACAAGCCAATCGTTGAAGCGGCTCCGGTGAAGTGGTGAGTTGGCAGTTTGGGGTTGCAAGGTGCGGAAGGTAGATCTGGCGGGGTGTGAAGTCCACCGCTGCGGCAGAGGACTAGATTCGGCGGCTTCCTAGGGTTGGGGTCGGGGAGGGGAAGGGGAGGGGCTCTCGGGAAGAATGTTGGGGGCAAAGAGGGGAAACAATGGAGTTACCAAAGCAGCCCTTTTCCGTTCATGTGGCAGGGGTAAAACAGGAATATCCCAGGGCTAAACTTTCGGGTGCGAGATATTTCAATGTGAGCGGGAAGTTTCAAAGCTTTTGGCCCCTGAAATTATAAAGTGTTCTACGTTTGTACGACCGACTATGATATCATGGCCGAGAATTTATTTGTTTTGCACGCAAAAAAAGTGCAAGTTTTGAAAATCAGTGTCTCCAACTCGAAACTTAGATTTCCATTCAATTCAAATATGGATCATTGAGCTAGTACAAGAAAATACCATCATACGATCTAATTCAAATGAAATTCCAAGTGTGTTTATCCTAAATATGATGACAAAAGCAAAAATGTGTATGTTATGAATAAGGTGGATGATTATAAAGTTTGAACATGCCCGTATGTGTATATCTCTAGGTTTGATATATGAATTTGAAATCACGAAATCCCGGCTTAAAAATGTACCTCCGTTTAAATGAATTACAAAAGCTAATGGTGGAGTCGAATTCGAAAATTCCAATCTTAGGTTTGTAATTATAGTACATCAAGGTATATCACGCAAGTTCAGAAGTATCATTATCTCATAGTCCGAACTATGAAACAAATTGATCAACCATGAGTGGACACACTATTGACCATATATATCTCAATTACACAAGTCGTTCTCTCCCACAGACACGAACACACAAGCACATTAACACCCCCCTCTCGTCTAAAGTCCGGACCCCAATATAGGTCTCTATCTTGTCTCTCGAGCATGCACACATCTCTTCCCCCACTCTCTAGGTCTCCCGGCATCTCTCTTTGCCAAGCACACACACTATGTAGAGTGTATCTTTCCCATACACACAAAACGTCGCCCCAAACGTCTATCACCCTCGTTATGTGGTTCTCGCACACTCGCCTCACACACCACCCCCACTGCAAACAAGCACACTTTGTCTCCTTGTGCACCACTCTCCTCTTTCTATCACTCCCACATGCGGACCGCCCCAGCTCCTTCCCTATATACATATATGTCGTGACTCTTTCCATAGCTCCCTAATGTATCATCATTCTCAATCTCGCATGTTGTTCTCTACACCGTCTATTCTAGATCTCTCATGAAGTCCCTATCACGCACACGATGACTCGCTTCCCTTGCGTCTCTGTACATAGGCCAGTTTCGAACAACATCAACATTGTCTCCCTATCTATATGCCATTTATGGACACAAGCGACCCCCCCTCTCTTCCTCTCTCTCTCTCTCTCTCTCTCTATCTATCTATCTCTCTCTCTCTCTCTCTCTATCTCTCTCTCTCCCACACACACACACACACACCCCTCTGCCACACACACTCGATGTCTCTTCCAAATAGTCTGCCCCCCGCCTGCATCCATGCTATCCCGCTACTACACATGCCTTTGTCTCTCTATGTGACACACATGCACACCATTTCCCCTTCCCTTGTACTAGGTTTACATCATTAGTGGTCTCTCTACTCCACATACACACACTCCCTCTCACACACAAACGCGCACATAAACACACACAGACACGCACAAACACCCATTTATCTAGATCCTTATCTCTCCCCATGTCCGCATGTGTATCTCACACACTCACTCTCTAATTATGTCTATGTGTCTCCACGTTACACAACACAAAGCCCCATGTACATGTATCTCTCTATCCTCCACACACATAGAAACAAAGAATCTCTTATCATTGCCTCAGTCTCTAGACATATCACACACACACACTGTCTCTCTCTCTCTCTGGCAAACGCGCCCAACAAGGGTTTCCCCGTGAATAACTTACCGTCTATTCATCAAAAGTTGTGGCAGTATGGCGAACACAAGACGTGAAAAAGAATAAATATACATCTGTGTAGACCACCTAGTATGACTACTAGGACTAGAGCAAGCCAAAAACGTGCCGCCGTCAGCCCCTCCTTATCGGCGACAGGAAAACCTTTGTTTTACACAGTCAAGAAGTCATTGTGCTAAGTCCCCACATGCTGAGGCGTTGAATAGAATGTAGATCCTAGTTTACAGAAAGAAGTATCTATAATACGTTTGTATCTCCATACTTACATTTCTTCTGTTATAAAGAAACGAGTTGGTGATGATGGTACGCATCCCATCTTACAATATAGGCCATCCGATCTACATCTGACGGATGGAAATAAACTAAAAGATACCCGCACCTCTCTCCACGCTTGCACACAAGGCCTTCCCTTGTTCATACTTATCTCCAACAACCTCATTGTTGACCAATTAAAAAGGAAGCCTTTGGAACAAACTAGCCTGGTGGCTGTTGCCGGCGTCGTCCATGCCCATGCCTCCGCTTAGTCCGACCACCAATCACCACCACGCCCCACTCCTCTTCACCTTATCTCCTATTTCTCGATATATCATTAGGTTTTACACATGGTATTACTCCCTCATGGGTCAACCACAACAAGTGTTTTATAAAAAAAATGCATCTTGATGTTCCGTGCAATGCACGGACATCTTGCTGGTACTCCTACAAAAGACTAAGTTGGCGATGATGATTTTATGGCCTTTTCTCACCAACATCCCACTTCTCTACCAATTTGCAGAAAATCCCATAATTAGTATCTTAAAACCAACCAGATCCCTCCCTCACCTCACCAAAACAACACAAGGAATACATTCTGATTGAAACATAATATATCTCTAGTGATATATGTATATCAAAATTATAGTGTTTTGTATCAAGTTTGTGAATAAGTATTATTCTAATTATGATCCGTTGCAACGCACGTGAACATTGCTAGTATTTCCAACCATGCAAAAAATACTAGTATTTCCATAGTTTCGAGTTTTCCATCAAGATATTAGTCACTCATGGTCGATATTTACTTTCAATCACGTACACATATGCACTATGTAACTAGCCTTGCTTATTGGCTTCCAAAGCTTAACTTTCACTCCTACTTACAATATGTAGAGTATTTAACAAAAAACTACCACTTTCAACCAGCCCTAGGAAGAAACTATTGTATAAAAAATAGCAAAAACATACCCAAAATTTCTTAATTCGTGCCAAAAACTACTACCTAGTGCCGATTAGGCTCGTTTAAACCCGTTTATGATAGGGTTGGCCCACACGTCCGTGCTGACGAGGCAGCTTAAACCAACACATTTTGTTTGACCGTTGACATGAGGGACCCATATCTGACCTTCTATCCTGTTATTCCCCCTCAAATCATTAGTTTTCCTGAACATTACTTCAAACAGCACGGATGCGTGTTCGTCGGTGGCGCCGGTGATGAGCGAGTTGGCCGCCGCTCCGCCAGACGTCGCGCTGGCCTCCGCACGGGTTGGCAGGCTGGCTCGAGCGTGACTCACGAGTGAGCAAGCCGTCGCGCTGGCCTTCGCTCGAGCCGGATGGCTGGCCTTAGTGCGGCTTGCACAAGCAAGCCGCCGCGTCGTCGTGCCAATCTAGCTAGCAAACCTTGCAGACAAGCAGCTGGACGAAGCTATCTTGGCTAACTAGCAGCCGCGAGCGCCGGACGGAGCTGGCATCCATGCTACCGCAAGATGGGCTCTGCACCACCGGCGGTTTTGACCTTTCCTTCTGCCGGCAGCAGTAGCTGCATCCCATGCTCGAGGATGACTAGGTGGACGGGCCGAAGGTAGGAGGTCACTCAGGGTTTTTTGTTCAGACTGACATGTAGGTCCCACAAGTCATAACGCCAAACTTGCCGGTCGAATAGAAGGCATTGACTTAAGGGGCGACATGAGTTGAAACATGACTATAATGGCACTTTTAGAGTAGTCATTTCTTGGTAGGGCTGGTTGGTAAGGGCATGTACAATGGTCGATAAGGTAGTCTTATCTTAAGTCTGCCACGTATGCAAGTGGTAGTAGTTTCTTGGCATTATTAGTGGTTTCTTGTAAGGAACCATGTACTACTAGCGACAAAAGGTGATTCTAGGTTGTGTTGTACTCCAACGAGTACTACTACTGGCCGCGGGAGTGTATACCTCGTTTTGTGGGTCCTGGTCGAATGCATGGCGGCCTTTTTTGAATAGTAACTTTGCTGCGAGCCAATATTGTACACGGGTTGTTTGTGTTTTGAAGTCGAACGGACGTGTCACACCACAATCTGGGTGCACTGGATAGCCCAGCCACGTGAACGGGTTTTCCTTCACATCATCTCATGGCCCGCGTGCTCGCCCTAGCCATAGCTCGCTTGCAGCTTCCTCGTCAGCTAGTAGCATATTTAAACTAGCGCCTCCCAATTAAGCCCGAGGAGCCAGAAAAGCCTGGCACAGCATTGGGAACTGTGCAATATGGCTCTATACGTAACGTGCTAGTACTCTGTAGCTTGTGGCGTTACACGCATGGACTTCACTCCATTATCGGCTCTGTAAAAGAAATTCCTCTTGACATGATTTTTTTTAAATGGAAGCAAAAGCTTTGCCTCATCTCATTCATAAAGAAGGAACTACTAACAAAGCTCGATGACATCCATTACACCTCCACAAATGGAAGCGAAAATCCTAGTCTCACTATATCAAATAACTCCAATGTTCTGCCCCCGCAGTAACCGTCGCTGACAAACAGGCTGCTAGTGTGTGCGTGAGAGGAGCGGCTGAGTAGGCCAGCTACGCGCTTGAATAGAGCACCGAGAGTACCCACTCCGCAGGTGTACTTTCCTTGCATTGATAGTACAACGATGGTTCTAGAGAACAGTACTACCCTCCACTTCCAATTGTAGATCCTTGGCTAAGAGTTCAAAACTGGTGCACTATACTAGAAGCATAGTACATCGCACTACTAGTTGAGAAAGTAGTACTAGTACTGCTACAGTACGAGTACGTAGTAAATAATAGCCTGGTGGTTCTCCTCCTCGTCGGGGCTACAATTGTAAAGGACGAGGCCCTGCGGTTACTACGCTCTTATCCCCTCCTCGCAAGTTCCCCTCCCCCCAAAGAGAAGGCAGCTCGTCGCTGCTCCCATGGATTTTGTAGGCGGTTGTCCTCCTCATCGGGGCTGGGAGACCTTGGACGATGATCCTCTGCACAAAATCGCACGCCGCAAGACTCGGTGCTTCCTACACCAACTTTTTCAAGACGGTACTTAAACAGGCTTGGGAAAAGACCAAGCTTGTTGGTCTTCCATGTGTCCTCGAGGAGAAGGTTCTTCTATGGGACAATCCTTCAAACAGTCCACCGCTCCCAAGCCATGGTTGCACGTTGACTCCGCTAGAGTTGCCGATGTTGAGAGGTAGTCGGATTTTGTCTGATGAGCAGGTCAGTCATGGAGTTTGATCATGTAGTACTTAGTTATTCCATTTCCATCCCGTAATTTATCTGCTGTCCACCGTCTTATATATAGGTCTGGGTCGGTGCCAATGAAGATTGGCTTGCATACCTCCAGCCGGATACCACCATCATTTTGCACAACATCCACAGCCGTGCCACCCTCACCGTAGACCCCTTCTCAACCATTGGGATCGGCCTTCAGGACTGGCTGGGTTTGAATACGTATGATGATGCCTACATGAGATTGAAGAAGATAGCAATTGTGGAACCGCCGACAAAGTGACGCGGCTACGACGGTTACTATCTCATCACGATGTTCGACATAAGGATTGCCATCAATGCAAGAGGTAGTAACGGCAGAGGCTAGCGCATGTTGTCCGCGATAGATTTGTACCCCTACACGTTCAAAGACGTCGTGCGCCATCTAGGCCGCATCTTCGCGGTGACAAGCCAGGGGACTTGTTTCATCTGCTTCCCATCCTACGGTACGGGAGATTACAAACGGAATGCACAAACCATCATTTGCATCCCTAACGGTACTCCACAATTTTGCAGGGACCAGCCATCCCCCGATCAAAATAAGATCGCCGATCCTGGATGTGCATTTGCATCCGTGATTCGTTCTAACCTGGAACCTTGTAGCTGACTTTGGCATATTGGGATCAACTATCTTAACAATCGTTACCCATGGTACCACTGATGTGCAACATGGTCACACAATCTACCACAATCGGACCGTCACCATCTACCCAGGTATTCCATTTAGTATTATATTTTTTAACCCTCTCACCTTCTCTTTCATTGTTGTACTACTTAATAGTAGGAGTACTTTTTACCTTGGAGGACGCATATAGCTACCTAGGCCCTTGAAGACTTGAACCCACTAGCTGCCACCATTTTTGTTTTTCCATGTCTTACTATCTCAGCCATGTAGCCAAGAGTGGCTATATATAATAAGCCGGTTATTTTACTTCCTCTATACCGGAGTAGTACTATTTGCTGCACAGTATTACTGACCGCCATATTTGAGCACAATATTATTATGCCTGGACCTTGACTGTGTACTTCACCATGTGTCCAGATCTGAGATGCCGCGTGTACCAGATGAACGGCGCCGAGTTTGACCCCCATGATGCTACATGGGTGACGAGGAACACTCTTGGAGAGTACTCGCTTTTCATTGGTGACAACTACCCCATTGTGAAGCGGATGCCACCTTCCGTGCACGACACCAAAGGCCTGCCGTTCATGAAGCATGGTTGTGTCTTTAGTGCGCACCGCCGGATGAATGACATGCTGGGACACGCAATCCCTGATTCATGCCGCTTCAGCTTGGATGAGTCTCCATCATGTGGAACCGGACTAGAAAGCTGTGACAATGATTCCCGTTGCCCACCGCTATGGATCGTGCCATCCATGAAGAACACCTGGGACTGGAACCTGGAGGAGGACATGTAGCCCATCTATAACGTGTAAGTGGGGTATGGTAAATTGTGAACCGTAGAGCTATGAATATATGTAGACTAGTCATGCACAAATTTATCTAATGAATGTGTGGCATATTGGCATTTGTACTTTAGAATTTATTACTAGTAAATGTGTTATGTGTACGTGCAGCTTGTGTGGTTGTTGCAGGGGATCCAACACGCTCGTTGAGAAAAAAAAGTGGCACAACTTTGGATATAGGTGACGTGGCGGCATCATACAATAGCGTCGTTCGCTATAGTTGTAATACTCCTACTAGGGTGACAACTCGTATAAAACCTTGCGCTTGGCTCTTTGCCTCTTCGGGAGGTTCAACAGTTCATACTCCTGTGAACCTTGCACTTGGCTCTTGGCCTCTTCGGAAGGTCCAACAATGATGATACTATAGTACAATATGCTTCTGGCAATCTGACACCGATTGAACTGCCGCACGTCCACCGCGAGGGCGAGTGCGAGCAAGAGGGAGAGGGAGAGGGCGCTGTAGTCAAAACCCTCTCCTCGTCCTGTGAGCCACCGCACGCGTGGGCGAGGGAGGGGCGTAGTAAGCAAGCTTCTCCTCATTCGGCGAGTTAACAGGACACATCAAAGCAGTACAAGTACTAGTACTTTCTAGTTAAATATGGCTTAATTTGAAACGAGAAAAATACACTGGCGGTCAACGATGTAACAATACGCACTTTACGGTCACTATATATAGTTTTGCGGTGATTATACAATAACTAGCTCATCATAGAGCATCGTATTGCACCCTATTGATCGGTCACATAGTCTATGTGGCACTTTGTCGACTGGTTAAATTGTCACCTAGTTTCTGGGTCCCACCTATCAGTTGGAAGAGCAAAGAAATCAGTTGAACAAAACTTTATGCAGGCGCGACAGGAGTCCAACCCTTGCAAGCGAACCACCCTGGCTGTGTATGTGAGTGCATGCACATGTACTCCCTCGGTCTTCCAACAAAGAGTGTACATCGTCTAAAAAACAACGAGTTTACATCTACACTTCCAATGCATTTAGCCTTTAATCTAAAAACGATATTGATTGACTAATGCACCAACTTGTGCTCTAGCTATAGGCTACATGTCTATCCTTAATTACAGCATGCTGCAACCTTCATTAATCTTCTTCTCTCAATGGCTGCATGCACACATAAATCTTCTACTTTTGGGCGTTAATTATGCCCTGGTCGATGTGTAAATCTCTAAATGTGCATTCCGTGAGCATGTGTGTTGCGTCGTGTGCTGTGTGCGGCATGGGTGCGTGAGTGTTGCGTGCGTCCATGTGTATGTGTGAGTGTTGTATGTTGCATGCATGCATGAGGCTTTTACTCCCTCCCATTGACATGTTCATATTTCAAGCTTCCTCTGTTCCCTCCATATTGTGATACTCCCTCTGTTCCCAAATACGGAGAAAAAGCCTCCCTCTGTTCCCACAGAGTATTTGTCTCTCTAGATATTTCAACAAGTGACTACGTATGGAGTAAAATGAGTGAATCCACACTCTAAAATATATCTACATACATCTGTATGTTGTATTCCGTCTGAATGTCTAAAAAGACAATATTTAGGAATGGAGAGAGTAGCAAATAAACATTAAGTTCTCTTGTTTTTCCCTCCTTGGTCACAGTGCACAACCAAAGATGACTCACCTGGATGGAGGGAGTAGATGGTCAAAGTTTGACACAAAATTAATGCATTGGTAAACATAATGTTTTGAGGAAAACGAGTGCATTAATTGAGTATTTTTGCAAACTAATTATTCCACCACTCATCATCTACCTTGGTTGATTAGATTTTTGAATTGAGCCCTATAAAACGGAAAGGAGGTAGTACTAGTACTCCTACATTATCGGTGTCGGGTGCCTTGCCCAATGTTTCATCTAGTTGGACATGATGCATCGATGCTTACATGGGGTGCTAAGCACATTAAAAACTTTAGCAACTAAAGCTCCCAATGCTTACATGTACAGGTGCTTAACTTGTTGGTGCTAAGCATCCTTTATTTAATGATTTTTTAACTAAAGTTCTTCTTGCATTGGTGGGATTATTCCATTTAAGTATTTTGTCTAGGTTCTCGCGCTTAGTACTGGGGTCACCACACTTATCTCTCCTCTTAATTACCTTGCCACATCAGACTTTTTGCCTACATGGCAGCCTTAGCACCTGTACATGGCGGAGCATTGGGAGGGGCCTGAGCGTACAGGCATAGGGATACTGTAGATAGGAAGTCTTCGCGATCCATTATTCCCCATCTCGGTCAGAGAGAACTATTCAACTTGTCTTCACAGTGAAGTGACAATACACGCTGCAGGAGATGGGACACTTGATTAGCTGAACCATCGTGTTGGTGTTACTAACTCAGCCTTACCCAGTACTGCCATCATGTTTGCCAGTGGAGCACACTTCCGCAAATACGACTACGCACCTCTCTCCTCCATTAACTGACATATGGGCCCTCTTGAGGTAGACCAACATGTCATCGGCGTAACTATTTACACTCCGAAGGACGGTATATCCTGGTAGTAGTTCTAGTAGAATTGAGATTTAATGCACTTTCTTCCCTGTCTTTCACTCTTCTTCCTCCTCTCTTCCACATTGTCGGCCGCACACCATTTCTGCCCCCGGCTCACTGCTCGCCTGCCTGCGCCATCTTCCTTCCTAGCTCGTGCGTACCATATCACCCCGCTCACTGCTCGACCACACACACCATCTTCTTCACTTGCCCGCCCGAATCCACTTCCCTGTTGGCTCGCAGGCACCAAAAACCCCAATCACTCAGTGCCCTAAAAAACCCTATGGCGAAACCGATTAACACGCAGAGTCGCGGTTAGAATCCCCTCCCCGATGTTCTCTTGGAGCAGATCTATAATCGTATGGACCTACTCAGCACCGTCCGTCTGGCCGCATGCTCGGTGTCTTTGTATTGCCTACTCGTCTGCAACCGGCTGGCTCTTTTCAAGACACCCTACTTGCTGATGCTCGATCCTCACAGGTGGCCCAGACACCGACTTGACGATCCTACGGAGGTTGCCTTGGTGCCCATTGACATGCTACCACTACCCGTCCACCTGTCCTTCATGCGCGGCCACTACTGGGCGGGCATGAAGGCCTACTGGATCGTCCTCATCCACCAATCCGGTAGTCTGTGGCCTCTCGTGGATATCTACACCCAGTGAGAGATCACCCCTCCATCGTTGGATACCGCCGCCATCGAGCCTCACGGCCCGCCGGACACTCCTGCCTACTCACTACAAGAAATATGTCAACCTGCGACCATCACTATTGGTTGCTAAATGGTCATTGCTTTTCTTTTGCGACCTTTTTACGATAAAAAACAGATGGTCAAAAGCTGGCGGTCATAAACTGAAATTAGCGACCCTCTTTGTGATATGTAAAAGGTCATTGGTTCCACGACCAAATTTTTGGTCACTAGAAACCTCCCCAGACCACGTAGGGATATCCAGCGTGGCTACGTGGCAAGCTGTCATGGATAAGAATCAGCCCGGTCCAACTCGGTGTTTTACATGGGCCGAGCCCAACAATTCAGCCCTTTTTATATATTTTTTCCTGTTATTTTTTGCTAACCACATGGGCCTAGTGTCACACCCTGATTTTCATGCCACAACACTTAAGCTAATAAATCATGATAAAATGTGTTTTGACAAAAACTTTTGAGTGTTTTGGACTTTTCTTGATTGGATTTTTGTTTGCTGTTTGCAAGTGCTCTAAAAATCAAATAAATCCTCCAACTTCTATACTTCATCTCCTTGCTCCAAAAACCTTTCCCAATGATCATGCCATGTGTATAGGACACAAAAATAATTTCTTGCAAAAATAATTTGGCCAAATAGTATTTTCAAAAATTAGTTTTTCAAAAACCCCTGAATTGAGGTTTGCACCGCAAGTACTTAATTAAGGGCAGTAAAAATATTTCTAAAAATATATTTGACCCCTTTTAGATATAGGATACCCAGAAACCACAAAAATATAATTTTAAAAGTTATTTTCCTATTTTATTTAAAAGCTTTTTCTTAAGGCCAGAAATGGTCTTTAGTAGGGAAAAATAATTTTTATTGTTTCAAAAATATTTGAAAAAAACCTAGGGAAACTCAGTGGACATATATTGTCCATATATAAGAGTTTCAACACATGGCCATGTTCAAAATATTGGTCAAATCCCTCAAAGACCCTTTCTGGATATTTCAAGCTTTTGAAATATTTACAAAGGAAATATTCTCCAAAAATTCCAAGAAAATTCTAGCATAATACACATGACATAT
>NC_041391.1:609991590-609992046 GCF_002162155.2 Triticum dicoccoides | reverse complement strand
AGTCTCATGGCTTGGAGAACAATATAACATCATCAACTACCCTCAAAACCATTTCTGTCCATTTTGAAGTTTGAGCAACTTTGCATTGACAAACATTTCCAAATGTTCTCAAACCTTGTGAACATGCTCAAATGTTCTAATTATTCATCTAGACCAAGTGGCACAAGTTGGAGAACAAGTTAACTTGATCAAAGTGCCCTAAAACCCTTCCTGTCCAGAACCAAATTTGAACAACTCTACATTAGCAACTTTCTCCTTTTGATCTCAACTTTTGTAGGCATGTTCAAAACCTCAAATGATGACACTAAACAAAGTGGTGCATCAAGGAGAATTGATTTGCATGACTAAATCTTGGTAAAGCCATTTCTGCTAATTTCTAGGGTTTACCAAAGTTGCATTGTCAACTTACTCCAAATGAGCTCCAACTTGGTGATCAACCCCATTTCTATATGACAC
>NC_041391.1:609972911-609991312 GCF_002162155.2 Triticum dicoccoides | reverse complement strand
TGATCCTGTTAATCTTAATATCATTTGGAATCCATTTTCTTGCCCAAACCACCATCAAACACCATCTGGCAAAAATTTAAAATGTATGTTTTGTCCAATTCCACTAATCTTCATGAGTTCTCCTTTTTACCACAGCCCCTCCTAGTCCCCCTCTACCTCTGGTGTGCTTCCCTGCCCGAGAGGCAATGATGAAGGGGGGCAGGGATCCATTTTTCTTCTCTGGACAGCCACTTTTTCCTCCCTTTCTCATCTCTCTCTCACCCCTGGCAAGTTACAGAGCATCCAAAGCCTGAAACCCTCTTGTTTATTCCCCCTTCAGACCCCAGACACAAGTGGACACGCGAGTGCGTGCGGAAAAGCCGCGGATGCCGGCCATTTGCGCGCTCTGGAGCACGTCAACATGCTCCCGACCGTTGACGCCGTGTTCCCCGACCACCTGGAGCCTCCCCCTCATGCCAGTCGAGGTGCCTCGACGTCCGCAACACGCCACCGTGCAGGCCCCATCGTCTCTCCCTCTCTCTCACCTCCTGCGGCGCGTGCCCAGAGCCGCCCGGCTCGGCCAATGTATGGCCTCGCACGCGCGAGCACCAGAGCCTTGCCCCGCTCCTCCTCTCCCTCCCCAGAGACCTACTCCACGCCCACGAGTGCCGCAGACAGCCCCGAGCCTCCTCCCGTGGCCACCACTTCAATTTCCGCGGGTGCCCGTAGGCCACGTCCACGGTGAGCTGTGGCTTCGCCATATAAGGCCGCCCCTGACCTCCCTCTGGAGCTCCTTTGCTCTCTCCCTCTCCCTTGTACCCCATGGACCAACCCACTTCCCTCATCGCGCTCTCCATCCGCCACCATGGCCGGAGCCTTGCCGTCGGTCTCCGCCCAAATTCCTGCAAACCGAAGCCTCCCCTCCCCTCCTTTGGACACCAATGGAGCCACCGCACGCCGGAGAGGCTCCTCCGCCCTTTACCTCTTCCTCTAGCGCCCCGCAACCCCAGAACCCCTCTCGACCGACGCCACCGTCCGCCGCAGGTGAAGACCTGCTCCCATCCGGTGACGCAGGCACCCGTGGTGGGGTCTCCTAGGTTTGTCTCTCTCTGCTGAGCACGCCGGTGGCCGGACTTCCAAAAATGGTGGCCGGTAGCGCCAATAGCCACCGTCGAGCACTTGCTCTGTCTCCCGTCGCACCCGCGCGGGAGGTAGCGGATGAACCTACAGCTAGGCCCCGCCTGTCGGCCGGCCGGTGGGCAGGGGCCACTGATGGGTGGGCCACGCCTCGCCCGCTTAAGTGGAGGCGGCATAGGCCGCATGCCGTTTTCCCACGGGGAGGCGTACTCCTGTGAAGGCGCCATCGACGAGGCCCCCAGCACGCGCGTGGCCGTGCAGCTGGGCCGGCCCAGTACGCTGCGGCGCTATGCTGCACCCAGTGCACAGCATAGGTATAACCGCCCCTTCCTTCGTCTTTTTCTTTTTCCAGAAACTTGTAAAATCTCCCAAATATTCATATTACCTCCAAATTTGATGATTCAAATTTCTAGTGACTCCATAAATCATGCTCTACTTGTTGGTGCAACATGCACATTTTTCCAGAGACTTTTTCTTCACAAACATTTATCAAATCTTGTTTTTCCATTTCTGTACTGAACTTTAGAAAATCACAGAGATCCCATTTTTGATCCAAATTCCATGGTTCAAACTCCTAGATGTCTATAAGTTCAAAACTTAGTTTTTGAACATTTTTACTAATACTTTCTATATCACCTCAAATAATGGTCTATTTCTTCATGTATAGCCAACTTTGCAAAATCATAGGATATTCATTTGAACTCCAAATCTAGAGAAACCAATTCCTAGGTGCTTCTAAAATCATCCTTTGTTATATGGGTGCCTTTGCTCATTTTTCAAAAATATATTTCTGTACACTTCTTGCAAATCCATAAACCCCTTGATTCCATCATATTGAAATGTTCAGAAATTCACTAATCCAATTCCAATGAAACCACCCTGGTTATTTCTCATATGACCAGGGAAGTCCTAGAAAAGTCAAATCCATATTTTTAGAGCACTTTTATTTCCTGCCTTGTTGTCTTGCTTATTATGGTTGCTTTCGACGATAGATGACGAAGTAGACGAAATGCTCGGAGTTGGACCAGAGATATTTGAAGACCTCGAAGACTCTGTTAAAACAGGCAAGCAGCCCTTTGACCATGTCTATGAAACCCTTTTTATGCATGTCATATAGCACCATATTGTTGTTGCAACGGAATCATGATGAGGTGGTATCCACTTTGATGGTTTGCCACCGTACTTCCTCGTTGACACTTGCATTGTGCATGACCCTACCTTATTATGAGGGTTATGATGGTGGGAGTAGATAGGATGCTAAAGTAGTGCTACGCAAAAAGGGACGGGTTTATGCATGGTGAAGGAGGCAAAGCATTTTCAAAAGACTTTTCGAAAACCCCGTCGGGTGCCACTTATGCCCGAGGGAGATGATGAGATGGGTAACCACTTGATGACGAAGTGGTGTACCGAGGCAAGTGTGTGTGTTGTTTTCGAAAACGGATTAGATTTAAGATTTGATGACTGCCCCAACCTTACATGCGCAACCACTCTACCCTTATATGGGAAAGGGCATTATTGATTACCTAGACCGACACTAGCTTGGAGCCCGCATTACTAGTGATGGGAGAGTTGGTGGTGCGCTCTCTCGGGACGGGGTCGTGCCAGGTAGGGCGGCCAAGAACATTTTTATGGGGCACCGGACACACCGTTGGTACCCCGTGCTTGTGATGTGAGATGATTATGGAGCGTGGCTCCACGAAAATGTTATGTGATAATGTTGGGCATGGGGGTTACTACCAATCGAGTGGACTCCATGTTAGTGTCGTCTAGGGAAAGGTATTGATCGGGTGCTTACCCCGGGTACTTGAGGTACCGCGGGTTGTGGCTGACACGGAAGTTCCACGGATCTTGTGGGTACAGTTTGTAACCTCTGCAGAGTGTAAAACTATTCGAATATCCGTGTCCACGGTCAAGGACGGTTGGGCGGTGCTGCTTAAACTATGTCCAGAGTTTACAAACCAGTGTGTGTGTTTGGATAACTACTTGGTTCAAGTCAAAGGACTTGACGTGATTGAGATGGGTTGGTGCCCATTCTATTCATGTTGATATCTGTAACCTGTCCTCATGGTTACTTAAATTCTCTTGATGCCTGTCTTACAAGTTGTTGAACATGTCATTGCACTCAAAACTAGCTTTCTGCAAAAATTTACCTATATCATGCATTGTTGTATCTTGAACCAAAACATGGGTTGCTTGCGAGTACATTCAAAGTGCTCATTGGCTTGCCACTGGTTATTTTATTGGCCAGACATGAAAGAACAGGATATGATGAGGAATACTTCGGTGACGAACATGCGAGCTAGGACGCTTCCCAGTCAGAATGCCTGTAGGGTTAAGGTAGATGGCATGGGTCCAAGTTATCGACGAAGATTTCCGCTGCAATGTTATACTCAAGACTTGACCATAATGGTCCTACTTGTGTAAGACGGTATGTATGGATGTAAGACTCTTGTTATTCAGCTTCTGTGTGTTCAGTGAGCATTGATCTCTGGGATCACTGTACACGTGCAATCGGTGATCACGACTTATGAGTCGGGGTCCCCACAGAGCTGGTATCAGAGCCATCCCGACTGTAAGAAGCCTTAGTTAGCATGGTCGTTAGTTAGGGTAAAACTATTTCCAAAACTACTACTAGTTTTCAAAACTATCTATACTCCTCTCCCCTTCTCAGTTTTTCAAAAACTAAGGTATACTTTCTTTATTGATCTCTTCCCCTTCAAAACCTTTGGTCGCTAGAACCCTTATGCCCCTAACCAATGGATTCCTTGTAATCCTCGTGGATAATCTAGAAGGAAGATGCCTTGCCAGACATTCACCCACATCTCCTGAACACAAGATTGGCGACATCACAACAAGACGATACCAACAGAAGATACATCCTCGAGGAATGAGGACCTGAAGACCCAGGAGATGGTGACACCCTTGACACTACCCCAAGATGATGCAACCATAGCCCACGATGATCAGGGCATAGAATATGCAAGGTCATGATATACATCGCTAATAGAGTAACCTGTCACTACCGTTGTTGTATCGGCAACCACTAATGGATGAGAACCTAGCCATTTGGTCCGCCTCACCATAGTGAGAAGGAAAACGGTTCTCCTCATCCCCCGCTCTTGGTGTCGAAGTTGTCATCAATGTAACCGACATGATGGACCTCTATTATGCCTTGATAATGTCATTACATAAGGGATTACCTACCTGGTACCATCGACGGCTTAGAAGACAAAAAGGGATCGTCGTGATTAAGAAGAAAATAGAAGACCAAGTCAATGCCAGATACGAGGAGCCACCTTCACCCCATCACTTCAACAGGCGAGAAGTTGTTGAAGAATCTTCAGGCTCAACCCGGATTGTTTCATCGAACAACTACAAGAGACGTAGCAACACCTAAGGAAGACTCAGAAGACTACATGAGGCACAAGGCACGACTACTGAGTCTGAGAACCCCTAGGGTAGGATGAGTCGTATACCCCCTATGCACAGTCGAGTCCGTATGATAGTTCGAATAGAACCATGATTATGTGTTGCTTGTTTTTATTTGTTTGTGTTTTGATATAGGTCGCACTTTTGCCCTAGGCGACAAGTATGCGACTATATCACCTTCCTTACCTTGCTTCTTATGCTTTGCCCTTTTTGCACCTGGTTGTTTACACTTGCACTATAGAACCCCCTTTAGGCATTCCCCTCCTCTATGCTACTTCTCCCTCTCATCTCTTTCCTCAACTGAAGACAAGCAAGACAATATGCACCAAGGATTCCACCTCGGCGACCGACAAGCACTGAAGACTTTTGCTACAACCTCCTCGACCAAGTACAACCCCGTATGTTTACACCTCAAGACTAGAACCCTATCCCTAGACCCTACAGGACTTCACGAGATACCCCATCTCGAATCCTTAACCATGTGCTTAACCCACAGAATTGCAAGAGAACCTGTTAAGCCTCCGTAACCTTGCTTATCACTGGGTTCATTATGGAACTAGTGGACATATTGAACGAGCACATTATCATCCTAATATAGCACCAGAACAGACGATGCCATAGGGAAGACCAGTTTGAGGATATATGAATAGAGGACAAATGACTTGATGAGTTTATATCAATGACTTGAGGAATTATATGAGACTATTTGGTGGATTATGAGGCTTTGATGTTGGTAGATGAACTTGGTGGGATCATGAGTATAGATTAGCATAGTTTTCATTACCCCTGGATAAATTGGATTTAGTGGGACAATTAAGATCGCAAGCTGAATTCTTGGAAGTATGAGGATTTGACTTAGCTAGGGGATATTGATAGGAGATAGTTGACATTATGATAATGACTTTATTAAGCATGTAGGAATTCTCGTTGGACATGATATTTGGATTTAAGTAGGTAATTCTAGTTGAGTATAGATGATGAGTGAGTCTACATGGTTCGGAGTAAATTGGATTTAGACTGATGATCTCGATCATGATACCATGTTTCTTGGAGGACAATAAACTAGGAGATTGGGTTAATTGTTGGACTTGATTTAGGGATCTTTATGAGCTTGAGCTTGGAGTATTACTAGATCACAATAACGGAAATTGGTGGTCTGCCTATAGTAAGGCAGCCCTTTCAAGTATTGGGGATTATAGGGACTTTAGGAGATCATGTGGAACACCAGCATAGGCGTTGGATTTGTAGAATTAATGGATTATGTAGTGATTAATGGAAGTTAACATGTTGTTGGAGTTGATTCAAACAAAAGGAAACAAGACTTTGGAGTGGCATACGACGTGTTTCCTTAGGATAGAGATGCTTTATCTTAGACCTTGGAAGAATAGGCTGAGCACTTGGATTGTCACGTTCTAGCTTAGTAGCTTATTTGTTCTACCTATGGATTTTTAGGGGTAGACATACATATGAGTTTGGGGATTGTAGACATATATGATTTTGTTAGACATCCTCTCGGGATCCATGAGTATATGAATCACATGAGTGATGATTGGAGTTGACCTATGCAAAATGATGCTATCGGTGATATGATGTGATTTGTTTAAAGGACCAGATAGACTATTGGCATCTCAGAAACCGTGCTTAAAGATAAGATGATAAATGTTCACTTGCACACTAGAATCCTTGAAACCCTTACGCCCCACCAAGCCACAACACGGTCAGATCCTGACCTTGGGTTTTGGCTCTAGATCGATAAGACCTTGGCCAATACTCAACCGTAACCATCACCAATGCCTCAGCCCACTTTATGTACCCCATAGACTTCATGGAGTGCTTAGACAAGATAGTTGTCATCATCATTTTGTGACCTACTTGTCCACCCGAAGACGGAAGAAGAGTCGTTCAGCTAGTCCAAGAACATTTGAAGACCGCCATGCCAAGGAGGAAGAACCACCACCATCATCAAGAAGTAAACATCCGCGTCGAAGACCAGGTGTATCTGCAAGCCACTTCTCTCTAAGGAACCAGGCATTTCCATGACAAGGAGACCCACACCAAGATTCATCGGCCCCCTTCGAGATCACTCCAAAATTTAACAACCCCTTCTAAGATAACTACAAGACGAACAGAAGACAGTTACCAGCTAGAGTTGCCACCTGAGTTACCTGATGTGCACAACGCTTTCCATGCATCACAACCCCGAAAGTGTTTCCAACTTCCTAGCTAGCCCGAGCACTAATAAGGACATTGACCATCGAGCCATCGACCCCTAGCCCAATCTAACTTACCGCGAGCTACACATTAGCAACCTGGATCAAGAAGAGCGTCATACACGAAGCCACACCATCAAGTACTTCAATCTCAATGGAGCACTACACGGAAGCAGAAGCAACATCAGGACTTGAAGACCACCCTAGATCCAAGTTTCTGTATCCCTTTCCGCGCCTAGTCTAGGAATCTCGGGGACGAGATTCTTGTAAGGGGGGTAGGTCTCTCACACCTTGATTTTCATGCCACAACACTTAAGCTAATAAATCATGATAAAATGTGTTTTGACAAAAACTTTTGAGTGTTTTGGACTTTGCTTGATTGGACTTTTGTTTGTTGTTTGCAAGTGCTCTAAAAATCAAATAAATCCTCCAACTTCTATACTTCATCTCCTTGCTCCAAAAACCTTTCCCAATGATCATGCCATGTGTATAGGACATCAAAATAATTTCTTGCAAAAATAATTTGGCCAAATAGTATTTTCAAAAATTAGTTTTTCAAAAACCCCTGAATTGAGGTTTGCACTGCAAGTACTTAATTAAGGGCAGTAAAAATCTTTATAAAAATATATTTGACCCCTATTAGATATAGGATACCCAGAAACCACAAAAATATAATTATAAAAGTTATTTTCCTATTTTATTTAAAAGCTTTTTCTTAAGGACACAAATGGTCTTTAGTAGGGAAAAATCATTTTTATTGTTTCAAAAATATTTGACAAAAACCTAGGGAAACTCAGTGGACATATATTGTCCATATATAAGAGTTTCAACACATGGTCACGTTCAAAATATTGGTTAAATCTCTCAAAAACCCTTTCTGGATATTTCAAGCTTTTGAAATATTTACAAAGGAAATATTCTCCAAAAATTCCAAGAAAATTCTAGCATATCACATATGACATATTAGATGATCTTGCCAAGTCTCATGGCTTGGAGAACAATATAACATCATCAACTACCCTCAAAACCATTTCTGTCCATTTTGAAGTTTGAGCAACTTTACATTGACAAACATTTCCAAATGTTCTCAAACCTTGTGAACATGCTCAAATGTTCTAATTATTCATCTAGACCAAGTGACACAAGTTGGAGAACAAGTTAACTTGATCAAAGTGCCCCAAAACCCTTCCTGTCCAGAACCAAATTTGAACAACTCTACATTGGCAACTTTCTCCTTTTGATCTCAACTTTTGTGGGCATGTTCAGAACCTCAAATGATGACACTACAAAAAGTGGTGCATCAAGGAGAATTGATTTGCATGACTAAATCTTGGTAAAGCCATTTCTGCTAATTTCTAGGGTTTACCAAAGTTGCATTGTCAACTTCCTCCAAATGAGCTCCAACTTGGTGATCAACCCCATTTCTATATGACACTTGATCCTGTTAATCTTAATATCATTTGGAATCCATTTTCTTGCCCAAACCACCATCAAACACCTTCTGGCAAAAATTTAAAATGTATGGTTTGTCCAATTCCACTAATCTCCATGAGTTCTCCTTTTAAACACAGCCCCTCCTAGTCCCCCTCTACCTCTAGTGTGCTTCCCTTCCCGAGAGGCAATGATGAAGGGGGGAAGGGATCCATTTTTCTTCGCTGGACAGCCACTTTTTCCTCCCTTTCTCATCTCTCTCTCACCCCTGGCAAGTTACAGAGCATCCAAAGCTTGAAACCCTCTTGTTTATTCCCCCTTCAGACCCCAGACACAAGTGGACACGCGAGTGCGCGCGGAAAAGCCGCGGATGCCGGCCATTTGCACGCTCTGGAGCACGTCAACATGCAGCCGACCGTTGACGCCGCGTTCCCCGACCACCTCGAGCCTCCCCCTCGCGCCAGTCGAGGTGCCTCGACGTCCGCAACACGCCACCGTGCAGGCCCATCGTCTCTCCCTCTCTCTCACCTCCTGTGGTGCATGCCCAGAGCCGCCCGGCTCGGCCAATGTATGGCCTCGCACGCGCGAGCACCAGAGCCTTGCCCCGCTCCTCCTCTCCCTCCCCAGAGACCTACTCCACGCCCACGAGCGCCGCAGATAGCCCCGAGCCTCCTCCCATGGCCACCACTTCCATTTCCGCGGGTGCCCGTAGGCCACGTCCACGGTGAGCTATGGCTTCACCATATAAGGCCGCCCCTGACCTCCCTCTGGAGCTCCTTTGCTCTCTCCCTCTCCCGTGTACCCCATGGACCAACCCACTTCCCTCCTCGCGCTCTCCATCCGCCACCATGGCCGGAGCCTTGCCGTCGGTCTCCGCCCAAATTCTTGCAAACCGAAGCCTCCCCTCCCCTCCTTTGGACACCAATGGAGCCACCGCACGCCAGAGAGGCTCCTCCGGCCTTTACCTCTTCCTCTAGCGCCCCACAATGCCAGAACCCCTCTCGACCGACGGCACCGTCCACTGCGGGTGAAGACCTGCTCCCATCTGGTGACGCAGGCACCCGTGGTGGGGTCTCCCAGGTTCGTCTCTCTCTGCTGAGCATGCCTGTGGCCGGACCTCCGAAAATGGTGGCCGGTAGCGCCAACGGCCGCCGTCGAGCACTTGCTCTGTATCCCGTCGCGCCCGCGCGGGAGGTCGCAGACGAACCTGCAGCTGGGCCCCGCTTGTCGGCCGGCCGGTGGGCAGGGGCCACTAACGGGTGGGCCACGCCTCGCCCGCTTAAGTGGAGGCGGCATAGGCCGCATGCCGTTTTCGCCACAGGGAGGCGTACTCCTGTGAAGGCGCCATCGGCGTGGCCCCCAGCATGCGGTGGCCGTGCAGCTGGGCCGGACCAGTACGCTGCGGCGCTATGCTGCACCCAGTGCACAGCATAGGTATAACGCCCCCTTCCTTTGTCTTTTTCTTTTTCCAGAAACTTGTAAAATCTCCCAAATATTCATATTACCTCCAAATTTGATGATTCAAATTTCTAGTGACTTCGTAAATCATGCTCTACCTGTTGGTGCAACATGCACATTTTTCTAGAGACTTTTTCTTCACAAACATTTATCAAATCTCGTTTTTCCATTTCTGTACTGAACTTTAGAAAATCACAGAGAGCCCATTTTTGATCCAAATTCCATGGTTCAAACTCCTAGATGTCTATAAGTTCAAAACTTAGTTTTTGAACATTTTTACTAATACTTTCTATATAACCTCAAATAATGGTCTATTTCTTCATGTATAGCCAACTTTGCAAAATCATAGGATATTCATTTGAACTCCAAATCTAGAGAAACCAACTCCTAGGTGCTTCTAAAATCATCCTTTGTTATATGGGTGCCCTTGCTCATTTTTCAAAAATATATTTCTGTACACTTCTTGCAAATCCATAAACCCCTTGATTCCATCATATTGAAATGTTTAGAAATTCACTAATCCAATTCCAATGAAACCACCCTGGTTATTTCTCATATGACCAGGGAAGTCCTAGAAAAGTCAAATCCATATTTTTAGAGCACTTTTATTTCCTGCCTTGTTGTCTTGCTTATTATGGTTGCTTTCGACGATAGTTGACGAAGTAGACGAAATGCTCGGAGTTGGACCAGAGATATTTGAAGACCTCGAAGACTCTGTTAAAACAGGCAAGCAGCCCTTTGACCATGTCTATGAAACCCTTTTTATGCATGTCATATAGCACCATATTGTTGTTGCAGCGGAATCATGAGGAGGTGGTATCCACTTTGATGGTTTGCCGCCGTACTTCCTCGTTGATACTTGCATTGTGCATGACCCTACCTTATTATGAGGGTTATGATGGTGGGAGTAGATAGGATGCTAAAGTAGTGCTACGCAAAAAGGGACGGGTTTATGCATGGTGAAGGAGGCAAAGCATTTTCAAAAGACTTTTCGAAAACCCCGTTGGGTGCCACTTATGCCCGAGGGAGATGATGAGATGGGTAACCACTTGATGACGAAGTGGTGTACCGAGGCAAGTGTGTGTGTTGTTTTCGAAAACGGATTAGATTTAAGATTTGATGACTGTCCCAACCTTACATGCGCATCCACTCTACCCTTATGTGGGAAAGGGCATTATTGATTACCTAGACCGATACTAGCTTGGAGCCCGCATTACTAGTGACGGGAGAGTAGTTGGTGCGCTCTCTCGGGACGGGGTCGTGCCAGGTAGGGCAGCCAAGAACATTTTTATGGGGCACCGGACACATCGTTGGTACCCCGTGCTTGTGATGTGAGATGATTATGGAGCGTGGCTCCACGAAAATGTTATGTGATAATGTTGGGCACGGGGGTTACTACCAATCGAGTGGACTCCATGTTAGTGTCGTCTAGGGAAAGGTAGTGATCGGGTGCTTACCCCGGGTACTTGAGGTACCGCGGGTCGTGGCTGACACGGAAGTTCCCCGGATCTTGTGGGTACAGTGTGCAACCTCTGCAGAGTGTAAAACTATTCGAATAGCCGTGTCCACGGTCAAGGACGGTTGGGCGGTGCTGCTTAAACTATGTCCAGAGTTTATAAACCAGTGTGTGTGTTTGGATAACTATACTTGGGTCAAGTCAAAGGACTTGACGTGATTGAGATGGGTTGGTGCCCATTCTATTTATGTTGATATCTGTAACCTGTCCTCATGGTTACTTAAATTCTCTTGATGCCTGTCTTACAAGTTGTTGAACATGTCATTGCACTCAAAACTAGCTTTCTGCAAAAATTTACCTATATCATGCATTGTTGTATCTTGAACCAAAACATGGGTTGCTTGCGAGTACATTCAAAGTACTCATTGGCTTGCCACTGGTTATTTTATTGGCCAGGCATGAAAGAACAGGATATGATGAGGAATACTACGGTGACGAACATGCGAGCTAGGACGCTTCCCAGTCAGAATGCCTGTAGGGTTAAGGCAGATAGCATGGGTCCAAGTTATCGACGAAGATTTCTGCTGCAATGTTATACTCAAGACTTGACCATAATGGTCCTACTTGTGTAAGACGGTATGTATGGATGTAAGACTCTTGTTATTCAGCTTCCATGTGTTCAATGAGCATTGATCTCTGGGATCACTGTACACGTGCAATCGGTGATCACGACTTATGAGTCGGGGTCCCACACCTAGCGCAGCAATTCGGTGTTTTCTTTTCTTCTCCATTGCCTTTTATAGTCCATTTCTGTTTTGGGCCTCGGCCTTTTTACATTCCATCTACTTTTTGGGACTTGGCCTTTTCGTTTGTCGCACTGGTCATCTTTCTATTTCTCACACTTTCACAATAAACAAATGAAAAATATTTCAAATGGCAAGAGAACATACGAAATTGTTAAAATGATAGCCAATATTAGCACCAAATATGCCGACTGCTGTACAACATACGAAATTATAGTATTTACAATAGTGTTCATACAACCAGATATGTTGGCTACTGTACAACATAACTAGCACTACATTATAACTCGCTACTCTTTACTTTGTCAGGCTTCAAGCTTCTTCAAATTTCTTCAGCCCAAAGCTCATGTAAAGAGAGGTAACACCATACTTTTAGAGCTACATCAAGGAACAAAATGTTTATTTGGTTGGGTCATAATGCAACAACTACATAGAAGCATAATTAAAAGCACAAATACACCAATCATCTCAGTTCAAGCAAATGATCTATACTAGCAAAGCATGAAAAAGGAAGATGCACATGGCAGGAATGTTTACAACATCTCAGTTGATGACTTCAAATAGGAATAATGTATACAGGTATAATAGAAAAATATGAGAAACTATCACAGTACAGAAATGGTGTCGCGGAATTATATAGCTAACTCAATGACGGGTTGAAATGTTTTACTCAACGTATGGAACTCAAAAGAACTTTTCTGTTTAGTCAAGAGCATCTTAACTACAGAAATTAGATAGTATGAGGGCAATATTCTTTATTGTGGCATGAATGTTCAGATCCAAATGATTCAAAATAAAAGTTCATATTGACATAAGAAATAGTAATACTTCAAGTATACTAATCAAAGCAATCATGTCTTCTCAAAATAACATGGCTAAAGAAAGTTCATCCGTACAAAATCATATAGTTTGGCCATGCTCCATTTTCGTCACACAAGAATGCTCTCATCTTGCACACCCCCGATGACAAGCCAAGCAATTGTTTCATACTTTAGTAATCTCAAACTTTTTTCTACTTTCACGCAATACATGAGCGTGAACCATGGATATAGCACTATGGGTGGAATAGAATATGATGATGGAGGTTGTGTGGAGAAGACAAAAAGAAAGAAAGTCTCATGTTAACGAGGCTAATCAACGGGCTATGGAGATGCCCATCAACTGATTTCAACATGAGGAGTAGGGATTGCCATGCAACGGATGCACTAGAGCTATAAATGTATGAAAGCTCAACAAAAGAAACTAGTGGGTGTGCATCCAACTTTCTTGCTCACGAAGACCTAGGGAATTTTGAGGAAGCCCATCGTATGAATATACAAGCCAAGTTCTATAATGAAAAATTCCCACTAGTATATGAAAGTGACAACATATACACTAGTAGAAAAGGGGGCAATGGTCCAGGCCGGTCCAGCCCATTAGTCCCGGTTCAATCCAGAACCGGGACCAATGGGGGCATCGGACCCGGTTCATGAGCCCCGGGGGCCGGCCGGGCCACGTGGGCCATTGGTCCCGGTTCGTCTGGACCTTTTGGTCCCGGTTGGTGGGATGAACCGGGACCAATGGGCCTCGCTCCTAGCCCACCACCATTGGTCCCGGTTCGTGGCTCGAACCGGGACCAAAGGCAAACCTTTAGTCCCGATTCATGCGACCAACCGGGACCAATGGTGGTGCCTATATATACCCCCTCGCGCAAGAGCAGAGCACACTGCTCTGTTTTTTCTGGCCGAGGGGGAGAGGGCTTGGTGGTGCTCTAGCTCACCTCATATGCACACAAGGTGTTCGATGGAATGCCCGAGCCACACTACTTAAGGTTTCTCCTCTCCAAGCTCGACCGCCAAGCTCCATTTTCCTCCATATTTGTCTAGGTTTAGCGGTCCGTCACGCCCCATCCCCGTCTTCAACATCGTCGATCACCCGCACCGATCTCATCGCTGGCACCACCGTGGTGAGCCTCTTGTTCTTATCTTCTTTCCGAAAGGAAAAATATTCTTATTTTTATGTTTAGATAGATATATACTTGTATAATTTTCTTACTTTTATTATTGCATCTTATATAGTGCGATGGTTTTGGTATCCGCCCCCATCGGCCCTCGTCCTGTCTATGATTCGGATGTGGTATATATTATCTTTTCATAACTATTGGTTCATTTATTGTTTATGACAATTATGCCGACCAACGTGACATAGATTTTATTCATCTAGGAGGTTGTTGAACCGGAAATTCCAACCGACCCTATTGTCGAGAGGTTAAATTTAGTTGAAGAAGAAAACAATTTGTTGAAGGAAAAAATTAGAAAAATTGAGGAGGAGAAGATGATATTGGAGTTGCATGTTGCGGATGTCGTCGATGATCACAAGATCAAGATGGATGCAATGCGCTTGAAGATTAGAAAGATTAGAAAATATGCCATTCATACCGAGGCTTGGTATCATTATGCCGTTGGATCAGTTGTTACATTGGTTGCGATTATGATCGCATTTGTTTTCGCATTGAAATGTTTTACATAGTTTCAGTGTATGGTTTAATTAATTTAGATGCTCTGCAGAGCTTTATGTTGTTAGATGAGAACTATGTATGTACTTTGGTTTTAATGTGATGATGAACGTCTATTAATTTGGTCACTTAATTAATTATCTATTCATGGTGTTCTCTAATGATTTTTGACACACTTAATTATATATAATGCACACAGATGAACCGGCAATGGATGTACGGTTCAAGACACACCTCTGAGTACATTAAGGGCGTGCATAATTTTCTCGAAGTGGCTGAGGCAAACAAGCAGAATTGTTTTATGTGTTGTCCATGCCCTATATGTGGGAATACGAAGTCTTACTCTGACCGGAAAATCCTCCACACCCACCTGCTTTACAAGGGTTTCATGCCACACTATAATGTTTGGACGAGGCACGGAGAAATAGGGGTTATGATGGAAGACGGCGAAGAAGAAGAGTACGATGACAACTATGTGCCCCCTGAATACGGTGATGCTCCAGAAGATCAAGAGGAACCAGACGATGTGCACGATGATGCTGCAACGGGAGAAGCTGCTGAAGATCAAGAGGAACCAGACGATGTGCCCAATGATGATGATCTCCGCCGGGTCATTGTCGATGCAAGGACGCAATGCGAAAGTCAAAAGGAGAAGCTGAAGTTTGATCGCATGCTAGAGGACCACAAAAAAGGGTTGTACCCCAATTGCGAAGATGGCAACACAAAGCTCGGTACCGTACCGGAATTGCTGCAGTGGAAGGCAGAGAATGCTGTGCCTGATAAAGGATTTGAGAAGGTACTTAAAATATTGAAGAAGAAGCTTCCAAAGGATAACGAATTGCCTGACAGTACATACGCAGCAAAGAAGGTCGTATGCCCTCTAGGATTGGAGGTGCAGAAGATACATGCATGCCCTAATGACTGCATCCTCTACCGCGGTGCGTACAAGGATCTGAACGCATGCCCGGTATGCGGTGCATTACGGTATAAGATCAGACGAGATGACCCTGGTGATGCTGACGGCGAGCCCCCAGGAAGAGGGTTCCTGCGAAGGTGATGTGGTATGCTCCTATAATACCACGGTTGAAACGTCTGTTCAGAAACGGAGAGCATGCCAAGTTGATGCGATGGCACAGTGAGGACCGTAAGAAAGACGGGAAGTTGAGAGCACCCGTTGACGGGTCGCAATGGAGAAAAATCGAGAGAAAGTACTGGGATGAGTTTGCAAGTGAGCCAAGGAATGTATGGTTTGCTTTAAGCGCGGATGGCATTAATCCTTTCGGGGAGCAGAGCAGCAATCACAGCACCTAGCCCGTGACTCTATGTATGTATAACCTTCCTCCTTGGATGTGCATGAAGCGGAAGTTCATTATGATGCCAGTTCTCATCCAAGGCCCTAAGCAACCCGGTAATGACATTGATGTGTACCTAAGGCCATTAGTTGAAGAACTTTTACAGCTGTGGAATGGAAACGGTGTACGTATGTGGGATGAGCACAAACAGGAGGAATTTAACCTAAAGGCGTTGCTGTTCGTGACCATCAACGATTGGCCCGCTCTCAGTAACCTTTCAGGACAGACAAACAAGGGATACCACGCATGCACGCACTGTTTACTTGACACCGATAGTATATACCTGGCAAGCTGCAGGAAGAATGTGTACCTGGGCCATCGTCGATTTCTTCCGACCAACCATCAATGTCGAAAGAAAGGCAAGCATTTCAAAGGCGAGGCAGATCACCGGAAGAAGCTCGCCATGCGTACCGGTGATCACGTACTTGCTATGGTCAATGATTTACACGTAATCTTTGGAAAGGGTCCCGGCGGACTAGCTGTTCCGAGTGACGCTGAGGGACACGCACCCATGTGGAAGAAGAAATCTATATTTTGGGACCTACCCTACTGGAAAGACCTAGAGGTCCGCTCTTTGATCGACGTGATGCACGTGACGAAGAACCTTTGCGTGAACCTGCTAGGCTTCTTGGGCGTGTATGGGAAGACAAAAGATACAGCTGAGGCACGAGAGGACCTGCAACGTTTGCACGAAAAAGACGGCATGCCTCCAAAGCAGTATGAAGGTCCTGCCAGCTATGCTCTTACCAAAGAAGAGAAGGAAATCTTCTTTGAATGCCTGCTTAGTATGAAGGTCCCGACTGGCTTCTCGTCGAATATAAAAGGAATAATAAATATGGCAGAGAAAAAGTTTCAGAACCTAAAGTCTCATGACTGCCACGTGATTATGACGCAACTGCTTCGGTTGCATTGAGGGGGCTTCTACCGAAAAACGTCCGATTAGCCATTGTGAAGTTATGTGCATTCCTCCATGCAATATCTCAGAAGGTGATCGATCCAGAAACCATACCAAGGCTAAGGAGTGATGTGGTGCAATGTCTTGTCAGTTTCGAGCTGGTGTTCCCACCATCCTTCTTCAATATCATGACGCACGTTCTAGTTCATCTAGTTGACGAGATTGTCATTCTGGGCCCCGTATTTCTACACAATATGTACCCCTTTGAGAGGTTCATGGGAGTCCTAAAGAAATATGTTCGTAACCGCGCTAGGCCAGAAGGAAGCATCTCTATCGGCCATCAAACAGAGGATGTCATCGGGTTTTGTGTTGACTTCATTCCTGGCCTTAAGAAGATAGGTCTCCCTAAATCGCGGTATGAGGGGAGACTGACTGGAAAAGGCACGCTTGGAAAGGACTCAATAATATGCAGGGACGGATATTCTTGGTCTCAAGCCCACTACACAGTTCTACAGAACTCTACCTTGGTGACCCCGTATGTCGATGAACACAAGAACAGTCTGCGCTTCAAACACCCGGAGCAGTGCGACGACTGGATTACATGTGAACACATCAGGACTTTCAGCAGTTGGTTGGAAGCACGTATCAGAGGTGACAGCACTGTTTGTGAGGAGCTGTACTTGTTATCCAGGGGACCATCTTTGACTGTATTGATTTGGAAAGGATACGCGATAAATGGGAATACATTTTACACGATTGACCAAGATCAAAAGAGCACCAACCAAAACAGCGGTGTCCGCTTTGATGCAACAACCGAGAGGGGAAAGGACACATATTATGGTTACATAGTGGACATATGGGAACTTGACTACGGACATGATTTTAAGGTCCCTTTGTTTAAGTGCAAATGGGTCAATCTATCAGGAGGCGGGGTACAGGTAGACCGACAGTACGGAATGACAACAGTTGATCTGAAAAATCTTGGGTACACTGACGAACCGTTCGTCCTAGCCAATGATGTGGCACAGGTTATCTATGTGAAGGACATGTCCAGTAGACCGAGAAAGAGAAAAGATAAGGAAGCAAATACATCATACGATGAGCCAAAGCGCCACATAGTTCTTTCAGGAAAAAGGGACATCGTGGGAGTGGAGGACAAGACAGACATGTCTGAAGATTATGAAAAGTTTCATGAAATTCCTCCCTTTAAAGTCAAGGCTGACCCCAGCATCCTGATAAACGATGAAGATTATCCATGGTTACAGCGCAATAAGCAAATGACACAAGCGAAGAAAAAGTGAAGACTTTCTCCCGCAACTATTGTTCGTTTATGATACCATTGTAACTGACGAGTATGATACCATTGTTCGTTTTGTACATGCACATGCTATGTGTCGGTCAATTTATGATACCATGCCAACTTTCAACTTTTTCAGAGTTCATTTGAAATGCTTTAATGTCTTATGGTTCGGCCCTCGTAATAATGAAAAATAGCAACAATAAGTATTTTGTTGTAAGTAGAAACAAAATAAAATAAATAAAGCAAGAAAGAAAACAAAAAAAAGTGTTTTCAAATTTGAAAAGTAATGGCACTAACAGAAAGTTTATAATTTTCCTAAAACTAAAAGAAAAAAGAATTAAAAAATAAAGAAAAAAACAAAAGAAAATAAATAATGCAGAAAACAAAACAAAAAAACAACAATAAGTATTTTTTTTGTAAGTAGAAACAAAATAAAATAAATAAAGCAAGAAAGAAA
>NC_041391.1:609952381-609971332 GCF_002162155.2 Triticum dicoccoides | reverse complement strand
AATTGTTCAGATTATGTTTTTGTTGATATATGTATTTATTGTTCATATGTGTATTAATGTTTTCATATATGCAAAAGATAGATTTTTAGAAAAGTTCGGTTTTTTTTCTGTTCATAGATTTTTTTTGTTGATATTAATTATTGTAGAATATGCAAATGTTTGTATATTCATATGAACAATGCATTAGGCAAAACCTTTGTTTTTTTTCGAAATTTTCTATTTGAACATTTTTTTTAAAACAAGCAATACTAAAAGAATGAGAGGAAAAAGTAAAATAAGAAGAGGAAGAAAGGAGAAAAAGAGGAGAGGAAGAAGAGGAGAAATAAATAAGAAGAGGAAAAAAGAAGAAAAAGAAGAGGAGAAGAAGAAAGGAATAGAGGAGAAAGGAGAAATTCTATTTTTTTTTTCTTCTCCTCTATTCCTTTCTTCTTCTCCTCTTTTTTTTCTTCTTTTACTTCTTCTTCTTCTTCTTCCTTCTTCCTTCTTCCTCTTTTCTTCCTTTTCCTTAATTATTTTCCTTTCTCGAGGGAGAAGAAGAAAAAGAAGAGGAGAAGAAGAAAGAAAGGAAAGGAGAAAGAAGAAACTTCAACACGAGGGGGTGGTACCGATACCCCCTCCCCGATAACATTATTTTCCCATGTATATGTATGTCACGTCGTTGTCGATATAACCCCCTCTAGATACAACTGCAGCACCCCCCTCGGCCCTCTCGCTCGACCAAAACTCTCGAGGTCACCCAAACCCTAGAGAGAAAACGATGTTGCAGGTCTCCTACGTACCCCCTCCCTCCGCGCTCCTACCCGACAAATTAACTCTCTCGAGGCCACCCAAATTTATCAAGTTAAAAGAGCGTTATCGTCGAGGCCACCCCAAACCCTTGAAGCTTTGTGTCGAGGCGACCCCAAACCCTAGAGAAGCAGTGTCGAGGCCACTAACATGATTCCTTATTGTGATTAGCTAGCTAGTTCTACGTTTGCCAGTATGTACCATGTTTGAATAATAATTGACATGTTGTCAATATTTGCAGAATCTATGGAGCACTCCCGAGACGAAGAAACAGAAGCGATGTTGGGGGAAATAATCGCAAATGGAAGTGATGATGTTGCGTCATTTCTCATCGACACCGTTGGTCAGATGGATGAAGAAGAGGGCTATGATTATGATGGCTTCGACCCATTAATGCCGGTACAAGAGGAGGACTATGTTCATGATGGCTTTGGTGACACAATGGAGGTACAAGACGAAGGAGACCGTGCCGAGCCAAGTCACCGAACCGAGTCCGGCCAGGTATATATATATTAGTTAAGCCCGTGCTGACAAGTTAATTGATGCATCCATTGTTTTGGTATATGTACACATATTAAGTACCGTCATCTTTCTTCCTTATAATTTCTAGCCCTCCGGATCGAGCACAACTTCGGTAAGGAGACGAGGCCCGAAGAAAAAGTTGAGCTCGGGTGAAAAGTTTGAGATCATAGAAATCGCGCCCGACGGCGAACCGATTGAACCCATCCGGACAAAGAAGGCATTTTCTGCTTAGTGCGGGGTTCTTGTTAGGGACAGGATCCCGATCAGCATCCAGCAATGGTATAAGCCTGCTAAGGATGAAGACGCTGAGGTGTCTTATGTCAATGATATGCAGAAAGAAGATCTTTGGAATGAGCTGAAGGCAAATTTCACCCTACCGCCAGAGGAGGATCCGGAGAAGCCAGTTAAAGAGCAATTAATCAAGTCTTGTGCTCTTAAGAAAATGGCTGACCTAATGAGGAGGTGGAGGAAAGAGCTGAACCAGTTTGTCACGAAAAAAGAGACACCAGAATTCATCGACAAATATGAGAAGATCAAAGATCATTGGCCCGCATTTGTGGCCCACAAGACATCAGAAAAGAGTAAGAAGATGTCGGAGACAAACAAGAAAAATGCTACGAAGAAGAAGCTTCACCATCGCACGGGGTCAGGTGGCTACCTCAAAGCCCGGCCTAAGTGGTCCAAGGCTGAGCATGATCTGCTTGAAAAAGGGATCGAACTAGAGACAATGCGCTGGCTAGACCGTTGCCGGACTTGGTTCTTCAGGGCTAGCGGAACCTTGGACCCTGTAACAGGGCAGTGTCAGTGGACGGACGAGCAACTGCAAACACCAGTCAAGAAACTTTGACACTATATCGATGCAGCGCAGCGAGGGACGTTCCTTCCAAACAGGGAGAAGGACGAGCTCACAATGGCCCTTGGGAATCCCGAGCACCCTAGACGGACACGAGGCACGCCAGGCTCCCTTCCGTGGAAGGTTAGTTTTCCGGACGCAGGGGGTTACAAAACCCACGAGAGGAGGAAGAAACTAGAGCAGGACCAAATGCAGGCGCTGCTTAGAAGGGTAATGGGGCTAGAGGATCGAGAAGAGGAACGAGAAGCAGCAGATCACAACAAACGACATGCTGAAGCTTCCCCCGAAGCTACCCCGCCATCTCAGCGGAGAAGCAGCGTTGCTTCCACCGAGCTGCTTCAGCCGGAGCATGTCTTGACGGCTCCTGCCAGCTATCCCGTGGATGGTATCACGGAGTCTCAAAATTGCCACATTATGGCGCGATGCATGAATTTGAAGGTCAAGGCGGCTGTTGGCCAAGTTTATCCTAGTGGACCCGGCACAACTTATCACTCCCAGCCGATTCCAGAAGGATTTGCTAAGGTGATGGTTGATGAAATAACAGAGGGATTTGAGGACCTCGCGCTGAGCACCCTACCGGTGAAGGGGAGACTAGGCTGGGTTCTGCTCTGAAGACTCCATGCCTATGGCGGAAGGAGCTCATCGACCTTCTGAACTGGTCGCCTCCGCCTCGTCCTCCTCCTCCGGCGAGTCAGGGCACTCCGCCTCCTCCACCGCCTCCTCCTCCGGCGAGTGACGATCAGGGCACGCGTGGCGGCACTCCGCCTCCTTCTCCGGAGCGTGGCGGCGCTCTTCCTCCTTCTCCGGCGCGTGGCGGCACTCCGCCTCCTCCTTCTCCGCCTCGCCAGCAAGGGCGGAAGAGACCTGCCGCCGCCCCGGCTGCTCCGACGCGTCGTAGTCCTTCTCCTCCGCCTTGTAAGCAAGCACGAAAGAAGACAGACGCCGCAGCCGCTCCGTCTGCTCCGGCGTCAAGCAGCACAAGAAGAGAGAGGCAATACAGATACGGTCCACCTCTAAAGCCTCTAGAGAAGTTACCGTACGAGAGGACCGAGGAGGAAACCAATACGATCGTGCAGACCCACATGAAGGAGTTCTTTGAAGGGGTGAAAGCAAAGATACATCCACCTCCGAAGGAGAAGGTCGATCCGGTGAAAGAAAAGCGCACTCTCGATGCCCTGAGGAAACCACCAAAGTCTCCACCGAGAACCAACTATGAGCGCATTACTGAACAGACATATCTCCAAGCCAAGCGGTCGGGAACTACTGTCAGTGATAAAAGGTCAAAAGAACAACGAGCAAAGGGGAAAAAAATTGCCCAGCTCGACGAACAAGCACAGCAATCGTGCCCCCCGCTCAATGTGCCTAATCCTCCGGGGACGGTGGCCGGTTATGGCAATCTTGGAGATTACCTGCCTGACGATGCACTTCCTGATTTCATGGACGTGGACTTATTCAGATACGAGTACGGGAAGCCTCTCGTCAAAGATGAAAAGTCTCTGACAACAATGATGCGAAGATTCCATAGTTGGTACATGAAAACCTGCAGAGAGTCTGAGGGGACGAACACTTTGTATCTGAAAATTAAAGAGGAGCATGACCTCGTTTCAAATGATGTGTTGTCCATTCCATTTGAGGAGTTCTTCGAGTTCTTCAATCAAAAGGCCCTCGATAAATTAATGGTCTTTTGCTACTGCCTGTAAGTACTATTTCTGTCATTAGTTTGTATATATAGCTCGGCTCTTTCATTGCATGTATTTATAATTAATTATCCTTATTATATTATGCAGATTGAAGATCGTCGAGTGCAAAAAAAAATGAAATCTATGATATTGGGTTCATTAACACAAATATCATAGATGTTTTTCTGGTTAAAAAGCGCGCCGAAGAGGCCGAGGACAACTTGCTACAATCATTGATCAAAAATCAAAACAAAGATATCATACTCTTTCCTTACCACGGCCCGTGAGTGTTACTGTCGTGTGCATATTCGGTTTTCCTTATTACTCGAGCGAGGTTAATGTAATTGATGAGTTATGCATGCATGCAGGTACCACTATATTCTTCTGGAGATTAAGCTTGAGCGTGGACTAGTAACCGTCTTAGACTCCAGACGTAAAGATCCCAGCACCTATGCGGACATAACTGAAATGCTCAGCAAGTAAGTTCAATCGATCATTATCGCACCATATCGGCAACTTTTTGTTCATTTCCTGATATCTCAAGTAATAACAAATATTTTCTTTGTCTTGCAGGGTTTGGAAAAAGTTCACCGCACAAGCTCCGGGACTGCCGAAGGAGCTGCAATATACATACCCGAAAGTAAGTACTACTGGCGCGCATCTCCCGTTGATTCTATAGCTATACTTTCATCAATGCCATTTATATAATGCTTCATTATCAGTTTGATTGACCTCTATTTCTCGTAAAGTGCTTGTGGCAGGAGGAAGGGAATGATTTCTATGGATACTACGTGTGTGAGTTCATCCACAACGCGACTTTGAAAAACAAGTGGGGCTACTCTAGAAGACAATATGAAGTGCGTAAGCAATAATATTCACAATTTCATTTTATTACACCATCATTTCTGTTGAGTTTCATTCATATATATGTATTAATTAACCCCCTTCTTCAAATTAATTAGACATGGCAGATGCGGGATGAACTCCTAGAACCAGATCGCATGAAAGCAATTCAAGAGGAATTGGCGGGATTCTTTCTTGAACACGTCATCAGTAAAGCCGGAGAATACCATGTGGAACTTCAATTCAAATGCTAGTGGTTTGTAATTAAGAGATCTTATATAGATTGTACATGTATGTAGCCAGTAAAACTTGTTGTTCGACCAATCTCTCGGAGAAGAAGAGGTCGATCGATCACTTCTCTCGGTATGCATGACGAACTTCTGTACTGAATGGTTCTCTCGATCACTTATGTATATATACTACGTAGCGTCGAGCAAGCACGGACATAAGAGAGGACACTTCTCTCTATTAATTAGCTAGCTAACACAATATACGAAACACCTAAATTAACCCCCCAAAACCCCCCAACCCCCCTCCTTTCCAAAAAAAAACAAAAACCCCAGCCACTGGAATGCAGACACGTGGATGCCTTTTGGTCCCGGTTGGAGCCACCAACCGGGACCAAAGGCCCCCTGACTGGGCTCGGTGCACCGGCCACGTGGAGGCACATTGGTCTCGGTTCGTGTTTGAACCGGGACTAATGGGTTGAGGTATTAGTAACGACCCATTAGTCCCGGTTCCCGAACCGGGACTAAAGGCCCTTACGAACCGGGACTGATTGGTGGTTTTCTACTAGTGATAAGAGACTTTCTGTATGAAGAACATGGTGCTACTTTGAAGCACAAGTGTGGAAAAGGATAGTAACATTGCCCCCTTTTTTATTTTCTTTTTCTATTTTTTGGGCCTATCTTTTTTTCTTTGGCCTTTCTTTTTTTGGCCATTTTTTGCCTTTCTTTTTTTCCTTTTTTATTTTTTTATTTGGGGACAATGCTCTAATAATTATGATCATCACACTTCTATTTATTTACAACTCATGAATTACAACTCAAAACTAGAACAAGATATGACTATATGAATGCCTCCGGCGGTGTACCGAGATGGGCAATGAATCAAGAGTGACATGTATAAAACAATTATGCATGGTGGCTTTGCCACAAATACCATGTCAACTACATGATCATGCAAGGCAATATGACAATGATGATGCATGTCATGATGATGAACGGAACGGTGGAAAGTTGCATGGCAATATATCTCAGAATGGCTATGGAAATGCCATAAGAGTTAGGTATGGTGGCTGTTTTGAGGAAGATATAAGGAGTTTTATGTGTGATAGAGCATATCGTATCACGGGTTTTGGATGCACCGGCGAAGTTTGCAGCAACTCTCAAGGTGAGAAGGGGCAATGCACGATACCGAAGAGGCTAGCAATGATGGCAGGGTAAGAGTGCGTATAATCCATGGACTCAACATTAGTCATAAAGGACTCATATACTTATTGCCAAAATCTACAAGTCATCAAAAACCAAGCACTACATGCATGCTCCTAGGGGGATAGATTGGTAGGAAATGACCATCGCTCGTCCCCGACTGCCACTCATAAGAATGACAATCTAAGAACACCTCATGCAATAAATTTGTTACACAACTTTTACCATACGTGCATGTTACGGAACTTGCCAACTTCAACACAAGTATTATTTAATTCATAATCACCCAACTAGCATGACTCTAATATAACCACCTCTATATCTCAAAACAATTATCAAGTATCAAATTGATCATAGCATCCAATTCACTTCCTATGACAGTTTTTATTATACCCAACTTGGATGCTCATCATTCTAGGACCAATCTTATAACCATGGAAAATACCATTTTGTTCTAAGAGACTCTCAAAATAATATAAGTGAAGCATGAGAGATTAACAATTTCTACAAAATTATTCCACCGCCGTGCTCTAAAAGATATAAGTTAAGCACTAGAGCAAAACTATCTAGCTCAAAAGATATAAGTGAAGCACATAGAGTATTATAATAAATTCCAATCAAGTGGGTTTCTTCCAAAAGGTGTGTACAGCAAGGATGATTGTGGTAAACTAAAAATCAAATACTAATATCATACAGGACGCTCCAAGCAAAACACATATCATGTGGCGAATAAAAATATAGCTCCAAGTAAAGTTACCGATAGACGAAGACAAAAGAGGGGATGCCTTCCGGGGCATCCCCAAGCTTAGGCTTTTGGTTATCCTTGAATATCTTGGGGTGCTATGTGCATCCCAAAGCTTAGGCTCTTGCCACTCCTTATTCCATAGTCCATCAAACCTTTACCCAAAACGTGAAAACTTCACAACAGAGAACTCAACAGGAAATCTCATAAGCTCCGTTAGTGTAAGAAAGAAAAACCACCACATAAGGTACTGTAATGAACTCATTCTTTATTTGTATTGGTGTTAAACCTACTTTATTCCAACTTCTTTATGGTTCATACACACCGATACTAGCCATAGATGCATCAAAATAAGCAAACAACACACACAAAACAGAATCTGTCAAAAACAGAACAGTCTGTAGTAATCTATAACTTTAGAATACTTATGGAACTCTAAAACTCCTACCAAAATAGGAAGTCCTGGGAAATTTGTCTTTTTATCTACATCAAAAATAATCAACGCAAAATCACGTTTCTGTGAACTACTAAAATTATTTTCGTGCGTGCAAAGTTTTTGTTTTTCAGCAGGATCAAATTAACTATCACCGTAGGTTATCCTATAGGTTGTACTTGGCACAAACACTAATTAAAACATGAAAACACATCTAAACAGAAGCTAGATGAAATATTTATTACTAAACATAATCAAAAAGAAAAAAAATTGGGTTGCCTCCCAACTAGCGCTATCGTTTAACGCCCCTAGCTAGGCATAAAGGCGAGGATAGATCTAAGTATTGCAATCTTTGGCACTCAATTCACAAGTAGTTCGCATGATAGATTCATAAGGTAATTTAACTTTCTTTTTTGGAAAGTGTTCCATGCCTTTCCTTAATGGAAATTGGAACCTAATATTCCCTTCCTTCATATCAATAATTGCACCAATCGTTCTAAGGAAAGGACTACCAAGAATAATAGGACAAGAAAGATTCCAATCTATGTCAAGAATGATAAAATATACGAGCACATAATTCCTATTTGTAACAATAAGAACATCATTGATCCTTCCCATAGGTTTCTTAATGGTGGAATCCGCAAGGTGCAAATTAAAGAGCAATAATCAACATCATGGAAACCTAGAATATCACATAAAGTTTTCGGAATTGTGGAAACAATAGCACCCAAATCATACAAAGCATAGCACTCATGATCTTTAATTTTAATATTTATAGTAGGTTCCCACTCATCATAAAGTTTTCTAGGTATAGAAACTTCCAAATTAAGTTTTTCCTCATAAGATTGCATCAAGGCATCAATAATATGTTTGGTAAAAGCTTTATTTTGACTATAAGCATGAGGAGAATTCAACACGGATTGCAACAAGGAAATAAAATCTACTAAAGAACAATTATCATAATTAAATTCCTTGAAATCCAAGACAATGGGTTCAATGCTATTTAAAGTCTTGACCTCTCCAATCCCACTTTTACCAAATTTAGCATCAAGATCTTAGAACTCCGAATCATTGGGACGCCTTTTAACTAAAGTTGCCTCATCTCCAGTCCCATCATTATTAAGATTTATATTGCAAAACAAGGACTTAATAGGAGACACATCAATAACTTTTAGATCTTCATCATTATTTTCATGGAAACTAGAAGAACACGCTTTTACAAAGCAATCTTTCTTAGCACGCAATTTAGCGGTTCTTTCTTCGCACTCATCAATGGAAATTCTCATAGATTTGAGAGACTCATTGATATCTTGCTTAGGAGGAGTAGATCTAAGTTTCAAAGAATCAACATCAAGCGAAAGTCTATCAACGTTCCTAGCCAAATCATCAACTTTAAGCAATTTTTCTTCAAGCAAGGCATTAAAATTCTTTTGAGAGATCATAAATTCTTTAACTTTGTTCTCAAAATCAGAGGGTATCTTATTAAAATTACCATAAGAATTATTGTAGGAATTTCCATAATTGTTAGAGGAATTACTAGGAAACGGTCTAGGATTAAAGTTTCCTCTATAAGCATTGTTACCAAAATTATTCCTACCAACAAAATTCACATCCATAGATTCATTGTTATTCTCAATCAAAGTAGACAAAGGCATATCATAGGGATCAATATGGGCACTCTTCGTAGCAAACAATTTCATAAGTTCATCCATCTTTCCACTCAAAACATTAATTTCTTCTATAGCATGCACTTTTTTACTAGTAGATCATTCGGTGTGCCATTGAGAATAATTAGCCATAATATTATCAAGGAGTTTAGTAGCTTCTCATACGGTGATTTCCATAAAAGTGCCTCCCTTGGCCGAATCTAAAAGATTTCTAGAAGCAAAATTCAATCTGGCATAAAAGTTTTGTATAATCATCCATAAGTTCAAACCATGAGTAGGGCAACTGCGAATCATTAATTACATTCTTTCCCAAGATTGGGCAACATGCTCATGATCAAGTTGTTTAAAAATCATAATATCGTTCCTAAGAGAGATGATCTTAGCAGGAGGAAAATACTTAGAGATAAAAGCATCTTTGCAATTATTCCATGAACCAATACTATTTTTGTGCAAAGACGAAAACCAAACTTTAGCACGATCTCTAAGTGAAAACGGAAATAACTTCAATTTAACAATATCATTATCCGTATCTTTCTTCTTTTGCATCTCACACAAATCAACAAAGTTGTTTAGATGGGTAGCATCATCTTCACTAGGAAGGCCGGAGAATTGATCTTTCATAACAAGATTCAGCAAAGCAGCATTGATTTCACAAGATTCAACATCATTAAGAGGAGCAATCGGAGTGCTAAGGAAACCATTATTATTGGTATTGGAAAAATCACACAACTTGGTATTATCTTGCGCCATCGTGACAAGCAATCCAACACACAAGAAAACAAAAAGGCAAGCGAGAGGGAGAGTAGATTGGGAAAGAGAGGGCAAATAAAACGGCAAGGGTGAAGTCGGGGAGAGGAAACTGAGAGGCAAATGGCAAATAATGAAATGCGAGGGAGATGAGTTTGTGATGGGTACTTGGTATGTCTTGACTTGAGCGAAGACCTCCCCGACAACGGCGCCAGAAATCCTTCTTGCTACGTCTTGAGCTTGTGTTGGTTTTCCTTGAAGTGGAAAGGGTGATGCAGCAAAGTAGCGTAAGTATTTCCCTCAGTTTTTGAGAATGAAGGTATCAATCCAGTAGGAGGCTCCTCAAAAGACCCTCGTACCTACACAAACAAACAAGAACCTCGCAACCAACGCAATAAAGGGGTTGTCAATCCCTTCACAGTCACTTGCGAAAGTGAGATCTGATAGAGATAATATGATAAGATAAATATTTTTCGTATTTTTATGATATAGATTGGAAAAGTAAATATGCAAATAAAAGTAGATGGTAAACTTATATGATAAAAGATAGACACAAGGGCCATAGGTTTCACTAGTGGCTTCTCTCAAGATAGCATAAGTATTATGGTGGGTGTCGGTGTCAAAACCGGCGGATCTCGGGTAGGGGGGTCCCGAACTGTGCGTCTATGCGGATGGTAACAAGAGACAAGGGACATGATGTTTTTACCCAGGTTCGGGCCCTCTCGATGGAGGTAAAACCCTACTCCTGCTTGATTGATATTGATGATATGGGTAGTACAAGAGTGGATCTACCACGAGATCAAGGAGGCTAAACCCTAGAAGCTAGCCTATGGTATGATTGTTGTTCGTCCTACGGACTAAAACCCTCCGGTTTATATAGACACCGGAGAGGGCTAGGAGATCTACATATCCGTATCGCCAAGCTTGCCTTCCATGCCAAGGAAAGTCCCATCAGGACACGGGACGAAGTCTTCAATTTTGTATCTTCATAGTCTTGGAGCCCGGCCGATGATGATAGTTCGGCTATCCGGACACCCCCTAGTACAGAACTCCCTCAGTGGGTGAACAAATTATTGTCGAGCAATTGATAGAAGAGCGAATAGTTATGAGATTATCTAGGCATGATCATGTATATAGGCATCACGTCCGTGACAAGTATACCGACTCCTGCCTGCAGCTACTACTATTACTCCACACATCGATCGACTCCTGCCTACATCTAGAGTATTAAGTTCATAAAAAACGGAGTAACGCATTAAGAAATATAACATGATGTAGATGAAGGAAATATGCCCTAGAGGCAATAATAAAGTTATTATTTATTTCCTCATATCATGATAAATGTTTATTATTCATGCTAGAATTATATTAACCGGAAACATAATAATTGTGTGAATACATAGACAAACACAACGTCACTAGTATGCCTCTACTTGACTAGCTTATTAATCAAAGATGGTTATGTTTCCTAACCTTGGACATGTGTTGTCATTTGATTAATGGGATCACATCATTAGGAGAATGATGTGATTGACATGACCCATTCCGTTAGCCTAGCACTTGATCATTTAGTATATTGCTATTGCTTTCTTCATGACTTATACATGTTCCTGTAACTATGAGATTATGCAACTCCCGTTTACCGGAGGAACACTTTGGGTGCTACCAAACATCACAATGTAACTGGGTGATTATAAAGGAGTACTACAGGTGTCTCCAAAGGTACATGTTGAGTTAGCGTATTTCGAGATTAGGTTTTGTCACTCCGATTGTCGGAGAGGTATCTCTGGGCCTTCTCGGTAATGCACATCACTATAAGCCTTGCAATAAATGTAGCTAATGAGTTAGTTACGGAATGATGCATTACGTAACGAGTAAAGAGACTTGCCGGTAACGAGATTGAACTCGGTATTGGATACCGACGATCGAATCTCGGGCAAGTAACATACCGATGAAAAAGGGAACAACGTATGCTGTTATGCGGTTTGACCGATAAAGATCTTTGTAGAATATGTAGGAACCAATATGGGCATCCAGGTTCTGCTATTCGTTATTGACCGAGAATAGTTCTAGGTCATGTCTACATAGTTCTCGAACCCGTAGGGTCTGCACGCTTAACGTTATGATGACAGTTTTATTATGAGTTTGTAAGTTTTGATGTACCGAAGTTTGTTTGGAGTCCCGGATGTGATCACAGACATGACGAGGAGTCTTGAAATGGTCGAGACATAAAGATTGATATATTGGACGACTATAGTCGGACACCGGAAGTGTTCCGGACGTTTTCGGAGAAAATCGGAGTGCCGGAGGGTTACCGGAACCCCCAGGGAGAAGTAATGGGCCCTATGGGCCTTAGTGGAGAGAGAGAGGGGCAGCCAGCATGGGCCGCATTCCCCCTCCCCCTCTGGTCTGAATTGGACTAGGAGGGGGGCAGCGCCCCCCTCTTTCCTTCTCCCTCTCCCCCTTCCTTTCCCCCTCCTAGTAGGAGTAGGAAAGGGGGAGTCCTACTCCTACTAGGAGGAGGACTCCTCCTTGGCGCGCCCACAAGGGCCGGCCGGCCTCCTCCCTAGCTCCTTTATATACGGGGGCGGGGGGCACCCTAGGACACAAGTTGATCTACGGATCATTCCGTAGCCGTGTGCGTTGCCCCCCTCCACCATATTCCACCTCGGTCATATCGTTGCAGACTTTAGGCGAAGCCCTATGCCGGTAGAGCATCATCATCGTCACCATGATGTCGTGCTGATGGAACTCATCCCCGAAGCTTTGCTGGATCGGAGCCCAGGGATCGTCATCGAGCTGAACGTGTGCTGAACTCGGAGGTGCCGTATGTTCGGTACTTGGATCGGTCGGATCGTGAAGACGTACGACTACATCAACCGCGTTGCCATACCGCTTCCCCTTTCGGTCTACGAGGGTACGTGGACAATACTCTCCCCTCTCGTTGCTATGCCATCACCATGATCTTGCGTGTGCGTAGGATTTTTTTTGAAATTACTACGTTCCCCAACAGTGGTATCAGAGCCAGGTTTTATACGTAGATGTCATATGCACGAGTAGAACACAAGTAAGTTGTGGGCGATACAAGTCATACTGCTTACCAGCATGTCATACTTTGGTTCAGCGGTATTGTGAGATGAAGCGGCCCGGACCGACATTACGCGTACGCTTACGCGAGACTGGTTTCACCGTTACGAGCACTCGTTCTTAAAGGTGGCTGGCGGGTGTTTGTCTCTCTCACTTTAGCTGAATCAAGTGTGGCTACGCCCGGTCCTTGCGAAGGTTAAAAGAGCACTAACTTGACGAACTATCATTGTGGTTTTTGATGCGTAGGTAAGAACGGTTCTTGCTAAGCCCGTAGCAGCCACGTAAAATTTGCAACAACGAAGTAGAGGACGTCTAACTTGTTTTTGCAGGGCATGTTGTGATGTGATATGGTCAAGACGTGATGCTATATTTTATTGTATTGATCATGTTTTGTAACCGAAGTTATCGGCAACTTGCAGGAGCCATATGGTTGTCGCTTTATTGTATGAAATGCAAATGCCTGTAATTGCTTTACTTTATCACTAAGCGGTAGCGATAGTCATAGAAGCAATAGATGGCGTAAACGACAACGATGCTACGATGGAGATCAAGGTGTCGCGCCGGTGACGATGGTGATCACGATGGTGCTTCGAAGATGGAGATCACAAGCACAAGATGATGATGGCCATATCATATCACTTATATTGATTGCATGTGATGTTTATCCTTTATGCATCTTATCTTGCTTTGATTGACGGTAGCATTTTAGGATGATCTCTCACTAATTATCAAGAAGTGTTCTCCCTGAGTATGCACCGTTGCGAAAGTTCTTCGTGCTGAGACACCATGTGATGATCGGGTGTTATAGGCTCTACGTTCAAATACAACGGGTGCAAAATAGTTGCACACGCGGAATACTCAGGTTAAACTTGACGAGCCTAGCATATACAGATATGGCCTCGGAACACGAAGACCGAAAGGTCGAACGTGAGTCATATAGTAGATATGATCAACATAGTGATGTTCACCATTGAAACTACTCCATCTCACGTGATGATCGGACATGGTTTAGTTGATTTGGATCACGTGATCACTTAGATGACTAGAGAGATGTCTGTCTAAGTGGGAGTTCTTACGTAATATGATTAATTGAACCTAAATTTATCATGAACTTAGTACCTGATAGTATTTTGCTTGTCTATGTTTGTTGTAGATAGATGGCTCGTGCTGTTGTTCCGTTGAATTTTAATGCGTTCCTTGAGAAAGAAAAGTTGAAAGATGATGGTAGCAATTACACGGACTGGGTCCGTAACCTGAGGATTATCCTCATTGCTACATAGAAGAATTACGTCCTAGAAGCACCGCTCGGTGCCAGGCCTGCTGCTGATGCAACTGACGACGTTAAGAATGTCTGGCAGAGCGAAGCTGATGACTACTTGATAGTTCAGTGTGCCATGCTTTACGGCTTAGAACCGGGTCTTCAACGACGTTTTGAACGTCATGGAGCATATGAGATGTTCCAGGAGTTGAATTTAATATTTCAAGCGAATGCCCGGATTGAGAGATATGAAGTCTCCAATAAGTTCTATAGCTGCAAGATGGAGGAGAATAGTTCTGTCAGTGAACACATACTCAAAATGTCTGGGTATAATAATCACTTGATTCAACTGGGAGTTAATCTTCCTGATGATAGTGTCATTGACAGAATTCTTCAATCACTGTCACCAAGCTACAAGAGCTTCGTGATGAACTATAATATGCAAGGGATGGACAAGACTATTCTCGAGCTCTTCGCAATGCTAAAAGCCGCGGAGGTAGAAATCAAGAAGGAGCATCAAGTGTTGATGGTTAACAAGACCACCAGTTTCAAGAAAAATTGCAAAGGGAAGAAGAAGGGGAACTTCAAGAAGAACAGCAAACAAGTTGCTGCTCAAGAGAAGAAACCCAAGTCTGGACCTAAGCCTAAAACTGAGTGCTTCTACTGCAAGCAGACTAGACACTAGAAGCGGAACTGCCCCAAGTATTTGGCGGATAAGAAGGATGGCAAAGTGAACAAAGGTATATGTGATATACATGTTATTGATGTGTACCTTACTAATGCTCGCAGTAGTACCTGGGTATTTGATACTGGTTTTGTTGCTAATATTTGCAACTCGAAATAGGGACTACGGATTAAGCGAAGATTGGCTAAGGACGAGGTGACGATGCGCGTGGGAAATGGTTCCAAAGTCGATGTGATCGCGGTCGGCACGCTGCCTCTACATCTACCATCGGGATTAATTTTAGACCTAAATAATTGTTATTTGGTGCCAGCGTTGAGCATGAACATTATATCTGGATCTTGTTTGATGTGAGATAGTTATTCATTTAAATCAGAGAATAATGGTTGTTCTATTTATATGAGTAATTTCTTTTATGGTCATGCACCCTTGAAGAGTGGTCTATTTTTATTGAATCTCGATAGTAGTGATACACATATTCATAGTGTTGAAACCAAAAGATGCAGAGTTCATAACGATAGTGCAACTTATTTGTGGCAGTGCCGTTTAGGTCATATCGGTGTAAAGCGCATGAAGAAACTCCATACTGATGGGCTTTTGGAATCACTTGATTATGAATCACTTGGTACTTGCGAACCATGCCTCATGGGCAAGATGACTAAAACGCCGTTCTCCGGAACTATGGAGCGAGCAACTGATTTGTTGGAAATCATACATACTGATGTTTGTGGTCCAATGAATGTTGAGGCTCGCGGCGGGTATCGTTATTTTCTCAACTTCACAGATGATTTGAGCAGATATGGGTATATCTACTTAATGAAACACAAGTCTGAAACATTTGAAAAGTTCAAGGAATTTCTGAGTGAAATGGAAAATCATCGTAACAAGAAAATTAAATTTCTACGATCTGATCGTAGAGGAGAATATTTGAGTTACGAGTTTGGTCTACACTTGAAACAATGCGGAATAGTTTCACAACTCACGCCACCCGGAACACCACAACGAAATGGTGTGTCCGAACGTCGTAATCGTACTTTACTAGATATGGTGCAATCTATGATACCTCTTACTGATTTACCGCTATCGTTCTGGGGTTATGCTTTGGAGACGGCTGCATTCACGTTAAATAGGGCACCATCAAAATATGAACTATGGTTTGGCAAGAAACCAAAGTTGTCGTTTCTTAAAGTTTGGGGTTGCGATGCTTATGTGAAGAAACTTCAACCAGATAAGCTCGAACCTAAATCGGAGAAATGTGTCTTCATAGGATACCCAAAAGAGACTATTGGGTACACCTTCTATCACAGATCTGAAGGCAAGATTTTCGTTGCTAAAATCGGATCCTTTCTAGAGAAGGAGTTTCTCTCGAAAGAAGTGAGTGGGAGGAAAGTAGAACTTGATGAGGTAACTGTACCTGCTCCCTTATTGGAAAGTAGTTCATCACAAGAACCGGTTCCTGTGAGAACTACACCAATTAGTGAGGAAGCTAATGATATTGGTCATGAAACTTCAGATCAAGTTTCTACTGAACCTCATAGGTCCACCAGAGTAAGATCCGCACCAAAGTGGTACGGTAATCCTATTCTGGAAGTCATGTTACTTGACCATGATGAACCTACGAACTATGAGGAAGCAATGATGAGCCTAGATTCAAAATGGCTAGAGGCCATGAAATCTGAGATGGGATCCATGTATGAGAACAAAGTATGGACTTTGGTTGACTTGCCCGATGATCGGCAAGCCATTGAGAATAGATGGATCTTTAAGAATAAGACAGACGCTGATGGTAATGTAACTGTCTATAAAGCTCGACTTGTTGCGAAAGGTTTTCGACAAGTTCAAGGGGTTGACTACGATGAGACTTTCTCACCCTAGCGATGCTTAAGTCTGTCCGAATCATGTTAGCTATTGCTGCATTTCATGATTATGAAATTTGGCAAATGGATGTCAAAACTGCATTCTTGAATGGATTTCTGGAAGAAGAGTTGTATATGATGCAACCAGAAGGTTTTGTTGATCCAAAAGGTGCTACCAAAGTGTGCAAGCTCCAGCGATCCATTTATGGACTGGTGCAAGCATCTCGGAGTTGGAATAAACACTTTGATAGTGTGATCAAAGCATATGGTTTTGTACAGACTTTTGGAGAAGCCTGTATTTTCTAGAAAGTGAGTGGGAGCTCTGTAGTATTTCTGATATTATATGTAGATGACATATTATTAATTGGAAATGATATAGAATTTCTGGATAGCATAAAGGGATACTTGAGTAAAAGTTTTTCAATGAAAGACCTCGGTATAGCTGCTTACATATTGGGCATCAAGATTTATAGAGATGGATCAAGACGCTTAATAGGACTTTCACAAAGCACATACCTTGATAAAATTTTGAAAAAGTTCAAATTGGATCAGGCAAAGAAAGGGTTCTTGCCCGTGCTACAAGGTGTGAAGTTGAGTCAGACTCAATGCCCAACCACAGCAGAAGATAGGGAGAAAATGAAAGATGTTCCCTATGCTTCAGCCATAGGCTCTATCATGTATGCAATGCTGTGTACCAGACCTGACGTATGCTTAGCAATAAGCTTGGCAGGAAGGTACCAAAGTAATCCAGGAGTGGATCACTGGACAGTGGTCAAGAACATCCTGAAATACCTGAAAAGGACTAAGGATATGTTTCTCATATATGGAGGTGATGAAGAGCTAGTCGTAAATGGTTACGTCGATGCAAGCTTTGACACTGATCCGGACAATTCTAAATCGCAAAACGGATACGTGTTTTTATTAAACGGTGGAGCTATAAGTTGGTGTAGTTCTAAACAAAGCATCATGGCGGGATGTACATGTGAAGCAGAGTACATAGCTGCTTCAGAAGTAGCAAATGAAGGAGTCTGGATGAAGGAGTTCATTTTCGATCTAGGTGTCATACCTAGTGCATCGGGACCAATGAAGATCTTCTGTGATAATACTGGTGCAATTGCCTTGGCAAAGGAATCCAAATTTCACAAGAGGACCAAGCACATGAAAAGACGCTTCAATTCCATTCGGGACCAAGTACAAGTGGGAGACATAGAGATTTGCAAGATACATACGGATCTGAATGTTGCAGACCCATTGACTAAGCCTCTCTCACGAGCAAAACATGATCAGCACCAAGACTCCATGGGTGTTAGAATCATTACTATGTAATCTAGATTATTGACTCTAGTGCAAGTGGGAGACTGAAGGAAATATGCCCTAGAGACAATAATAAAGTTATTATTTATTTCCTCATATCATGATAAATGTTTATTATTCATGATAGAATTATATTAACCGGAAACATAATACATGTGTGAATACATAGACAAACACAACGTCACTAGTATGCCTCTACTTGACTAGCTTATTAGTCAAAGATGGTTATGTTTCCTAACCATAGACATGTGTTGTCATTTGATTAATGGGATCACATCATTAGGAGAATGATGTGATTGACATGATCCATTCCGTTAGCCTAGCACTTGATCGTTTAGTATATTGCTATTGCTTTCTTCATGACTTATACATGTTCCAGTAACTATGAGATTATGCAACTCCCGTTTATCGGAGGAACACTTTGGGTGCTACCAAACATCACAACGTAACTGGGTGATTATAAAGGAGTACTACAGGTGTCTCCAAAGGTACATGTTGAGTTGTCGTATTTCGAGATTAGGTTTTGTCACTCCGATTGTCGAAGAGGTATCTCTGGGCCCTCTCGGTAATGCACACCACTATAAGCCTTGCAAGCAATGTAGCCAATGATTTAGTTGTGGAATATTGCATTACGTAACGAGTAAAGAGACTTTCCGGTAACAAGATTGAACTAGGTATTGGATACCGACGATCGAATCTCGGGCAAGTAACATACCGATGACAAAGGGAACAACGTATGTTGTTATGCGGTTTGACCGATAAAGATCTTCGTAGAATATGTAGGAACCAATATGGGCATCCAGGTTCCACTATTGGTTATTGACCGAGAATAGTTCTAGGTCATGTCTACATAGTTCTCGAACCCGTAGGGTCCGCACGCTTAACTTTACGATGACAATTTTATTATGAGTTTATAAGTTTTGATGTACCGAAGTTTGTTCGGAGTCCCAGATGTGATCACGGACATGACGAGGAGTCTCGAAATGGTCGAGACATAAAGATTGATATATTGGACAACTATATTCGGACACTCGAAGTGTTCCGGACGTTTT
>NC_041391.1:609880237-609951972 GCF_002162155.2 Triticum dicoccoides | reverse complement strand
GTGGAGAGAGAGAGGGGCAGCCAGCATGGGCCGCGCACCCCTCCCCCTCTGGTCCGAATTGGAATGGAGGGGGGCGGCGCCCCCCTCTTTCCTTCTCCCTCTCCCCCTTCCTTTCCCCCTCCTAGTAGGAGTAGGAAAGGGGGAGTCCTACTCCTACTACGAGGAAGAATCCTCCTCCTTGGCGCGCCCACAAGGGCCGGCCGGCCTTCCCCCTTGCTCCTTTATATATGGGGGCGGGCGGCACCCTAGGACACAAGTTGATCTACGGATCGTTCCTTAGCCGTGTGCGGTGCCCCCCTCCACCATATTCCACCTCGGTCATATCGTCACGGAGTTTAGGCGAAGCCCTGCGCCGGTAGAGCATCATTATCGTCACCACGCCGTCGTGCTGACAGAACTCATCCCCGAAGCTTTGCTGGATCGGAGCCCGGGGATCGTCATCGAGCTGAACGTGTGCTGAACTTGGAGGTGCCAAACGTTTGGTACTTCGATCGGTCGGATCGTGAAGACGTACGACTACATCAACCGTGTTGTCATAACGCTTCCGCTTTCGGTCTACGAGAGTACATGGACAATACTCTCCCCTCTCGTTGCTATGCCATCACCATGATCTTGCATGTGCGTAGGAAATTTTTTGAAATTACTACGTTCCCCAACAGTAGAGTGATAATCTCATGCAATATGATGTAAACCCCATCTTTTTATACTCGATGGCAAAAATACAATAGGTGCCTTGTTGCCCCTACTGTCACTGGGAAAGGACACCGCAAGATTGAACCCAAAGCTAAGCACTTCTCCCATTGCAAGAAAGATCAATCTAGTAGGCCAAACCAAACTGATAATTCGAAAATACTTGCAAATATAACTTAATCACACATAAAAGAATTCAGAGGAGATTCAAATATTTCTCATAGATAAACTTGATCATAAACCCACAATTCATCGGATCTCGACAAACACACCGCAAAAAGAGTTACATCGAATAGATCTCGAAGAAGATCGAGGAGAACTTTGTATTGAGATTCAAAGAGAGAGAAAAGCCATCTAGCTAATAACTATGGACCCGAAGGTCTGTGGTAAACTACTCACAACTCATTGGAAGGGCATTGGAGATGATGTAGAGGCCCTCTGTAGTCGATACCCCCTCCGGCGGAGCGCTGGCGAAGGCTCCAAGATGGGATCTCACGGATACAGAAGGTTGTGGTTGTGGAAATAGTTTTTCATGGTGCTCCTGGATGTTTTTGGGTACATGGGTATATATAGGAGGAAGAAGTAGGTCGGTGGACGCTCGAGGGGCCCACGAGGGTGGCTTGCGTGCCCAGCCCTAGGGGCGCGCCGAGAACCCTCGTGGCCGCCTCCTTTGTTGCTTGATGTCCAATCCAAGTCCCCTGGATCACGTTTGTTCCAAAAAGATCACTCCAGAAGGTTTCATTCCGTTTGGACTCCGTTTGATATTCCTTTTCTTCGAAACACTGAAATAGGCACAAAAAAAACAGCAATTCCGGCTGGGCCTCCGGTTAGTAGGTTAGTCCCAAAAATGATATAAAAGTGTAAAGTAGAGCCCATAAACATCCAAAATGGGTAATATAATAGCATGGAACAATCAAAAATTATAGATACATTGGAGACGTATCAGTCGACGCTGGAAAGTGTGCAGTTGTACATGACCAGAACCCGCACGACACAGGTACGCCTGGCCAAGGGAGTAGTCTAGTGCTTATTCCACAGGGACTGCCACCGCACGGTTGAATCGCATGTACCTGCCAACATCACGATAATATAAGATAATTATAATCAGGAAAAATCATATTGATTCAAGCATGTTACTTGCTGGGGGTACCATAACATCATTATGTGGCAACAATTTTTTTGCTCTCTATATACCATTGTCATCAATCTCATATCACAAAGAAAGAACTACAAATGCAACATAGCCTCGAATTTAACAAAGTAAGAATTGCAAATGCAACATAGCCATCCAAGTTACAGAATATGAATTTCAGCAATTTAAAAGAAGGATGGAATGGGGGCACAGAACCTTTAGTAGCAAGAGCTGGTTCATGTGGTACATGTAAACGTCCCCAACAAATAGAAGGTAGTTTATTATAACACAACAAATGTGTTAAAATTCAAGGCTAATCTATGTGAAATGAGTGAGTGCAGAGGGAGTGCTCTTGTACAATTAGGGAAAAAAAGTGATGTGTACATGATACAATACACAGAGAGAGTTTTCTCCAGCCAGATTCAATCATCCAAAACTGACATATTTCAGTCGCATCCAACATGTCCAGGAAGGACATCCAATGGTTTCAGCCACATCCTAATAAATATGCAGCATTCTAGTACTAATTTTGTCATTGTGCTGCGAACTCAAGATACATAACAGAAACTTCGAAGGAACAGAGCATCGGTAACTTGGAAGAAAAAAGGCTTATTGGGTGGGAGAGACCTTGTGCGGGGTGGACAACATCGTCATCGAGTTCCAGATTGATGTCCTCCTCGTCCATGGAGGGACAACACCTGTTGCGTCCAAACCAAAGAAAAAAAATAAGCAAGGGGCCCATTCCCGGTACACAGTTGCACCATTTTCTGTGTTGATCCCGAACTTCAAATAGCCTGCTGCGGTTAGGATAAGTGGCAGATTAGTACTGAACAGGTAGTAGAGATACAACACATGAACATTTGCCTATATCAATTATATATATTTTCCACAATGCAGCAACTAAATTGGTTGATACATTCATCAGAGATTATACTCATTTGGTTGCACAACAAGTAATACGGTTGAGATACTGCGGGAGGGGATATTCTACGTACAGATCGCATAAAGGCTGGGAAATCCAATCGAAATTTGCTATACAGTAATTTGTTGTGTTTACATGAGCAAGATATAATTGCATAGTTTTGAAGTAATGGAGTGGTGTTGCTGCAAAAATCGTAAAAGAAGAGAGCTGAATCAGAGACCTTGCACTCGATGTTGTACCAGAGTTGATGGAATTGGACACAGTCGATGAAGACCTTGTTGTCGAGACCATCTGCGAGTGCGAGAGGGCCCAAATCGCAGCTGTTGGTGGCACTGCTGACTCCGGTGAGCCATCTCTCTCCATCACATCAGAGGAGCCAACGCCAGCACTGAGGTGACCACCCAAGAGAAGAGAAGATGACACCGACAGGAGCACCGACTGGCTGCTGGTCGTGGGAACCGCGCCAGCCTAGGACCCCGAGGGTCTAGTCCGGCGAGGGGAGAGAGGCCGTGTCCACCAGATCGAGGTCGTGGGCACTGTAGTGAATCCGCTGCGGCCGCCTCGCCTGCCCGAGCTTGACAAAGCCATAGACGACGCTGACACCGACGGCGGAGACCGTGGCCACCTGCAACGTGAATCAGAGGTCGGTCAGTCAGATCTGATCCGTGAGGCCGCGGACGAATTGTGAATCGGAGGAGAGGGGTGTGTGGGTCGCTTACGAGGGTGAGGGTGCTCTTCCCGGAGTAGGGTCGCAGGGTGAACGGCATGGCTGCGACGGCGGCTGGATCCGAACGACGAGGGTTCGGCGCTGCGACGGTAGAGTCAAGGACATGCGACTGACATGGACTTCTCTCCTGTCTGCGCCGGCCAGTAGAGGTGGAGCAGAGAGCCCCACGGGCGAGGGAGTCAGAGGAGCATAGGAGGAGGACCTTGGGCTTCTCTTCTGTCGTGCGCGGGCGTGGAGTGGCGGCGATGCGAGAGCCCCGCGGGCGGTGAGGTTGGTCGAGGACAGGGGAGACGAGGGGAGAGTGAGGGCGGTGGCGGAGGTGGGTGGCAGCGAGGTTCTGAGGGGTGGGTGGCGGCGACGAGGGGGACGAGGGTGATCTGCATCGTGGGAAAGGGGAGAGGATCTGACTAGGGTTTCGGCTCAGGTGGGGTTTGGTGGAGGAGGCGAGGAGGTGAGGGCTACCGTTGGATCCGAGAAGATCCAACGGTGTTCATGCATGATCCGCGTGTGTTGTGTGTGGACCAATCAAAACGCAATACATCGTACAACATTATGACCATCTAAATTGGTCGTAATATATTTTAAAACAAGATGTTATAGAAAAATGTTCTAATTTAACCAGATGATTCTACGTTTCTCTTTCCACAACAAAAATATTTTACGTTTCTCTAAGCCGCCTTGGAGGGGTGACACGTGTTCCCGTGGGACTGCTGCACCGCCCGTCCCTGTAACCTTATCTTCTCCCCAAGTCATCTTCATCCTCTAGATGATCAATCTTATGGCCACATTCTGGCATAGTTTGCTCAAACGATCTCATACTGTGCACAAGGGTGCATCTTGAAATGGCAAACAATTTTACCTAAGGGAGTTTCCATTTTCTTTGGATGAAAAATTCATTTTCCATTTTTTGAATGCCCAAAATGAGTTCTTTTTGTGAAGGATGTACCATATGTTTATTGCAAAATTGGATCAACTCAATTTTATAAAATATTAGAATATATTTAATGCACAATTGACCAAATAGTTGGGTGTCAAAAGTTTTGACCCACCTCTGGTGAAAAAGACAAATTTCTGTCGATTCAGCTAGAAGCGGGTAAAATTGAACTGCACCTGCCTCATAGTTTGCTCTTTATTTTTTCCAAAAATCATTTCTAGGTACATAAGTATATAATTAATCAGAGAAACACCAAAAGTTAAAATTGAATCTTATAAAACATTAATACATATTTAATGCATAATTGACCAAATGGTTAGGTGTCAAAAGCTTTTATCCACCTCTCGTGAAAAAGACAAATTTCTGCCGATTCAGCTGGAAGCGGGTCAAATTTGAACTGCGGCTACCTCATAGTTTGCAATTTATTTTTCGCAAAAATCATTTATAGGTACAAAAGTATCTATTTAATCATAGAAACACCAAAAGTTTTCCAAGATTCAACCGCTATCTAGGAACGGTCATGCCCGTTGTTTTGACCGCATTTTGAAATGGGCATGAAAATTCAAAAAAAAGGAAAACCTTCGCATTGTGTCATTATATGTGACCAAGTTACCAAGAAAAATAATAAACTTGTAATACGATAATTATTTTAAAAAAAGTGTTCTTAGAAAGGAGCTATCATGTGTGGAGATCCATGGCTTTCAAGCCAGATGATCAATCTTATGGCCACATTCATGGCATAGTTTGTTCAAAATGATCTCATATTGTGCACAAGGGTACATCTTGGAATGGCAAACAATGTTTCCTAAGAGAGTTTTCATTTTCTTTGGACGAAAAATCAATTTTCCATTTTTCGAGTGCCCAAAATGAATTTTTTTGTGAAGGACCTACCATATATTTGTTGCAAATTTGGACCAAATCGATTTATAAAATATTAGGCCGTATTTAATGCACAATTGACAAAATGGTTGGGTGTCCAAAGATTTGATCCACCTTTAGTTAAAAGGACAAATTTTCGCATATTCAGAGGAAGCGGGTCAAATTTGAACTGCGGTTGCCTTATAGTTTGCTCTTTATTTTTTCAAAATTCATTTCTAGGTACATAAGTATCTATTTAATCAGAGAAAGACCAAAGTTTTCCAAGATTCAACAACTAGCTAGGAACGGTCATGCCCGCTGTTTTGACCGCATTTTGAAACGCGCATGAAAAATTCAAAAAAAATTGGAAAACCTTCGCATTGTGTCATTATATGTGGCCAAGTTCTGAGGAAAAATAGTAAACTTGTAATACAGCAATTTTTTTAAAAAGTATTCTCAGAAATGAGCTATCACGTGTGGAGATATATGACTTTCAAGCCAAATAATCAATATTATGGCCACATTCATGGCATAATTTGTTCAAATGATCTCATATAGTGCACAATTGCACAAGGGTGCATCTTGCAATGACGAACAATGTTTCCTAAGGTGGTTTTTATTTTCTTTGGACAAACAAACAATTTTCCATATTTTAGTGCCTAAAATGAGTTTTTTTGTGAAGAACCTACCATATATTTGTTGCAAAATTGGACCAAATAAAATTTCTAAAATACTAGGCCATATTTAATGTACAATTGACCAAATGGTTGGGTGTAAAAATTTTTGATCCACCTCTCGTGAAAAAGACAAATTCCGGCATGTTCATTTTCCATTTTTCAAGTTCCCAAAATGAGTTTTTTTATGAAGCCTAACGAATATTTGTTGTAAAAAAAACTTCTCCAATTTTCAAGAATATTATACCACATTTTATGAACATATTTGTGTATACTAGAAACATTTTTTATAGATATTAAACGGTTTTTAGTTACATCATTAACATTTTTAATAAATATTTTGATGTCTAATATTTTGAATACATGTCTACATTTTTTAAGACACATGTACATATTGTTTATATACGTTTAACTTTTTCAAATACATGATAAATATATTTTAACATATTCCCAACAAAAAATATCTTTTCATACATACGTTTTGATATCTATATTTTTTTTACACATTGTACATTTTTGTATAAATATAAAACATTGCTGATATTGGTTAGAAAAATTTAAATACATGATTAACATTTTTAGAAAAAATTAAATACATGATTAACATTGTTGATATTGTTATTTTCCCATTATCGTTGGCCGAATATATGTTTTTTAGTAATATGAGGGCATCCCGCATTTCTTCCTAAATGGGCCAAGGACTACATGGCACATAGATTTTTTTTAAAGGAGGTGGCCTCGTTCCACCGAGGCCCAAGCCCACCTTAAGTACCAATGCATCCACGTTCACAACCTCTTGACCATTTATATTGCTCGTAATCTGGTAGAAATAAGGTCGTGAACCACTCTTGTCTGCTTTATGACCATTTAGTGTAAGGCAATTTCAAGGTTTGAGCCCTTCCAACCGAAATGGCCGTGGATTTACGACCAATTCAGATGGGTTCACTGAGAGAAGGTCACAAGTTGACATATTTCTTGTAGTGACTACGCACGAGATGCGTCAAGCTTTTGGCTTGACCTCTGTTTGCCGAAGGTTGTAACCTGCGAAGTGTCCACACCATCACAAGACTACATGGATTACAAGCTATTGCCGTGTTCAATATGGGATTAGTCTATCTGGAATCCGGTCGCCATACATGGTTATGGCTCATCGTCGGTCCTCTTCACCCAACATTTATGTCTAATGCTATAGTGCATGATGGCATCGTTTATGCAGTCGACGCACAAATTGGCTGCCTATACTGATGGAATCTATCGTCGTGTAATTGTTCTATCTCATCTCATCTTTACCTTAAGAATACGAATGCCTGTTCATTGTTAAAAGTTAGAATATATATGGTATGTCTATAACCACATCATTGCTATATGTTCCTCTCATTTTCTAGATTTTTATGACCACACATGTTATTGTTAGAGTTGATATGAGAACAAATGGCATCTAATGAGTGTTAGAATAGATATTATGAGTATGACCTCATGATTGCTATATGTTACTATCATTTCTAGGATTTTTATAACAACGCATGTTATTGCTTAGAGTTGATATGATAACTGTAGTAAGTGCTATGGTAGAATATGAGTAGGCCCTGCCATATCTGTGTTCCTCTCGTTGTTACATGATGTTGAACCATGATATATTGCTAGAATATGAAAGTCATTGGCTTATTTTTTTTAACTTGGGGTATGATTATGACCATAGCATTGCAATTCTCAGTCTATGATATGTGTCACTTTATAATAATCTTAATTCCACACATACTCTGAACATGATTGTTTATTTTTGTCCTTCTGGTCACCAATTTGGATTGCTGCAGCAGATGCAAATGCGTTAGCCTTCATGTTTCCAGGACCTGGAATCATACCAGCCGATGCGTGGTGGTTTATCGCTCATTCAGCCGACGGCGGTTAGTTGATGCTCATTTGCACGTACCAAATTGACCAAACCATTTCATCAAACCACATGCAGTACAATGCCTGGGGCGTTCGTGATATTGATGGCTATGGCTGCTTCGTGTTCGAGAAAGATCCCAGCTCCATTGGGCCAGGCGTATTCAACTGGAGGTGGGTTTACAGCCTCGGCAGCCACTCCATGTTCCTCGGCTCAATTATCCGATCATCCAACCAATCATCGATCATATCACCGGTGATGATTACCATGCTATGAAACTTCCATTCGCCAGGGGGAACTGTGTTTACACATCATACCATTGGTTTCATGAATCACCATATCCAGAGATTCGTCGACACAGCTTGTTGCCAGATAATCTTCAGTGTGTGAAAGGCATCAAGCTTCCATGCAATGGATGGATTTTGCAAACCCGACATGCGGCGATGTGGTTCATGCCAACTGCAAATATGCACAACTTGATTCGTACTGATATCTAGACTGAGCCATGTGTCCTGTTGCTGTAGCATGACCCTGTTTTGTTGGATATTATGTACTATTGTTAGTTTGAAGCCCTCCTCTGGTTAGAAGGATAGATACCTTTCTGGGATCAAGTGCATCCTAACTCACTTGCATAGGATGTACTAATAATGATGATGGAGATTATGCTTCAAGTGTGTACTTGTTGGTGAAAGTGTTGTCCAATGGGAATTATATTTTGTATTACTCATGTAGCCTACAAAGTCTGTTGCATAGCCTTGTAACTTCTTACCCCATTTCTAAAATTTTATTAGTCCTCTATACCGTATATTGAGCTACTCATACTACTACCTCCCTCCTGGTTTACTAGTCCCCTTCATAATTTGTGTCAGATTTTGACCATGAATTTCACTAACTAAATGTTAATGCATGTCACAAAAATTTATATCGTTTTATTCGTATTTGAACATAGTTTCCAATGGGATAATTTTCAGTGACATGAATTGACATTTTGTTAGTTAAATGTATGGTTAAAATGTGACACTAAATACGACTAGTAACTAGTACATTAGCAGTACTACTATATGTCGGTAAAATTATTCATCATGTCCACACATTGAATTGACGTGACAACATGCTCCGCGTTGGGTGACACAAGAATCCCGGCGGCGTCTTTGGGTATTGTGGACTTCAGATTTGGAGTACCACTTATCTATCAAAATATTTCATCGTTCATTTAAAACAATCGGTTCATCATACATTGAGTACCATATAACTGGAATTAACCGATGCAAGTCCAAGAACGATTGGCCGGTGCTGCCGGCTGGCGTCAAGTTCGATCCCACGGATCAGGAGCTGATCGAGCACCTTGAGACCAAAGTGACTGCTAACAGCGCAAGATCTCACCCTCTCATCAATTTGTTCATACCAACCATCGACAGCGAGCACAGCATATGCTACACCCATCCTGAGAAACTTCCAGGTAAGACACCGATCGGTCGTCTACTTGCACAAACATATTCCTTCGTTTATAGCTCTATTTTTCTTTTTAGACACAAACCTAGTGAAGCAATTACAATTTGACAGGTAATAAAAAGTGAAACAAGTGACTGCAACATGCCAAAGATGTCATGAAAATGCCAACCACGTACACTAAAACCTGTATTCAACAATACTGCAGGTATCACACTGAGTGGCCTAAGGAAGCATTTATTCCAGCGCAATTCCAGGGCGTTCAAAAGGGGCATGTGGACGCGTCGCAAGATACAGTCGGAGTGCGGCATGCACACGATGTGGCACAATACCGCAAGGTAGGTCAATGGCCGGCAGACGGGCAGCAAAAAGGTTCTGGTGCTGCACACCAACAAGAACTTCGACCAGCAGAGGACCAACTGGGTGATGCACCAGTACCACCTCGGGGACCTGGAGCAAGAGAAGGAGTGGGAGCTGGTCCTCTGCAAGATTTTCTACCAAACGACCACTAGGGCCAGGAGTAAAAAGATTATAAGTTAGTTTGGTATTGGTACTTGCACTACCTTGTCGTCCGCAACTTGGTATTGTTGTTAACGATCTTTCGGTATGAACTTGGCATTTGCTTCCAACCATCATGCCGAGGGTCGACGTGGATATAAAGCTGAATCATTTGTTTCGAAACAAATTTTCAGACACCTGATTTTTATTTGATGGGTAGCATAAGCACATGCCGCTCGAATTCCTAGTTCTCCAAGTTTTTCGAAACAAGTGCATGCACTTGTTATCACGATGAAAAAACAATATACCTGCTGCATCCCAGTTATCAGTCTGTACTTGCAGAATTCTCTCGTTTGTTGAGCAGGTATATTGTTTTTTCAGTCGAGCAAGTTTCAACTGGGTTGTAGCCTGCCCATGCTTGGTTTTGTTTTTAACAGGCCCAGCCCATAACGACAAGGGGGCACAAAGATCCAGCAGGTATCTACTAGCCTCTGGCCCGCCAGTGTTAGTTATATTTTATCTTACAACATCTGCGGGCAGTTTTTTTACTGAACCAAACACACGACCCAGTTCTATTTTCCTCTTGAAACACCATGTCCTACATCCATTTTCTAATCTCTACCTATAGTTTTACTAGTTCATATACACGTATCATTATATTGAAAATACATAAAGTTCCCTTTTCATATTTACATCCTTATTTTTGTTGTTGTTTTCCCTCCCAGCGCTAATTTCTTTACCACTGGTTTTCCCTTAAACCAACTCAATTGTCACATGTCTTATTTGCTTACAAAAACAAAACGATTTTTTGGCAAATCAATAAGTTCTTAAAAAAATGTTTATCATTTCGGATTACAACAGTTCGGACTCCACCAAAATATGCAAAATAAGTTTGAATATTTTGACCGTGGTCCTGGGCAGAAAATGGGCTGTAATAAATTACTTAAGAATTAGCAAATGGGATGCAAATTATAAAAAAATTAGCAAATGGGTTCTATGTTGTGTGCCACAGATTTGGAGGCTGACTTGTGGGCCTACTAAGTTCATGCGTACACCAAGTTTCTCAAAAAAAGACATCCATCATACCGTGTCGTTCCCTTCGTAGGCCTCGCCGTCATCCACCGCCCTGGTGCTCTTGGCGCGGCGTGGTCAACGTGGTCAACGAACGACATCCACTGGAAGTGGACTGTAGGTGGAGAGGCTGACAATTGGGTCCACAGCCGCACACAAGGAAATGCCTCCTTATTATGCGCAAAATAATGATTCCTCCACTTGACATCTGGGACCCACCTGAAGGGCCTCTGTATTTCGCGAAAAAAACGTTCCCCCCACTAACAGCTCGGACCCACCAGCTATATCTTCGCACGCAAGGAAGTGACTCCTTATTACGCACAAAAAAATGAATACCCCCCTGCGTGGGAGGCTGACTTGTGGGCCTACTAAGTTGACAGGGACGGAGGGCTTTCTCAACTTAGTCAATATGAACGATTCTAGCTCTAGTGACCGTACGATGTCCATCCAATGGCCATAGTGCTTCTTCAACCTCTGGTCTTCTTGCTCCAGCCGCCAAAACCAGCGTTGGTCGTGCCGCGTGCTCCTGCCTCCCGTGGCCGGCTATGATGCCGCGGAGGCCTCACCGCCCCTACTACTCCCATGGCTGGCCAGGCCATCCGCCTCTACTCACCCACACCCCATGTTATTCTGTGGTGATGGCAGCCTCACACCGCAGTCGAACCAGTCAACCCTCGTACTCCTCTCCGCGTGGGCTTCCACTATGGCGTCTTCCCCGGCTCCGTGTCGTCCCCTTCCTAGGCCTCGCTATCGTCCACCTCCTTGGTGCTCCAGGCGCAGCGTGGTAAATGTGGTCAAGGAACGACTTCCATCCAAAGAGTACTGTATGTCGAGAGGCTGACAGCTGGGTCCACGGCCGCAGCAAGGAAGTGCCTCCTTATTACGCGCAAAATAATTATTCCTCCACCTAACAGCAGGGACCCACCGAATAGGCCATCGTATTTCGTGAAAAAAATGTTTCCCCCTGACTGCTGGGACCCACCAGCTACATCTTCGCACGCAAGGAAGTGCCTGATAGTCGGGACCCACCTGGTCGAAGCGTACGTAGTGATGTCATTCTGGTTGCGAACGTGTACGTACAAACTGGTCGATGTAGAGGCGCGCACGTGTGGTAGTAGAGGCGTGCACGTGTGGTAGTAGAGGCGCGCATGTAGCATGTACACGTATGCACAGCGACCAGGGTGCAAGAAAGTAAATACGGCCACGTGCGTACAAACGGGCGGGGTCTCGAACGCCTACTCGTGCATATGTACGGCCAGGGCTCATGTACATGGCTGTGGCTAGGTCGGAACGGAGAAACTGTGTCGTCGTCTTGTTCATGGGGAGGCAACGGAATGTGTCGTGTTCATCGGGAGGCAACAGAACGCGTGTTGTTCATCGGGAGCCAACTGGCTTGGACGGAACAACCGATGGAAACGAGGCCTAGCGTACCGCGGAATGGAGGAAATGGCCTTGTGTTAGATGAGGCACGGTGGAAACGGGATCCTGTTCATCGGGAGGGGTCTGGCGTACTGCAAAACGGAGGTAATGGACTTCTGTTGGACCTCCTACGGTTGAAATGGGGTCATGTTGATCGGGAGGGGTGTGGCGTACCATAAAACGGAGGAAACGGACTTGTGTTGGAGCGCTACGGTCAAAATGGGGGTCTTGTTCATCGAGAGGGGTGTGGCGTACCGCAAAACGGGACTCCACGGGCTATTGTTCATCCACTGTCGACCTCCTCCAGCCTCCACGGGCTACTATTCATCCACCGTCGACCTCCTCCAGCCTCCACCTGCGACTGTTCATCCACGGGCTCCTGTTCATCCAGCCTCCACCGCGCGCTCGTCCACCTGCTACTGTTCAACCAGCCCTCTCCATGGGGTCCTGTTCAACCACCCCTCCACGGGCTACTGTTCATCCAGCCCTTCACCGGCTACTGTTCAACCAGCCCTCCACCGGCTATGATAACCCACAAGTATAGGGGATAGTTGTAGCCTCTTTCGATAAGTAAGAGTGTCGAACCCAACAAGGAGCTAAAGGTAGAACAAATACTCTCTCAAGTCCTATCGGCCACTGATACGACTCTACGCACGCTTGACATTCGCTTTGCCTAGAACAAGTATGAAACTAGAAGTACTTTGTAGGTGTTGTTGGATAGGTTTGCAAGATAATAAAGAACACGTAAATAAAAAGTAGGGGCTGTTAAGATAAAGATGCAATAAAGTAAATATAGCGAGTGTGGAAAAGTGGTGGTAGGAGTTGTGGAATTGCCCCTAAGCAATTGACTACGTTACTAGACCGGTAATCACCATTGCAATTCTATTTGAGGGAGAGGCATAAGCTAACATACTTTCCCTACTTGGATCATATGCACTTATGATTGGAACTCTAGCAAGCATCCGCAACTACAAAAGATTCATTAAGGTTAAACCCAACCATAGCATTAAAGCATCAAGTCCCCTTTATCCCATACGCAAACAACCTACTTACTCGGGTCTGTCCTTCTGTCACTCACGCCACCCACCATAAGCAAATCATAAACATATTGCAAACCCTACAGCGGGAATCCCTCACGCTTGCGCGACACGGAGGGCACAATAGGACAGCACCAATAATAAAACATGCAACTCAAACCAATCATAGCAATTCATCAATCACCGATAGGACAATAGGAATCTACTCAGACATCATAGGATGGAAACACATCATTGGATAATAATATGAAGCATAAAGCACCATGTTCATGTAGAGGGTACAGCGGATTGCGGGAGAGTGGACCGCTGTAGATAGAAGGGGAAGGTGATGGAGATGTTGGTGAAGATGGCGGAGGTGTTGGTGAAGATCGCGGTGATGATGAGGGCCCCCGGCGGCGTTCCGGCGCCACCGGAAGCAAGGAGGAGAGTGTTGGAAATATGCCCTAGAGGCAATAATAAATTTATTATTATTATATTTCCTTGTTCATGATAATCGTTTATTATCCATGCTAGAATTGTATTGATAGGAAACTCAGATACATGTGTGGATACATAGACAACACCATGTCCCTAGTAAGCCTCTAGTTGACTAGCTCGTTAATCAATAGATGGTTACGGTTTCCTGACCATGGACATTGGATGTCGTTGATAACGGGATCACATCATTAGGAGAATGATGTGATGGACAAGACCCAATCCTAAGCCTAGCACAAGATCATGTAGTTCGTATGCTATAGCTTTTCTAATGTCAAGTATCATTTCCTTAGACCATCAGATTGTGCAACTCCCGGATACCGTAGGAGTGCTTTGGGCGTGCCAAACGTCACAACGTAACTGGGTGGCTATAAACGTACACTACGGGTATCTCTGAAAGTGTCTGTTGGGTTGGCACGAATCGAGATTGGGATTTTGTCACTCCGTGTAAACGGAGAGGTATCTCTGGGCCCACTCGGTAGGACATCATCATAATGTGCACAATGTGACCAAGGGGTTGATCACGGGATGATGTGTTACGGAACGAGTAAAGAGACTTGCCGGTAACGAGATTGAACAAGGTATCGGTATACCGACGATCGAATCTCGGGCAAGTACCATACCACTAGACAAAGGGAATTGTATACGGGATCGATTGAGTCCTTGACATCGTGGTTCATCCGATGAGATCATCGTGGAACATGTGGGAGCCAGCATGGGTATCCAGATCCCGCTGTTAGTTATTGACCGGAGAACGTCTCGGTCATGTCTGCATGTCTCCCGAACCCGTAGGGTCTACACACTTAAGGTTCGATGACACTAGGGTTATAAAGGAAGTTTGTATGTGGTTACCGAATGTTGTTCGGAGTCCCGGATGAGATCCCGGACGTCACGAGGAGTTCCGGAATGGTCCGGAGGTAAAGATTTATATATAGGAAGTCCTGTTTCGGCCATCGGGACAAGTTTCGGGGTCATCGGTATTGTACCGGGACCACCGGAAGGGTCCCGGGGGCCCACCGGGTGGGGCCACCTGCCCCGGGGGGCCACATGGGCTGTAGGGGGTGCGCCTTGGCCTACATGGGCCAAGGGCACCAGCTCCAAGAGGCCCATGCGCCTAGGGAACCCTAGAGGGAAGAGTCCTCAAAGGGGAAGGCACCTCCGAGGTGCCTTGGGGAGGATGGACTCCTCCCCCCCTCTTGGCCGCACCCCAAAACCCATCTAGGGCTGGCCGCCGCCCCTAAGGGGTGGGAAAACCCTAAAGGGGGCGCAGCCCCCTTCCCCCCTATATATATTGAGGCATGGGGCTGCCTATAACACGCGATTTGATCTCTCGTTGGTGCAGCCCTGCCCCTCTCCCTCCTCCTCTTCTCCCATGGTGCTTGGCGAAGCCCTGCAGGATTGCCACGCTCCTCCACCACCACCACGCCGTTGTGCTGCTGTTGGATGGAGTCTTCCTCAACCTCTCCCTCTCTCCTTGCTGGATCAAGGCGTGGGAGACGTCACCGGGTTGTACGTGTGTTGAACGCGGAGGTGCCGTCCGTTCGGCACTAGGATCATCGGTGATCTGAATCACGACGAGTACGACTCCATCAACCCCGTTCACTTGAACGCTTCCGCTTAGCGATCTACAAGGGTATGTAGATGCACTCCCCTTTCTACTCGTTGCTGGTCTCTCCATAGATAGATCTTGGTGTTACGTAGGAAATTTTTTGAATTTCTGCTACGTTCCCCAACAGTGGCATCATGAGCTAGGTCTATTGCGTAGATTCTTTGCACGAGTAGAACACAAAGTAGGTGTGGGCGTCGATATTGTTCAATATGCTTGCCGTTACTAGTCTTATCTTGATTCGGCGGCATCGTGGGATGAAGCGGCCCGGACCAACCTTACACGTACGCTTACGTGAGACCGGTTCCACCGACAAACATGCACTAGTTGCATAAGGTGGCTGGCGGGTGTCTGTCTCTCCCACTTTAGTCGGATCGGGTTCGATGAAAAGGGTCCTTATGAAGGGTAAATAGCAATTTGCATATCACGTTGTGGTTCATGCGTAGGTAAGAAACGTTCTTGCTAGAAACCCATAGCAGCCACGTAAAACATGCAAACAACAATTAGAGGACGTCTAACTTGTTTTTGCAGGGTATGCTATGTGATGTGATATGGCCAAAAAGGATGTGATGAATGATATATGTGATGTATGAGATTGATCATGTTCTTGTAATAGGAATCACGACTTGCATGTCGATGAGTATGACAACCGGCAGGAGCCATAGGAGTTGTCTTTATTTATTTGTGACCTGCGTGTCAACTTAAACGTCATGTAATTACTTTACTTTATTGCTAACCGTTAGCCATAGTAGTAGAAGTAATAGTTGGCGAGGCAACTTCATGAAGACACGATGATGGAGATCATGATGATGGAGATCATGGTGTCATGCCGGTGACGATGATGATCATGGAGCCCCGAAGATGGAGATCAAAAGGAGCAAAGTGATGATGGCCATATCATGTCACTATTTGATTGCATGTGATGTTTATCATGTTTATACATCTTATTTGCTTAGAACGACGGTAGTAAATAAGATGATCCCTTACAACAATTTCAAGAAGTGTTCTCCCCTAACTGTGCACAGTTGCGACAGTTCGCTGTTTCAAAACATCACGTGATGATCGGGTGTTTTATTCAGACGTTCAAATACAACGGGTGTTGACGAGCCTAGCATGTACAGACATGGCCTCGGAACACACGCGAAACACTTAGGGTTAACTTGACGAGCCTAGCATGTACAGACATGGCCTCGGAACACGGAGACCGAAAGGTCGAACATGAGTCGTATAGAAGATACGATCAACATGAAGATGTTCATCGATGATGACTAGTCTGTCTCACGTGATGATCGGACACGGCCTAGTTTGACTCGGATCATGTAATCACTTAGATGACTAGAGGGATGTCTATCTGAGTGGGAGTTCATAAGATGAACTTAATTATCCTGAACATAGTCAAAAGGTTTTTGCAAATTATGTCGTAGCTCACGCTATAGTTCTACTGTTTAGATATGTTCCTAGAGAAAAATTAGTTGAAAGTTGATAGTAGCAATTATGCGGACTAGGTCCGTAAACTGAGGATTGTCCTCATTGCTTCATAGAAGGCTTATGTCCTTAATGCACCGCTCAGTGTCCTGAACCTCGAACGTTGTCTGTGGTTGTTGCGAACATCTGACATACACGTTTTGATAACTACGTGATAGTTCAGTTAAACGGTTTAGAGTTGAGGCACCAAAGACGTTTTTGAAACATCGCGAAACATATGAGATGTTTTGAGGGCTGAAATTGGGATTTCAGGCTCGTGCCCATGTCAAGAGGTATAAGACCTCCGACGATTTTCTTAGCCTGCAAACTAAGGGAGAAAAGCTCAATCGTTGAGCTTGTGCTCAGATTGTCTGAGTACAACAATCGCTTGAATCGAGTGGGAGTTGATCTTCTAGATGAGATAGTGATGTTTCTCCAAAGTCATTACCACCAAGCTGCTAGAGCTTCGTGATGAACTATAAAATATCGGGGGCATATATGATGATCCTTGAAATATTCGTGATGTTTGACACCGCGAAAGTAGAAATCAAGAAGGAGCATCAATTGTTGATGGTTGGTGAAACCACTAGTTTTAAGAAGGGCAAGGGCAAGAAGGGATACTTCATGAAACGGCAATTCAGCTGCTGCTCTAGTGAAGAAACCCAAGGTTGAACCCAAACCCGAGACTAAGTGCTTCTGTAATAAGGGGAACAGCCACTGGAGCAGAATTACCCTAGATACTTGGTAGATAAGAAGGCTGGCAAGGTCGATAGAAGTATATTGGATGTATTATGTTAATGTGTACTTTACTAGTACTCCTAGTAGCACCAGGGTATTAGATACCGGTTCGGTTGCTAAGTGTTAGTAACTCGAAATAAAAGCTACGGAATAAACAGAGACTAGCTAAAGGTGAGCTGACGATATGTGTTGGAAGTTTTTCCAAGCTTGATATGATCAAGCATCGCACGCTCCCTCTACCAAAGAGATTGGTGTTAAACCTAAATAATTGTTATTTGGTGTTTGCGTTGAGCATAGACATGATTGGATTACGTCTATCGCAATACGGTTATTCATTTAAGGAGAATAATGGTTACTCTGTTTATTTGAATAATACCTTCAATGGTCTTACACCTAAACTGAATGGTTTATTAAATCTCGATCGTAGTGATACACATGTTCATGCCAAAAGATAGTAATGATAGTACCACCTACTTGTGGCACTGCCACGTAAGTCATATCGGTATAAAACGCATGAAGAAGCTCCATATTGATGGATCTTTGGGCTCACTCATTTTTGAAAAGTTTGAGACATGCGAACCATGTCTATTGGTGTATATGCATGAAGAAACTCCATGCAAATGGATCGTTTGGACTCACTTGATTTTGGATCACTTGAGATATGCAAATCATACCACATAGGCAAGATGACTGGAAAGCCTCGGTTTCAGTAAAATGGAACAAGATAGCAACTTGTTGGAAGCAACACATTTTGATGTGTGCAGTCCAATGAGTGCTGAGGCATGCAGTGAATATCGTTATGTTCTTACTTCACAGATGATTCGAGTATATTTACTTGATGAATCACGAGTCTGAATTATTGAAAGGTTCAAGTAATTTCAGTGTGAAGTTGAAAGATCATCGTGACAAGAGGATAAAAGATCTATGATATGATCATAGAGATGAATATCTGAATTACGAGTTTTGGCACACAATTAAGACATTGTGGAAATTGTTTCACAATTAATACCGCCTGGAACACCATAGTGTGATGGTGTGTCCGAACATCATAGTTGCACCCTATTGGATATGATGCATACCATGATGTCTCTTATCGAACTGCCACGATAGTTTATGGGTTAGGCATTAAAGACAACCACATTCACTTTAATAGGGCACCACATAATTTCGTTGAGACGACACCGTATGAACTATGGTTTGGAGAAACCTAAGTTGTCGTTTCTTGAAAGTTTGGGGCTGCGACGCTTATGTGAAAAGGTTTCAGGTTGATAAGCTCGAACCCAAAGCAGATAAAATGCATCTTCATAGGACACCCAAAAACAGTTGGGTATACCTCCTAATTCAGATCCGAAAGCAATAGGGATTGTTTCTTGAATCGGGTCCTTTTTCGAGGAAAGGTTTCTCTCGAAAAGTTGAGTGGGAGGATGGTGGAGACTTGATGAGGTTATTGAACCGTCACTTCAACAAGTGTGTAGCAGGGCACAGGAAGTTGTTCCTGTGGCACCTACACCAATTGAAGTGGAAGCTTATGATAGTGATCATGAAGTTTCGGATCAAGTCACTGCCGAACCTCGTAGGGTGACAAGGATACGTACTACTTCAGAGAGGTACAGTAATCCTGTCTTGAAGGTCATGTTGCTAGACAACAATGAACCTACGAGCTATGGAGAAGGGATGGTGGGCCCAAATTCCGACAAATGGTTAGAAGCCATAAAACCCGAGAGAGGATCCATGTATGAAAAAAAAGTCTAGACTTTGGAAGAACTACTTGATGGTCGTAAGGCTGTTAGGTACATATGGATTTTGAAAGGAAGACAGACAATGATGGTAAGTGTCACCATTGAGAAAGCTTGACTTGTCGTTAAGATGTTTTTCGACAAGTTCAAGGAGTTGACTACGATGAGACTTTCTCACTCGTAGCGATGCTAAGAGTCTGTTGGAATTATATTAGCAGTTACTGCATTATTTATGAAATCTTGCAGATAGGATGTCAAAACATTGTTTCCTCGACGATTTTTGAGGAAAGGTTGTATGTGATACAACCGGAAGGTTTTGTCCATCCTGAAATATGCTAATAAGTATGCAAAGCTCCAGCAATCCTTCTGAGGACTGGAGTGAGCATCTCGGAGTTGGAATGTATGCTTTGATGATGATCAAAGATTTTGGGTGTATACAAAGTTCATGAGAAACTTGTATTTCCAAAGAAGTGAGTGGGAGCACTATAGAATTTCTGATGAGTATATGTTGTTGACATATTAATGATCAGAAATGACGTAGAATTTCTGGAAAGCATATAGGGTTATTTTGAAAGTGTTTTTCAATGGAAAGCCCGGATTAAGCTACTTGAACATTGAGCATCAAGATCTATAAGGATAGATCAAAACGCTTAATAGTACTTTCAAATGAGCACATGCCTTGACGTGATCTTGAAGGTGTTCAAGATGGATCAGTCAAAGAAGGAGTTCTTGCCTGAGTTGTAAGGTATGAAGTTAAGACTTAAAGCTCGACCATGGCAGAATAGAGAGAAAGGAACGAAGGTCGTCCCCTATGCTTAAGACATAGGCTCTACAGTATGCTATGCTGTGTACCGCACCTGAAGTGTGCTTTACCATGAGTCAGTCAAGGGGTACAAGAGTGATCCAAGAATGGATCACAGGACAGCGGTCAAAGTTATCCTTAGTAACTAGTGGACTAAGGAATTTTCTCAATTATGGAGGTGGTAAAAGAGTTCGTCGTAAAGGTTTACGTTGATGCAAGCTTAACACCTATCCGGATAGCTCTGAGTAGAGATACCGGATACGTATAATGGAGCAACAATTTAGAATAGCTCCAAGTAGAACATTTATTTGGAATAGCTCCAAATAGAACGTGGTAGCTGCATCTAGGAGATGACATAGAGATTTGTAAAGCACACACGGATCTGAAAGGTTCAAACCCGTTGACTATAACCTCTCTCACAAGCATAACATGATCAAACCCAGAACTCATCGAGTGTTAATCACATGGTAAATGTGAACTAGATTATTGACTCTAGTAAACTCTTTGGGTGTTAGTCACATGGGGATGTGACCTTGAGTGTTAATCACATATCGATGTGAACTAGATTATTGACTCTAGTGCAAGTGGGAGACTGTTGGAAATATGCCCTAGAGGCAATAATAAATTGATTATTATTATATTTCCTTGTTCATGATAATCGTTTATTATCCATGCTAGAATTGTATTGATAGGAAACTCAGATACATGTGTGGATACATAGACAACACCATGTCCCTAGTAAGCCTCTAGTTGACTAGCTCGTTAATCAATAGATGGTTATGGTTTCCTGACCATGGACATTGGATGTCATTGATAACGGGATCACATCATTAGGAGAATGATGTGATGGACAAGACTCAATCCTAAGCCTAGCACAAGATCATGTAGTTCGTATGCTAAAGCTTTTCTAATGTCAAGTATCATTTCCTTAGACCATGAGATTGTGCAACTCCCGGATACCGTAGGAGTGCTTTGGGTGTGCCAAACGTCACAACGTAACTGGGTGGCTATAAAGGTACACTACGGGTATCTCTGAAAGTGTCTGTTGGGTTGGCACGAATCGAGATTGGGATTTTGTCACTCCGTGTAAACGGAGAGGTATCTCTGGGCCCACTCGGTAGGACATCATCATAATGTGCACAATGTGACCAAGGGGTTGATCACGGGATGATGTGTTACGGAACGAGTAAAGAGACTTGCCGGTAACGAGATTGAACAAGGTATCGGTATACCGACGATCGAATCTCGGGCAAGTACCATACCACTAGACAAAGGGAATTGTATACGGGATCGATTGAGTCCTTGACATCGTGGTTCATCCGATGAGATCATCGTGGAACATGTGGGAGCCAACATGGGTATCCAGATCCCGCTGTTAGTTATTGACCAGAGAACGTCTCGGTCATGTCTGCATGTCTCCCGAACCCGTAGGGTCTACACACTTAAGGTTCGATGATGCTAGGGTTATAAAGGAAGTTTGTATGTGGTTACCGAATGTTGTTCGGAGTCCCGGATGAGATCCCGGACGTCACGAGGAGTTCCGGAATGGTCCGGAGGTAAAGATTTATATATAGGAAGTCCTGTTTCGGCCATCGGGACAAGTTTCGGGGTCATCGGTATTGTACCGGGACCACCGGAAGGGTCCCGGGGGCCCACCGGGTGGGGCCACCTGCCCCGGGGGGCCACATGGGCTGTAGGGGGTGCGCCTTGGCCTACATGGGCCAAGGGCACCAGCCCCAAGAGGCCCATGCGCCTAGGGAACCCTAGAGGGAAGAGTCCTCAAATGGGAAGGCACCTCCGAGGTGCCTTGGGGAGGATGGACTCCTCCCCCCCTCTTGGCCGCACCCCAAAACCCATCTAGGGCTGGCCGCCGCCCCTAGGGGGTGGGAAAACCCTAAAGGGGGCGCATCCCCCTTCCCCCCTATATATATTGAGGCATGGGGCTGCCCATAACACGCGATTTGATCTCTCGTTGGTGCAGCCCTGCCCCTCTCCCTCCTCCTCTTCTCCCATGGTGCTTGGCGAAGCCCTGCGGGATTGCCACGCTCCTCCACCACCACCACGCCGTTGTGCTGCTGTTGGATGGAGTCTTCCTCAACCTCTCCCTCTCTCCTTGCTGGATCAAGGCGTGGGAGACGTCACCGGGCTGTACGTGTGTTGAACGCGGAGGTGCCGTCCGTTCGGCACTAGGATCATCGGTGATCTGAATCACGACGAGTATGACTCCATCAACCCCGTTCACTTGAACGCTTCCGCTTAGCGATATACAAGGGTATTTAGATGCACTCCCCTTTCTACTCGTTGCTGGTCTCTCCATAGATAGATCTTGGTGTTACGTAGGAAAATTTTTGAATTTCTGCTACGTTCCCCAACAGAGAGATCCCCCCTTATTCTTCTTCTTCCTTGACCTTCTCCCTAGATGGGAGAAGGGTTTCCCCTCTGGTCCTTGGCTCCCATGGCTTGGGAGGGGCGAGAGCCCCTCCAACACTGGATCTATCTCTCTGTTTCTGCGTTTCTCTGCGTTGGCAATTTCTACCCCTTCACCGTTTCCTTTATATCTGGAGATCCATAACTCCGATCGGGGTGAATCTTTCGCCCAGATCTTTCTCATAAAATTATCTTTCTTGCGCCAGAAGAAGAGCATCAACCACCTTACGGGTGGACCATGAGGGTCAGGGGCGGGCCTGGGGGGGTAGGGCGCGCCCCCCTACCTCGTGCCCACCTCGGATACCGTTTCGCGTTGATTTTACTTCCAGAAAATCATAAATATTCCAAAAAAAATCTCTGTCCATTTTTTCCCCGTTTGGACTCCGTTTGATATTGGGTTTCTGCGAAACAAAAAACATGCAACAGACAGGAACTGGCACTAGGCACTGGATCAATATGTTAGTCCCAAAAATAATATAAAAGGTTGCCAAAAGTATATGAAAGTGAATAATATTGGCATGGAACAATCAAAAATTATAGATACGACGGAGACATATCAGCATCCCCAAGATTAATTCCTGCTCATCCTCGAGTAGGTAAATGATAAAAAAGAATAATTTTTTATGTGGAATGCTACCTAGCATAATCTTGATCATATGTCTAATCATGGCACGAATATTAAGACACAAGTGATTCAAAGCAATAGTCTATCATTTGACATAAAAACAGTAATACTTTGAGCGTACCAATAAAGCAATCATGTCTTTTCAAAACAACAAGGCAAAAGCAAGCTTATCCCTACAAAATCATACAGTTTGGCCATGCTTCATTTTCGTCACACGAAAATGCTCCCATCATGCACAACCCCGATGACGAGCCGAGCAATTGGTTCATACTTTTTAACGCGCTTTAGCTTTTTCAACCCTCACGCAATACATGAGCGCAAGCCATGGATATAGCACTATAGGTGGAATAGAATATAATGATGGAGGTTATGTGGAGAAGACAAAAAAGGAGAAAGTCTCACATCAACTAGGCGTATCAACGGGCTATGGAGATGCCCATTAATAGATATCAATGTGAGGAGTAGGGATTGCCATGCAACAGATGCACTAAGAGCTATAAGTGTATGAAAGCTCAACAAAAGAAACTAAGTGGGTGTGCATTCAACTTGCTTGCTCATGAAGACCTAGGGCATTTGAGGAAGCCCATCGTTGGAATATACAAGCCAAGTTCTATAATGAAAATTCCCACTAGTATATGAAAGTGACAACATAGGAGACAATCTATATGAAGAACATGGTGCTACTTTGAAGCACAAGATATGAGACTCACTACATGAAGAACATGGTGCTACTTTGAAGCACAAGTGTGGAAAAACAGATAGTAACATTGCCCCCTTTTTTTGGTGGGCTTCTTTGGCACCCTTTTTATTTAGGCTTCTTTGGCCTTTCCCCTTTTTTGGGAGCAATGTTCTATAATGATGATCATCGCACTTTTATTTACTTACAACTCGATATTACAACTCGATACTGGAACAAAGATATGACTCTATATGAATGCTTCCAGCGGTGTACCGGGATGTGCAATGATCTAGCGTAGCAATGACATCAAAAAACGGACAAGCCATGAAAACATCATTCTAGCTATCTTACGATCATGCAAAGCAATATGACAATGAATGCTCAAGTCATGAATAGGATGATGATGGAAGTTGCATGGCAATATATCTCGGAATGGCTATGGAAATGCCATGATAGGTAGGTATGGTGGCTGTTTTGAGGAAGATATAATGAGGCTTATGTGTGATAGAGCGTATCGTATCACAGGGTTTGGATGCACCGGCGAAGTTTGCACCAACTCTCGAGGTGAGAAAGGGCAATGCATGGTACCGAAGAGGCTAGCAATGATGGAAGGGTGAGAGTGCGTATAATCCATGGACTCACATTAGTCATAAAGGACTCATATACTTATTGCAAAAGTTTATTAGCCCTCGAAGCAAAGTACTACTATGCATCCCCCTAGGGGGATAGATTGGTAGGAAAAGACCATCGCTCGTCCCCGACTGCCACTCATAAGGAAGACAATCAAAGAAACACCCCATGCTTCAAATTTGTCACACAACGGTTACCATACGTGCATGCTACGGGACTTGCCAACCTCAACACAAGTGTCTCTACAATCCACAACCACCCACTAGCATAACTCTAATATCACCATCTTTATATCGCAAAACTATTGCAAGGAATCAAACATATCATATTCAGCGATCTACAAGTTTATGTAGGATTTTATGACTAACCATGTGAATGACCAATTCCTGTTATCTCTCTAAATAGATATAAGTGAAGCAAGAGAGTTTAATTCTTTCTACAGAAGGTATGCCCACGCTCTAACAAGTATAAGTGAAGCAAAAGAGCATTCTACAAATGGCGGTTTTCTATGTAAAGAGAAACAGGCAATCCAACTTCAAATGATATAAGTGAAGCACATGAAGCATTCTATAAAGCCATGCTCAAAAGATTAAAGTGAAGTGTAATGAGAATTCTATAAATCAACCAAGGACTATCTCATACCAGCATGGTGCATAAAAGAAAAATAAAAACCTAATTGCAAAAGACGCTCCAAGACTTGCACATAATGCATGAACGAAACGAATCTGAAACATACCGATACTTGTTGAAGAAAGAGGGGATGCCTCCCCAGCATCCCCAAGCTTAGACGCTTGAGTCTCCTTAAATATTTACTTGGGGTGCCTCGGGAATCCCCAAGCTTGAGCTCTTGCCTCTCTTCCTTCTTCTCACATCGAAACATCCTCGATTAGACACTACATCCACACAAAACTTCAACAGAAAACTCGGTAAGATCCGTTAGTATAATAAAGCAAATCACCACTCTAAGTACTGTTGCTAACCAATTCATATTTTGTTTTTTCATAGTGTCTACTGTAACATAACTTTTTCATGGCTTAATCCACTGATATAAATTGATAGATTCATAAAAACAAGCAAACTATGCATCAAAAACAGAATCTGTCAAAAACAGAACAGTCTGTAGCAATCTGAACATTCACCACAATTCGGTTACCCCAAATATTCTACCAAAATTAGGTAAAATAAACAAGTTGTATATCAAGACAGTGCAAAAGGAATCAGAACCAATTGAAGTCCCAGTTAAAAATGTAAAATCGTGCACTACAGACAAAGTTTCCGTCTTGCACCGTACAAACCAACAAGCATTGTAAACATCCTAAAGGCAAACCTTGGCACATTATTTTTATAATACAATGGAATTGTACAAGGGGATAATTATTTTTATTGAAAAGTTTCTGTAATCAAGATTCACAAAGTTCCCATGGGCCTGAACAAGTTTAAGGACGTCCCCCACTTTCACAATGCTCGTCTCTCTCACTTTCACTTCTCTTTTTGAAAAGTTTTGGGTTCCCCTGTTTATTTTTGTTGTTTTTAAACTATATGAAAGCACTCAACAGAAATAAATGACTCTCTAAAACTTCCGGGTTGTCTCCCTGGCAGTGCTTTCTTTAAAGCCATTAAGCTAGGCATTTAGTGCTCAAGTAATGGATCCACCCGAATCCCAAGGTATATCAAAGCCAATTTTAATTAACAATGATTTGTAATTTAGTAGTAAGCACAAAGTAACATATATCATGCAAAAACGAAGTCTAACTCTCTTCCTATGCATCGGCATGTCATAAAAGAAGAATTAATGCACACCAAGTAAAGGCCAATGCATAGTATAAGCAGTTTCTTGCAATTTCATCGTGTTGGAAACATAAAGAGGCGGAGATGTAGTTCCTCTCTCATAATAATTGCAAGTAGGAGCAGCAAACACATGCATATTATATTCATCAAAATCATCATGTGTAACGGTAAAAGGAAACCCATCAATATAATCCTTAATAAGCGCAAACTTCTCCGATATAGTGTAGTCGGGAGAATTCAAAAAGATAATAGGACTATCATGCGTGGGTGCAATAGCAACAATTTCATGTTTAACATAAGGAAATATAACAAGTTCATCTTCATAAGCATAATTCATATTGGCATCTTGGCCACAAGCATACCAAGCATCATCAAAAAGGGATATTTCAAGAGAATCAACGGGATCATAACAATCATCATAGCAATCATCATGGCAATCATCATAGCAACCATCCTTCGGTAAGCACGAAGGGGAATTAAATAATGTATGAGTTGGAGGGTTACTCTCATTAGAAGGTGGGCACGGGTAGCTAATCCGCTCCTCCTCCTTTTGTTCTTCGCTCTCCTCATCATCTTTTTCATCCAATGAGCTCACAATTTCATCAATTTCTTCTTCCATAGATTCCTGCAAAATATTAGTCTCTTCTTGGACAGCGGAGACTTTCTTAATAAGTGCATTAATTTCATAATTGTATTTATAATTCTCATAGCAATATTTGAGGATAGCTAAATTTTTAGATCTATAACAAGCATCATCAAAATCCTCAAACTCTTTAAACATGGATTCAATTTCATAAGCACCCATAAAAGCAACAAATTCTTCTATTTGTTCCACATCATAGTAATCATATATACCTCTAGAATAAGAAGCCAAGGTTTCATTATCATTAAATTTGCATGAAAAGGGGAGGTGTGGAGCATTCATCCTAGAGCAACAAGTATAATCATATTCCGAGCATAGTTGTCTAGCATACCACTTCAACATATTAATTTGATCCCCATAATAGTTTCCCTTTTTGTGTCGAGCGATAATCCCTAAAGTATTCACTTTGATCCAACGGTACTCCCATTATAAAGTTGAATGGGGTTTTCTCAGGATTATCAAAGTAATACAATTTTTTTTCTCATGATGAGAATCGAGGGTTTTAGGAGTTACCCCATCCTCATGAGTAGCAAGTACAGCTAATTTTTTCGGTATTTTGCGTTCCATATCCATAACTAAAGATAGAGAACAACTAAGAACAGAAAATAAAAATTACTTAGTGATAAAGCAAACAAGCACACACGAGAATATTCACCCCACGCTATGACTCCCCGGCAACGGCGCCAGAAAAAGGTCTTGATAACCCACAAGTATAGGGGATAGTTGTAGCCTCTTTTGATAAGTAAGAGTGTCGAACCCAACGAGGAGCCAAAGGTACAAAAAATAATCTCTCAAGTCCTATCGGCCACTGATATGACTCTACGCACGCTTGACGTTCACTTTGCCTAGAACAAGTATGAAACTAGAAGTACTTTGTAGGTGTTGTTGGATAGGTTTGCAAGATAATAAAGAACACGTAAATAAAAAGTAGGGGATGTTAAGATAAAGATGCAATAAAGTAAATATAGCGAGTGTGGAAAAGTGGTGGTAGGAGTTGTGGAATTGCCCCTAAGCAATTGACTACGTTACTAGACCGGTAATCACCATTGCAATTCTATTTGAGGGAGAGGCATAAGCTAACATACTTTCTCTACTTGGATCATATGCACTTATGATTGCAACTCTAGGAAGCATCCGCAACTACTAAAGATTCATTAAGGTAAAACCCAACCATAACATTAAAGCATCAAGTCCCCTTTATCCCATACGCAAACAACCTACTTACTCGGGTCTGTGCTTTTGTCACTCACGCCACCCACCATAAGAAAATCATAAACATACTGCTAACCCTACAGTGGGAATCCCGCATGCTTGCGCGACAAGGAGGGCACAATAGGACAGCACCAATAATAAAACATGCAACTCAAACCAATCATAGCAATTCATCAATCACCGATAGGACAATAGGAATCTACTCAGACATCATAGGATGGCAACACATCATTGGATAATAATATGAAGCATAAAGCACCATGTTCAAGTAGAGGGTACAGCGGGTTGCGGGAGTGTGGACCGCTGTAGATACAAGGGGGAAGGTGATGGAGATGTTGGTGAAGATGGCGGAGGTGTTGGTGAAGATTGCGGTGATGATGATGGCCCCCGGCGGCGTTCCGGCGCCACCGGAAGCAAGGGGGAGAGAGCCCCCCTTCTTCTTATTCTTCCTTGACCTTCTCCCTAGATGGGAGAAGGGTTTCCCCTCTGGTCCTTGGCTCCCATGTCTTGGGAGGGGCGAGAGCCCCTCCGAGATTGGATCTATCTCTCTGTTTCTGCGTTTCTCTGTGTTGGCAGATTCTACCCCTTCACCGTTTCCTTTATATCTGGAGATCCGTAACTCCGATTGGGGTGAATCTTTCGCCCAAGTCTTTCTCATAAAATTATCTTTCTTGCGCCAGAAGAAGAGCATCAACCGCCTTATGGGTGGACCACGAGGGTCAGGGGCGCGCCTGGGGGGTTAGGGCGCGCCCCCCTACCTCGTGCCCACCTCAGATACCGTTTCGCGTTGATTTTACTTCCAGAAAATCATAAATTTTCCCAAAAAAATCTCTGTCCGTTTTTTTCCCGTTTGGACTCCGTTTTAATATTGGGTTTCTGTGAAACAAAAAACATGCAACAGACAGGAACTGGCACTGGGCACTGGATCAATATGTTAGTCCCAAAAATAATATAAAAAGTTGCCAAAAGTATATGAAAGTGAATAATATTGGCATGGAACAATCAAAAATGATAGATACGACGGAGACGTATCAGGCTACTGTTCAACCAGCCCTCCACCGGCTACTGTTCAACCAGCCCTCCATGGGGTCTTGTTCATCCAGCCCTCCACGGGGTCCTGTTCATCCACCGGCTCGATCGATCGGGGTACTATTCATCCGGCGGCAACGGCCTCTACTACCATGGGTTACTGTTCATCCAACCCCCACCGGGAACTGTTCATCCAAACCTCCTCAACAACACTCACTGTTCATCCAGAGGCAGCATCAATCGATTTCAGTTAGCACAAGTAGCGAAGGAATCACACTCGGGTTCAGTTAACAGCAAGGGATCGATCGAGCTCTCGGGTTCAGTAACGCGTAGCCCGCAGTGCAATCGCTCGGGTTCAGTTAGAGCCCAACGCCTCGCTCGAGTTCAGTTAGAGCCCAATGCCTCGCACACATGCGCGTACGTATGAGAGAAACGCACATCGCTCGGCCCCCGCCCACCCACTGGAACCGGGAACTCCCCAATATTTTTCTCGACCTCGCTTCTACCACGGTTTTTTCTGTCATGGACGGCCCAAAGAATGTCATGCAGCTGCGTCTCCGGCCCGTCCAGGACGAAAAGACCATTTTCTATCATGATTTTTTTAATAGAAGTAGGACCCCACCACATCTGTGATGATAACGTGTTTTTTCACAATTGTCGTCATAGAAGTGTCATAAGTATGATAGGAAAAAAATTTGTTCGGCCCAAAATGTCATGGATGTGTCTTTTTTGTAGTGAAAGGAGAGTTAGTGCACATGGAAACAAGGTACAAGGATTGAAAACTCATGACTGCCACGTCCTACTTCAAAGGGTTTTACCTGTTATCCTTAGAGGATTGGGCCACCCTGACTTATACACAGCAGTTGCAGAGTTGGGACAATTTTTCACGAAACTCTGCAGTAGAAATATCAGGATAGATGCTTTGGAGCATCTTAGAGACAAGATACTAACTATCCTATGCAACCTTGAGAAGATATATCCTCCAACCTTCTTTGATGTGATGGTGCATTTGGCTGTTCATCTACCTAATGAGGCACTACTTAAAGGTCGAGTACAGTATGGCTGGATGTACCCTATTGAAAGTCGGCTAGGCACTTTCAAGGGCTATGTTAGGAACAGAGCTAGCCCCAGGGCTAAGTCGCCAGTGTATTTTTCCTTCAATGGTCTTAATTCTAGTCTTTTCCATAATTGCATAAGACTATATTATGTTTGAGTTGTTACCCGCCCTGGCTTTTGACGTTAAAGTCGCCAGGGCATATGTTGTTTAAACTTTGTGCAGGACATGCAGAGTTATGGCTTATATAAATGATTATGTTCAAGCCAATCATTAAAGATTAAAATTGGTGTTTCAAAAGGGTTATTAGTTCTTTATTTTTACACAGGCTATAAGCCGCCGGGTTACATCCCGGAGTACAATGGATGCATATTAAGTTGTCATCGGCTGGATTTTTCATTATGGTTACTGGCCAAAACTTGGCTGGATTTTTCATTATGGTTGTCATAGCCACTATTGAATGATTGAGGGTTTTCAACTGGGTTATATTATTCAAATATTTAATAGCCAATATGGCTGGATTTTTATTATAGTTATCAATAACCAGTATTATGATTGAGGTTTTCTAAAGCCGCTTCAGACATATGGTTATTATTTCTTCATCCAAGAATACCAATCCACAACAGAGAGCATTGTTCAATGTTGATATGCAAAGGCTTTCAGCAATATAATCCGTATAATGGATATGATTTTATTTAGTCCTGAGTCGTTGCAGGCATATGACCCAGCACTTGGGGGCTACATTATTCAATTTGAGATTATATCAAGTATACAAGTCCCATGTCGCTGCAAGCATGCACAATGGCACTTGGGGGCCAATGCAAAGTCATTTTTAACTTACCTCATTGAAGACCCGACCCATCACATAGTGATGAGACGGCCCTTAGGGGATGCTAATTGCTCATGTCAAAGGTAACCCGAAGCTTGGGAGCTACATCATATGGTGTTATTTTTTGAAGTACATATAAAGTCCTAGCTCAGTATTATCTTACTGAGACGGCCCTTGGGGGCTACACATTGCTTCTTAAGTCTACATAATCAAATCTACAAAGTCCCTGCTCATTATTGCATAATCACTCGGCACTTGGGGGCTACACATGGGGAGTACAAAGTGTTCGGTTTATGATTGGCGACTTACATGAACAATCTGAATTTCTTCAAAGTTGCAACATTTATATTGAAGCAAGTCTTAAGCTATTACTATGTTTTCCTCTTAAGACTTTGGGGTTACAGATGATATGCATATCAGGGAGGAATATCTTCAAGTTCTTAGCTTTTTAAACGAGACAGGTATTATATTCTCAGTTTTGGCATGGATAACTCAAGAAAGTCAATTACATGACCCGGTATCAGCAACAATCATGACCCGACATTATCAACCATAACCCGGCAATTTCGAGGATCACAACTTGACAAGCTCTAGCATCATTAAGCCGGAGTAGTCAAAAACTGGTTTAGCTCTAGAACGACATCTTAAGTCCAATATTTTTATTAAGTCAGAGCATTGAAGGCCGACTCAAATGGATTCTTTTTTACAATATTTTCCTACAAGAAAATTGATTATGAAGTTGGTCTATTGACCTGGACTTTCTAGAAGAAGGAAATGACAAGGACTTAAGGATGATCAGGTGCCGACTCAGAAAAACTTTTAATTTGGAGCACAACCTGTCAAATTTGTGCTTGTGTTTATTTTGTAGAATCAGTTTAACATGGTAAATCCAAATTAACACTACTAGGGAAAAGCCTAGCAGCAGCGCGGGTTTTGGCCCTCTTAGTAGCACGGGTACCGGCGCTACTAATAAGGCGCTACAGCTAACGTATAGTAGTAGCGCCTGTTGACCCGCACTACTGCTACAGAAGAATAGCTGTAGCGCTCTTTGGAAAAGGGCGCTACTGATATTATCTGCAGCACTGTTTAGCAGGAAGCGCTACTAGTAAGTCGGCGCTACTGCTAAATTTCCACCCCTCGCTACTACTAGTTTTTTTAGGTTTTTTTCCTAGATATTTGTTTTTTATTTGTTTTGTATTTGAATAGGCTTTATACAATAATCTTTAGCATATCATCCACATACAAATGTAATCATAGCATATACATACAATTAGTCTCATCAAATCATGTCATCATCATAATCATCATCCAACACAAAGTGGTCTCTCGTCATCAATCTCGAAAATAGCGATACAAGTCTCGATTACTTGCAAATACATCGTCATCCATCTAAACAATGATATACGCGAGAATAGCTATCACTTTGAGTACATGAGTTCGTATCCCTCTCTCGCATTAGCGTGAACCTAAACTAAGTACAGCGTGTCGCTCGGAAACCGAAAACCGGTACACCTGGGCCTGACACTCCGGCCACTTGTCATATATATACTCCTGGCGTAGCACTTCTTCGCCATCTATGATCTATGCGCCTGCATCGTGACATGAGTCGATGATATGCAATATATAGTTGAGCAACAGAAAGAGACAGACTTGGCAAAAATAGAAACAACATATCATAAGCATAAATAACAAAGTTCATCATACCCAAAATGACCTAACTAGAGTGATTTTTGCTAGTTGAGGAGGAGGACGGTTTAATTACATCACAAATAAAGTTTCACCGTGCATAACTCAAAGTTTTGTCATAAAAGAAAGTATGGACTAAACGGAAACATTTTTATATATCGACAATCACTCCATCATGTCATGCCATCCATCCATGTCAGGGAGATAGTCATCGAGCTTAGTGAAAGGCTTCATGTCGAGACGCTGAGAGGCTATCCATGTTTGGACGTCTTCCCGCGACATTTGTCCTTCTACATGGAACATCCCTGTTTTTCCGACGACCTCATTCATGATGATTTGGGCAAGTTCGCGCTGGATGTTACAGAACTCAGCTCGAAGTCGATGATCCTCGATATCTCCTATGTCCTTTGCCCATTGCAGAATATGGGCATCGCCAGATCTCGGTGCCATGTGAAGGTTCTGGTGATCCCGTCTGTACTCCAGCATGTGGTGTAGGACATAGAATCCATCATTAAGAGAATCGTTTGGTTGCTGGATGCAGTAGAAGTCGATCTTATGGCTGAAGGCGGCCCTGCCGCCCCTTCTCTTCTTGTCCCTAACCTCTCCACCCCTTGCTTGGTAGTAAAACATAGCATTGTCGAGAACATCTTTGATGTGGGTGTAATGCTTTTTGTGAATGTTCTTCGACGAGTCGAAGTAACGAGCGTGGGAGAATCGGGGGTACAGGATGATGAGGACGGCGCGCCCGCCGCTGCGTAAAATAAGTACACCTCAAATTAATTAGCCTCCACCGTGCAAATGAATTATTGAAATCGAAGGAAGGATAGCAGCGCGGATGACTTACACGGGATGATAAGGCACGAGAATCGCCTCCTTGTCCTTATTGGCAAGCATGAAACTGACGATGTAATCCCTCACGTATTCACGATGCTGTGCACAGACTCCCAAGAAGCCCTCGTGCATGTAGTACGGGTCAGCGACACAGATAAAACATATCTGCTCAACCCCAATGATGTAGTTCATGTGCAAGGCATAAAGGCGGACAAACGTAAAATCCAGATTCTTCACGTGAAACATGTAGGATTGGTCGAGTGGGTATCCTGGATCTTTCGAGGCGATGAGGCCTTTCTCTACCCGCAGCACATCGTCATGAAGTCTCCATAGATCGCCGAATCTGGCCTGTAGCGCTGTTTCAGGTAGGATTGGTCGACCGGGGATATGCCATTTATCCGCATCGGGGATATCTACACGGTCTTGAAGTCGAGGCTGCTAAGGCGGCTGGATCATAGAATCAGCTTTTTTGCCTTTCCTCGCTCTCTTCCTAGACTTCTTTACCACCGGATGGTCGTCAATAATACGTTGAGACGGTAATTCAGGCACCGACTCATGATGCTCAAACCCTGAGGAGGCGCCAGTATAGACATACTATTCAGCGCCATCGTCATCCTCATCCTCATCCATGGCGACGTCATCAGCGACTAATGGAGCCACCTGCTTACCCCGTCCGCTATCACCCAACCCGACACCCGACGCTAATTGGGTAGGTGGGGTGTTGATGTTCATACCTTGCTGAGGCTGCGTGCTCGTGGGTGTGCTCCCGGCCGCCTCCAGACGAAGCAGACTCTTTGGCCATAACAGGACCCACCCATTGCAACAATCACCAAGCCGCCGCGGGGTCTCATCGTCATCCCCCACTAGTATTAGAGGAGGCAAATTCCCGTGGCCTGATTTGACACTAGCCACGGAAACCTTGAAGACGTTCGGGGGGATCGACAGGCTGTGGAACAATGGTTCCTTCGGCTCCATTATCGTCCCCTTCCCCATGTCCACCTTCTGTTCGCCGATGGTGTACAATATGGTGCACGGGGTTTCGTCGGCCTGCAAAGAAAAGTCTGCGATGTGAGACATCCGAAAGGCAACGAAAACGGGAGATTATACATTTATATTGAAGGGGGTCGGTGTGGCAGATACCGTGAGGGCGTCGAGCTCAGCCAAAGAGGAGGCACCACCGAGCACGTCCGGTGCGGGAGCAGGTGCGGGAGCCAGTGCGGGAGCAGGTACGGGAGCCGGTGCGGGAGCAGGTGCTCCCAAGAAGTCAGCGAGGGGAAAGTCCTCTGCATTTTTTCTGGATTTTGCCTTGTCCAAGTGTAAACGCCCGTCACCAAGGAAGTAGATAAATCTGCAATCGCCTGTTTTGCGGCAGCTACCGCTGTTGCGACTGTCTGAGATGATTTCTTCTCAATCGCAATCTCAACCTTCTTGTCGATGCTTTCTTCAGTTAACCTCCGTCTTTCCTTTTTCTCCTCCGTGGTCTCACGGTAGTACTTCTTCCATGTGGCGCTGTCTCCGACACCGTGCACGCGTCCATACGACGGTCGAGTATCCACCGGTTGTTGTTTCAATATGTTCAACGCCCGGTTGAATGGAGTGTCCCACTTGGGCCTCGCCAATGCCTCAGACGGCGAGTCGCTTTCGGCCGCAATCGGTGTTGCTCTCTCTGCAAAAGGCACAAGGATCATTTACAAATATGACTAACGTGTGCAGTTTAAATGATCAGAAACTAAAATTACCAGCAGTCTCATGAACTCCGTAATGACCGGTGTTGTCTCGTAAACCTTCTTCACTGGGTCCCAACGGTGTCGGGCCCTCAGGACGTCACGCTCCTGCGGGACGGTGAAATCCGCCAAGGGGTCTGGGATGCCCAGACTCGCGGCTTCCACGTCCTCCTTGGCCCATTTGGACCTCTTTCCGCTGTAACCACGGCTTCCGAGTTGATGTGTCCCAATGTTCCTCTTTTGAAGCCCCTTCATGTACTTAGACTTTTTTTGGCAGCTTCGGCCTCGCAAGCCTCCTTGAATATTTGAAACTGATCTTCCGTGATTGTCGGACTATCCTTTACAATCTCGGAGTAGGGTTCCCCGTCGTTGATCTTTGCTTTCACTCGATTTTTCTAGGCGGCCAATGCGTTGCTAAACTTGGTCATGGCGTGTTTGTTTATCTTCTTCATTGTCGGGTCCTTGTCTGGATCTTCATAATCCTTCTCATTCCGGCCCGGGAACAAGAATATCTGGTGAAACTTCTTTAGGAGGGAGCTCCTCATATTTTCTATCTTCTTTAGATTCTCATCGTTGATGGTGGCGGTTGTCCGTATGATGCAGCCTATTTGATTGACGTAGCACGCGCGCGCTTCCTCGGGCGCCTTTGGCTCAAAATTGCCGTCGTCCACCTCCGTGACCACCAGTCTAGTAGTCCTGAGTTTGTTAGGAACCCGTTGCCTCTTTGCTTTCGGTTCTACACCAGCTCCGCTCCCCGAGGCAGCACCGGTCTCAGCGCCGGTCTCGATGCCGGTCTGAATCTCAGCGCCGGTCTCAGTCTCAGCACCGGTCTGCGTGTCGGTCTCAGCACCGGTCTACGTGTCGGTCCCAGTCCGCGATGCCACCGGTGGGCCCAGCAACAACATCTGTTGATTGTCGGTAAGGCTAAAAAATTCGTCTGCCGCCCGGTAGACGTCGTCGCAATCACCAGAACCCTGTCCTTCATCGTTGCTAGCCATGTTTCCTATGATTAAATCTAGTCAATTAATTCTAGACCTAATAAAATGAATAATGACATAAAAAAGGACTATTGTTTTGCAGGAATGTTGACTCCTTCCTGGTGCGGCAAATCCCGGGCACTCGATATGTCCTAGTTTGTAGCACAAGTCATGCCGAAATTCATGGGAAATTTCGGCATGACCTTTGCTAAAAAGTGGACAAATCGAGAACCTGAAATTTGCCGGAGGAGAAATGAATCAACATTTCGGCAAAACATAGGCCACCCAGCATCATTCCCTGGAAACAAGAAAGCCACTTGGGCACAATCGAACAACTTCAATGAAGAGATATAACATGACCACTTCAATGAAAAATAAAATTTGCCTAAATTCTTTTCCTTGAAAAATAGTGGTCTTTTCAAAAATCAAAACCCTTTGCAAAATGACCTCACTAAACACAGAACCCAATTAAATTGCAAAGGAACTCCACTTCTCTAACCCTTCTGACCTAATGCTCTAAAATAAAATTTTCCTCTAAACTAGCCAATCTACTTAACCTAGCTTGTTAATCCAACGAACCGAATTAACCTACCTATTTAACCTAGTTAGTTAATCTAGTTTACCTAGATAATTAACCCTAATTAAACTAGTTAACGCAGCTAGTTCTCTGTCAAAGCCTAAAATAAATTTTTGCACTAATTAACCTGGATAACTAACCTAATAAAACTAGTTAACGTCACTAGTTCTCTGTCAAAGCCCTAACTAAGTTTTTGCACTAACCTAGATAATTAACCTAATTAAACTAGTTAACCTAACTACTTCTCTGTCAAAGCCCTAACTAAATTTTTGCCCTAACCTAGATAATTAACCTAATTAAACTGGCTAACCTATGCATGAGAGAGAGAGAGGAGGGGTGGGGCTTATAGATGATGGCTCCGGTGGTGGCGACGGAGGCAGTGGTGGCGAGGGAGGCAGGGGCGTCTCCGGTGACGGCGAGGGAGGCAGGGGCGTCTCCGGTGACGGTGAGGAAGGCAGTTGTGGTGAGGAAGGATCCGGTGGCGTCGACGGCGGCTCCGGTGGCATTGACGAGGCCGCGCGGCTCTGTGGCGTTGGGGGCGGCTCCGGTGTCGTCGACGGCGCACGGCTCTGGTGGCGTCGACGTCGGCGGCAAAGTGGGGCGACGGTGAATCGGGGAGACGGCGGCGCGCGGGGTGGGTTGAGGGATTTGGGGGAGAAGTGGTGGTCGGGGGGAAACGGTTTTTTGGTTAAGTCAAACTTAGCGGTAGCACGTTGTGCACAACGCGCTATAGCTAAGATAGCTATATCGGTTTTTTGCAAAACACGCTGCTGCTATAGCTATGTAAATTTCTTCCTTTTTTAATTTCCTTTTCTATTTCTATAGCGGGGTCTAGGACACGCGCTGCAGCTACGTTAGATATAGCGCCTCTTACAAACAAACGCTGCTGCTATGCCTTCCTCCGTTTTTTCGCTTTTTCGTTTATTTTGCTTTACATTTTATTTTTTCCTTTCTCCTTTTTTATTTCTTTCATTTTCATTTACTTTTCTATTTGCTTTTCATCTTATTTTATTTCCGTTAGTAGTAGCACTCTTCTTAGGAAACGCGCTGCTAATTATGCCCTACCGGTAGCGTGTTTCTTCGAAGACTGCTACTGCTATGCGTAGCCTATCATTTTGCCAATGGGAATATTAGTAGTAGCGCTTTTGCAGCTACACGCGCTACTGCTAAGGTTGTATCTGTAGCGCGGTTTTTCTTCAATCGCTACTGCTATATAGCACTAGCGCGCTTTTTTGACCCGCGCTGTTGCTAAATTTCTGTGTATAAGGTTTTCCCTAGTAGTGTAAACCGGGGGCTAATGTCCGGGATATACCCCACAGTGTAACCCGGCCAGAAGTATAATCGGGCCGGACTTGGCGACTCACTAAATGACCCGCCCTGACTGGACGACCCACTAAGGGACCCGCCCGAGCCAAGCGACTGATGGGTGACTTGGCAGGCGGGTCAGAGGAATAACAAGGCCCAAGGCCTAGAAGGTGGCTTATGAGAAGACCGGCTCAAGGTGCATGTCCAGTGGGCCGGCTTAAGAGGAAAGCATAAGGAATATTTCCTTGCAAAGGAAGCAAGACTAGGACTCCACCTGTAATAGAGTAATCTTAATCCTACTATGACTAGTCATGTAACCTACCCCTTCAACTTATATAAGGAGGGGCAGGGCACCCCAAGAGGGACAAGTTTGACAGGTTTTAGACAGGCAAATCAATAGCTCTCGAGATAGAGGTAACGAAACCTCGTCCTTGTAACCGTGAGCATCACCATGATCAATATCAATGAAGCAGGATGTAGGCTTTTACCTCCACCGTGAGGAGCCGAACTTGGGTAAAATCTCGCGTCTCTCGTCCCGCTCAACCCCTCTCAAGCTACCACATAGATGTGTTGGCCTCACGACTAAATCCTCACACTAAGGACATTTGCCGTGACAAATCAACGACAGAAGTGGACACTTCCGTGATGATAATTTTGGTATTGTCATGGAACACTTCTACGACAGCACGGGTATGACTATCTTGATTCTGTCATAAAATCGTCATGGATGTACATGCATGACAGAAAACATGAACTACTATGACAAACACGTATCATCACAGAAGTGTATTTTTTTGTAGTGTTTGATGCAATCTTGGCTGCTTTCCGCAAATCTTTCCCAAATGCGTCTTAGCTAGCACACACCTACAGTAAAATGAGGAATTTACTTCATGCAGTTGGAATTGGATATGATATGATCCATGTTTGTAAGAATAATTGTGTTCTGTTCCGGAAGGATTATGCCAACTTAAGTGAATGCCCAAAATGCAAATCATCAAGATGGAAAGATGGCGATGATGTGAAGACATTTTCCAATTATACCAAGGTTGCCAACGTAGTTTCATGATGCTAAGACAAGAGAGGATGTACTGTGGCATTCTAGGAACCATGAGTACAGAGATCATAATGTAATGAGCCATCCATCTCATGGTAGTGACTGGAAAAGCTTCAATCAAAAACACAAAAAGTTTGTTGCTGACCCGAGAAACATTAGACTTGGCTTAGCTACAAATGGATTCAACCCATTTGGCCACCAGAGCGCCACATATAGCTTGTGGCCAGTTCTTGTTTACCTCTTACAACACCAAATGTCTGCACCAAAGAATCAAACCACATGATGGCCTAGCTCATCCCAGGTCAAAAAAGTCCTGGAAAGGATTTTGATTTATTCATGGAGCCTCTTGTGGAGGAACTTCAACAGCTAAGGAGGGGTGTTCTCTCGAGACCTATATAGCAGCCCACCTGTTGATTTCTTTCTCCATGTTGTTATAATTTGGTGCATCCATGATTATCCGGCCTTGGGCACTATGTGAGGGCGAACGTCACATGGTTAAAATGCATGTGTTCTCCGTGACAATCCGCTGTCATATGCAATACTTAGCAAGATCTGTTACATTGGACACCACTGTTTCCCTGCCAAGGACAAGCCGTGTCCTACAAAATACCTAAGACATGTGTTAATGCAAAGCATGACAACCGTGATGCGTCAAAGAGGCTCACCGGTGATGAGTTGCAAGCGGAATTAGAGAAGGTCAGGCATATTACACCAGGAAACCATCCTGATAATGGTAGAGGGAAAAGGAAGCGTGGCAGGATAGAAGAGAGATTATTGTTTACCCGCACGTCCACTTTATGGGACTTGTTGTATTGGAAAGATTTGGTTCTGCGGCATAATCTTGATGTGATGCACATCGAGAAAAATATATGTGAGAGCATTGTCAGCACACTTTTTAATATTGAAGGCAATACGAAAGATACCTTAAAATCTAGGATTGATTTGACACACCTTGGTATCTGAAAGGATTTGCGGGTGGAAGATGATGGTGCATCACGGGATATGGCACCAGCTGTGTACGTCTTGGACAAGGTAAAAAGAAAAGAATTCTGCAAGGCCCTGTCACATGTGAGATTCCCACATGCATTTGCTTCCAACTCTGAAAGGAGAGTCAGTGCAGATGGAAACAAGGTACAACGGTTGAAAACTCATGACTGCCACGTCCTACTTCAAATGGTTTTACTTTTTATCCTTAGAGGATTGGGCCGCCCTGACATATACAGAGTAGTTGCAGAGTTGGGACAATTCTTCACGGAACTCTGTAGTAGAAATATCAGGATAGATGCTTTGGAGCGTCTCAGAGACAAGATACCAACTATCCTATGCGACCTTCATAAGATATATCCTCCGGCCTTCTTTGATGTGATGGTGCATTTGGCTGTTCATCTACCTGGTGAGAGGCACTAATTAGAGGACCAATATAGTATGGCTGCATGTACCCTATTGAAAGGCGGCTAGGCACTTTCAAGGGCTATGTTAGGAATAGAACTAGACCTGAGGGTTCCATTGCAGAGGCCTACATTGCTACAAAAGCGTTGACATTCTGCTCAAAATACATTGAAACAGCTGATTAGCTTAGCCAAGAGGTGGGTGAAGACAATCTCGGGCTCAATGTTTTCGATTTTTCTGTTCGAGTTACAGGGAAGAGTCGACAACACGACAAACCTAAAGATTTGGACAAATTGGTTTGGTATGTGTTGAATAACTATTCTAAGATACTACCTTATATCAAGTAAGTGCTAAGTACTAGAGCTTATACATTGTAATCTAATAAACTTGCAGCACATTCTTATATATTTAGATGTTTGATGCGATCACTATGTTGTGCAGCATCTACAAAAAGGAGTTACTGCTGCAAAATCCAAGAAACATTGACAAACTGGCTATGGCAGGATTTGCGAAATGGTTCAAGAGCCATGTAAGCTTTTGAATTGCACTGTCAGTTTTTTAATATATTGAGTACATAAGATGATCAGCTTGTCTATTTTCTAACCATAGGTTAAGAAGATGCAGAAGGATGGGCAGGCAGTTGATGATGCCCTTTACGCACTAGCAATGGGTCCTGATACTTGGGTAAGACATTATGTGTGAGAGCCTGAATTTTGGCCCTTTCTTTCTATTTTGTTTCTCCGAGGTTTTTGCCTGAGTTTTCTTTTTTCGTGGCTTTGTGGTCTGGAAACTGAAGAAGATGCCCTCTTCTTTGTTTCCAGAGTGGGTTGTCATTCCCAAATCTTTCCCTAGACCCTGCCATTTTCATTCTAGCCCAAATCCCAATATTCTTTTTATTGGGAATATTCCTTTTCTATTAAAGGAATAACTCAAATTGTCCTAGGTTGTGAAGCAACCTATATTTCCATCACTCCTAAAATTCCCAACTAATTCTCATAAATTGTTTGGGTCATATCTTTCACAAATATGGCAAAATATTTCATTTGTCATGTTTATCATCATGCTCAAATAATTCATTTCCTATTCTGTCCTAAATGGCACATTGTGAAGCAAGTGTTATTTTCCTTTGCCCAATTGACCTCAAACTCCTTGGACATCTTTTCATGTCCATATCATTGCCACATGCCAAAATGCAACCTCATTTTCCTAGTAATTATTTAATTATGATTTTCCAAGGTTTCTATCCAAAAAGAAACTTTGTGAAGGAGGTACAAGCTAGGCATATCCAAATGAGTTTCCATTTTGCATGATTCTTCATATCAACATATCATAGCCTTCCACCAATGTAGAGATCATGCATGCCCCCATGTGAGCTCATCTTTAATTCTTAGATTCTGCCCAAAATTTTAGTTTGTGAAGCAAGTATGTTTTATCTTGCTCCATTATGGCTGCAAATTTTTCTAGGAATTATATTATCCATATTACATATCTCCACCAATTTTGGGCATATTTCATCAAGCCATTATTCCTCTGAATTTTTGCAAGTTTCTGTCCAGAGGAGATGTTTGTGAAGAAAGTACCATTTTAGCTTTGCCAAATGGTATGACCCTTTTTGAGCATCTTCACCAGACCAAATGACCCTGGCTTGCCCAAATTGAGATCAAATTGATACTCTATGTGAGAGCATCATCATGATCTTCATTTCTGGACCAAAAATGCAGTTGTGAAGCAACTATATTCATTCCTGGTCCATTTCTCCTCAAACTCCCCAGGACTGTAGTCCTTCCTAGCCTAAACACCCCAGACATAACATTTTTCCCATAGCATCTCTCTGTTGATCACACTTAGTTGATACAGTTTACTGCAGTAAACTTCAGAGCCCATTTACCATTTAACCACTGCATATTTAACCAACCTACCAGTGCAATTAAAACCTCCCTTGGAAGGACTTACCCCTAGACAACAATTGCCAGCCATTTGGCTCTTCTGGATGCCAGTCTGTGCGATGACCATCGCTTTGGCGTGCAATGGCCGCGCCTAGAATGGCTTCTTGCTCAAGCCCCTCCTCCTCTCATCGTCTTCGCGCTTGTGAGTATGTCCAACAGCTTCACCGCGTCGTTGCGGTCCTCCTGGAGCCATCTCCCCCTCCGTAAGCCCTCCGTCATCGCTCGTCGCCGCGCACCCACGGGCGTACTGTGGCCGACCGAGCCTTAATGGCGCCATGGCCGCTTCCCCTCTGTGCCCGCGGCCCCTCCCGCCCTGTGCGTCTCTGTAGCCCGTCCGCACCTCCCTCGTCGCCTTCTCGGGCCGCCCCGTGCTCGCTGAGCCTTGCTAGAGCGTCGGCCGGATGCACAAGGCGGCACCCGAGCCCGTGCCCCTCGCCTTGGCTATAAGTAGCCCCTCCCCGTGCAGCCCAAGCACTCCAGCAGCCTCACCACCCTCCTCTGGTCCCGCCCGACCACTCCACCGAGCTCTAGGAGCTCCCGAGCCCTCCTATGGCCACCATGGCCGCCGCGAAGCTTGGCTTAAATCCGAGCCGTCCGAGCCCTCCTCCTCCCTCCTGACCTCACCATAGCTCCACCCAGACCCTGTCGGTCCTCCCCATGCCCTCGCCCCATCGCCGGAGCCACCTTGGACGCAAGCCCCATCACCACCCGAAGCTCCCCTCTGTCGTGGTCGTAGCTCCGCCCTTCCCCGTGCTCCCCGGCGCACGCGAAGCCCCTAGATGGGTGCGCCTCGGTCCCCTGAGCATTCCGATAGCCGGAACTCTACCGGAGGTGACCGGAGTCGCCCGGGGCGGTCGCCGGCGCCTGCGCCCCTCCCTCTGTTCTGCGCCGCGTCGGGAGGAAGAAGAGGAGGAGCGGGAGGAGAGAGAGGAGAGAGTTGACCAAGCGCTGGGACCCTGCGGCCCCACCAGTCAGTGACCCGGGGAGTTGACCCTGCTGGCGCTGACGTGGATAAGTAGAAGCATAGTTCCCGGAATGCGCTTTCAGTTTTTCTGTTTTGCCCCAGTCTATAAAAATTTCTATTAGAGATAGATCCCTCGCAGAACAACAACTATAATTTTTTGCTCATAGGTCCAAATAAGGTGATTCCAAAGGCTACTTCTTCGTTTCGTCAAGCCCGTTCTGATGATTTCATTTTCGGTATGGTTCAACATTGTGAAAATGACCTTTTTGCCCTTGCACGTAAATAGCCCCTCCGAGAGAGAACGGTTTTCGACAAATCTTTCCACGATCATTCCGCACTTCTCCCCAGTGCATTCTTCATCCCCAGGCAAGCCACAATACCCACTTGCATGATAGTCATGCAGTAGCCATTGTTTTCAACTTGAATATTTATGAAATGTTTGCTTGTTTAAAATATGGTTATCGTTGTTTCGGTAATGCTTCTGGGTTAGTGCTTACTTTCTTGCTATGTTGTTATGCACCTCGTTATCATGCCCTGCTAGTTGCTAGTATTCCTTTCATATGCTTATGCTTGCTAGTAGTACATGTTGATGTTGGTGATGGTCTTCGGTGCATAACTGTCGTCTGTCCCGAGAACCGTTGTTATGCATGTTCCATTGCATCCAGTTGGTTAAATGCTTTCATGGTGGCATTGTTAGTATGTTCTTGCATGATATTATTGTTGATGCTAGTGGTCATGCTATGTTTCTGAGAAGTATGTACTTGTGATGTTCATGCTAGTCAGTATGCCATGCTCAGTTGGATATGATTCATTGTTGATATGTTGCACACCCATGCTTGTGTTGATATCATGTTCATGCATTGTAATCTGCATCATATTATTTTATCATGGCTCAGCATATTTGCATTCAAGTTTAACCGGATTAAATTGAACTTGAACAACTATTGGTTGAGGCATGGTGCCACCATATCGAGCTGACTAGTGCAACCACGCTTGCCTTTATGGGAAGGACCTAACTAGGTCTATTGTCATGCCTCTCGCTGGTGCCTCCCACGAGGGAAGGTTATGGGCACGCGCTACCCTGATCAGGTAGGCGGACATAAGCCTTGTGTGCCCGTTGTTGTTATTATGGTACCTTGTCCCCGTTTGGGGCCGTTTGCGTTTTGCCACGATGGTGGCCGGTGGTGTCTTTGGTAGACACGGGGCCACGCATGACTTAGCCCAGTGGGGAGTGAGTCGGAGTGGCCGGGAGAGTGTCATGGCAGTAGATCGGTTTTGTTGGAATGCCATTGGTCCACCCGAATGGGAGTGCGAGGCCATGGGTTCCGTGGTGTGGGTATAGTGTGCTAACCTCTGCAGAGTGTGTGTTAAATCAATCGATAGCCGTGCCCGTGGATAAGGGCCCAGTTCATGTCGGTCACACTATGGGTCAACAGTAATAATAATGATGTGCTTAATAAAAACACTGTTTCGATGATGAAAGAAGTTGGTTGATATCTATTATGATCGTGAGAGGATCACCGGGGTATCGTGGATACGAGTTGTTGTATATTCGCGATGTTGTGCGAGAATCATGGGTAAAGATCAAGCTCCTTGTGGTCATGTAATGATTACTACGGTATTGTTTATACCAAGCTTGATTTGATCCTAAGATGATCGTGTGATATCCGAGGTGGGTAAGTGATGCATGTGATGGTTATGAGGTAACCCGAGCAGACTAAGTTGTGCATGGTAGTTTCATCATGTTGCATGCAGTATCGTCAGATTTATAATTTCATGCCATGCTCATATTGGGCTAGCTGTACCATGTTCAGATTGTTCATGCTATGTTGTTCTAATGATATCATGATAATCACTGCTTAACCTGTAATTGTCATGTTGTTGTTTGTCTTGAATGCTTCTGGATTATTGTGAACTTGCAAGTACATTCAATGTACTGACCTGGCATGTCATGCCAGTTTGCAGGTCACTCCAGATTTGGTTGCTTGTTTGCCATGGAGTCCTTGCTTGCAAGCTAGGATAAGCGTTCCAGTCAGAGTCCCTGCAGAGTGGAGTTCACCATCGTCATCATTCTTCCGTTGCTTTCGCTATTTCGAGTTGTCTGCTGCTCGCATAGAGCAACAGTGGCAGGCGTAGTGTCGCCGTGCCGATGTAACCCTTGTACCAAAATAGATTATAATAAAGAGCTGGTTTGTTCTATGCTAAGCAGTGACGTATTCCAGAAGACTTCATCTCGATCTCTGGGCTGGAATACGGGGCGTTCCAGTTTTCTCTGAGCCAGGGTGCCACGGGCTTGGTATTAGAGCAGGTCTGGCTATAGGACGCCCTAGACCGCGCGAACGTTAGAAAGCGGTTGTATAGACCCCAGTTGGTTTGTTGCACTTGATTGCTGCATTTGTTTGTCACATAGCATACATATAGATTATTATTTGGTTGCTAACGGTTAATCTTGTGAGTGTAGGTGGCATCGGTTATGATCCACTGCCTGCACCATCTTTCTTCGCATGTCTGCTCTTTGGTGTTCGGCGTCATATCTGTCCTAGCAGAGTGATGCCCTGGTACCCCGTGTTCCAGACACCATTTGTAGGAGTTATGCTCAGGTATCGTGTATATATTTTTCTGCCACCCACCCATATTATATCGGTGATAGACTAGTTTCTATCCCAAATCATGCCATCCATCTCATCCCTCTGGCAATCCTTACTGATCTTGGTTATCAGAAAAGGGCAATGCCAGCGAGCCTTGCTTTTCCACCGCTACCATACCCAGTCATTCCATTCTTTGGACGTGTACGAATCACTTTCGTATGCTTGATGATGGTGTGGTCATGACTTTTGTGTCTCGGTACTTGATCGTCAAGTCTGTCCTCACCTGTGCATCCGTCTAGATGCAATCGGTGTTTAGCCAGTGCTTGGGGTAACCTTGGATACGCCAATCCTTCCACACATGGATATAACTTTCGTGCACACCACCACAACATATTAGACCGTAATACCGGAGTTTCCGGGAGATTTGTGTGCTTAGGTGTGCATGCATATTATAGTGTGAGTAGCAGTAATATGTGATGTGCTTGATTAATTATATTAGTAGTATGCTTGTGTGCTTTTGTTTTAGTCGTTTCTTTTGGTTCTTTAGGCCTTCTGCATTACAAATTTTGCCCCTATTAAAGTTGCTCCTCAACTAACACCGGACCCAGAGAGTCAGCAAGGAATGCGTATATTTGGAAATTCAGCTAAAAAGAATGGAATTATCAGCAGACTACAGTAAATTTGTGAATATCTTGTCTGAATGTCTAAAAAATCCTGGATGGACTTTCAGTATCAAGTTTGTCTCAATGTGCACTCCTCATAGCAGAAATGATCAAATCAGCAAGAAGATAAATTGTGTGCAAGGTTGACAGAATATTATCAAAGCTATGACTTAGATACAAGTTTAATTTCTCATTGAGGATGATTTTGGAACCCAATGTACCTGGGAGCAAGCAAAAATATGGCATATACTCAGAATGGTGGATAGTCCAGCAAAACCCCGTTTCATATAAGAAAATCAATAGCAAAAATATTAAGATGGTTATATATGTGGAAATCGGTCCGCATACCACAACAAGAAGCTTCTAGTGTACGCAACCCACTCTTCGCTTGCAAGATACCAGAGAAGCTTCCTGTCACATCCCTAGCTTCTGGTGCTGCCTAGTGTTTGCATCTTGCTTGCATCATGTTTAACTTTCATGGAAATTTGAAATGGGGATGTTCAAACCCTAGCATCAAAAGGAATTCAAATAGGTTCAACCAAAATATTTTTCAATGATTTTAAAATGCCCTTTAAAAATGTTCATCATTTCTGGATCAAGGTGGAAGCATCTACCAAAAATGGTTCACATTTTTGCAGGACATATTTGGACTTTGAATTAATCCAAACATATTTGAATTGGGGCTATTTAAATACTATATATATTTTAGATGCTCCAAAAATATTGGAAGTTGTTAAGGGTCACTGGAATAATTCAGAAAGCACCCATAATTACTTCCAGGATTTTATGAAATGGTTTAGCATTATTACTAAACCAAAATAGAGAAACAAAATAGAAAACAGAAACAAATGAGAGAGAGAGAAGTGCTTACCTGTGCAGCCCACCAGAGTCGGCCCAGCTCCTGTGTTGGTCCAGCACTATGCGGCCCAGCCCACCACAGCCGCCGCCGTCTTCAACCTCCTGCCAATAGGCAGGAGGGCGTGTGCTCGATGCAAGCGCACACACGCCAGCCACCTCATGCTTGCCGCTTGCTCCTGGACGTCGCTAGGTGCACTACACGAACCCCAGAGCCTTCACGTTCGCTCCCCCCTCTATTCGTCCTCTCCCTCGCCCTCTAGCCCGACCCGAGCACCCCCGTCGCCACCGCTTGTCGCTGCCGTCCCCAGCGCCACTTCCTCGCCTCCCCGCTGTGGCCATCGACTCCGCCACATCGCCCTGGAGCTCCAAGCCAACGGAGGCACGCCCGGAAGCCCTGGAATGTCGCCAGCATCGTCGTCTTCACCGTCGGGCACCGAAGATCGTCGCTGCCGATTTGTCATCCACAGGGCCTCCTCGAGCTCGCTGACCCCCTCTCTGACCCCGCTGTGAGCTCCTCTTCCTCTCCCCCTAGCTCCCGTGCTCGTTTGGCATCCGTAGCCGCCGTTTCCACCGCACCCGAAAGCTTCCCGCCGCTGGCCATGGCGCCGTCGTGGCTATAGCCACAGTGGCTCGAAGCCAAGCTCACCGTTGTGCTCAGCTCACCACCAGGAGCCCGTAGCCACCACCAGCTCCTCCTCCCGCGCACCGTAGCGCCAAACCCGACCCTAGACGAACTCCGGCCACCGCGGATGACCTTGCCGCGCCCAACTCCGGCCACCCCAGCTGCTGCCGCTTGCAGCACCAGATGCGGGAGAGCTCCAGCTCCCCGCGGGTGCCCTCCGCCGCTCGTTTGGGTGCCGGGAGAGCGAACCCGAGCCCTCCGCCGCGCCTGTTGCCACCGGCGATGAGCCGCCGGCTGGTTAGGCCCTATTGACCAGGGGTTTGACCTCTCCTGGGTCGCTGACAAGTGGGCCCTGTCCTAGCTAATCCTAGATTAGTTTTTTTAATTAAGTTTAATTAACCCAACTGACATTTTTAGTTAGTAGTAATTTAACATTAATTAATTTAGGTTAGTTAGTTAGTCACTGATGTATGGACCCCACACGTCAGGTTTGACCTGGACCCGGTCTGTTGACCTGCTGAGGTTAGCATGACCTAATGCTGACGTAGTCAATATTTTCTGGAATTAAAATAAATCAAAATATGATTTAAAGTTTCATAAAATGATCTAAACTTCTAAAAATCATAGAAATTCAACCATAGCTCCAAATGAAATAAGTTATATATGAAAAATGATTAGAAAAATCCAATCTATCCATCTGTACCATTTTCATGCATGTTAGATCAAGTTATGACTACTGTTTAGGACAAATCATTTAAATGGCATTTAAACCCTCACATATGGAGTTTGAATTTGAACCCAGGGTTCAAACCAACTCCATTTTACCTATTGCTAGTTGCATTAGCTCAAATCACAGCATATTGACATGTCATGATCATGCATCATATTGTCGCATTGCATTGATTGTGTCTCCTCTCTATTGCCGGTGTTTGTCCCCTCTCAGTAAACATGGTTTCGACGATTACTCGATGACACCGATGGAGAACTATATTATCCTCAGAAGTGCCAGGCAAGCAAAACCCCCTTGTTCATTCCGATACAATCCCACTCTCTCTCCTGCTCTCTTTTACTGCATTAGGACAACAACGACTCATTTGTTACTTGCTGCGGTAGTTGAACCCCTTTCCTCTGCATGACCTGTCATTGCCACAGTAAATAGATGAAACCCACTAGCATGAGTAGGAGTTGTTTGAGCCCTGATGTGCCTACTCATTCATGCTAGTTTGTCATGTCTGCTACTGCTTAGAGTTGAGTCAGGTCTGAATCATCGGGGATGAATCAAAGGTGTGTGAACATGTCCTACTGTGTGTGAGCTAAGTGTGTGAACACGATTTGGTAAAGGTAGTGGTGAGAGGCCATGTAGGAGTACATGGTGGGTTGTCTCATTGAAGCCGTCCTCAGGAACTGAGTTCTGTGTTTGTGATCCATGAAACAGTTACTACCACACATTGGGATCCTTAATTGACTCTCTCGACTTATTAATCAACCTGATCTCTGTCCAGGAGTTGCAACTAGTTTCTGGTGTTTGTAGGTAGTGTTAGTAGTCTACCAAGTGGCACCCGGTACAGGTGGGCTTGGGACAGACTAGGCACCATGGCATGGTGTACCAAGCGTAGATCCCGTCGAGGTGGGCTTGGGAACCCTGCACACATCGTTTGGGGCCGTGAGCAACACCCCGGCCGGATCTCCTTGCGGATGGAACCCGAATAGGCGATAAACCTGGACGAGAGACTTGCGTGGTTATTCAGGTCATGGCCGACACCCTCGCTGGGCTTCCGCTTGAAGGTTGCCGAGTACATGTTGTGTAAACGACGATAAGTGGTGAGAGCGTGTGTGAAGAAGTACACCCCTGCAGGGTTAACATTATCTATTCGAATAGCCGTGTCCTTGGTAAAGGACTTCTGGATTGCCTATACAATTCATAGACAAGTGAAAGTGGATACTCTAAAATACGCAAGATAAGCGTGAGTGCTATGGATGGCGTTCTCGTAGGGAGACGGGAGCGGATCCATAGTGGTGTATTGATATGGTGAATATGTGGACTCGTGTGCGCCACCTCAAAAGAGTTACTTGCAGTCGTAGTACAGGATAGCCACTGAGTCAAAGCTGGCTTGCTGCAGTCAAACCCCACCAAACCCTTTGTTGATAATGATGCATATGTAGTTAGTTCTGATGTAAGTCTTACTGGGTACATTTGTACTCACGTTTGCCTATTTTATGTTTTTGCAGAGAGACTTCAGTCTCACTTCTAGTTCCGCGAGAACTTCGACGTTTAGCTTGTTACCTCAGCTACGATCTTGAGCCCTCGGCAGGATCTAGTAGTTAGTCAGGCTTCTCAGCCTTTTTCATTTGTAGATGTCTGTACTCAGACATGTTAAGCTTCCGCATGTGCTTTGACTTGTATGCTCTGAATGTTGGGTCATGAGACCCATGTTTGTAATATCTCGCTCCTTGGAGCCTATTGATTAAAATACTTGAGTTGTAGAGTCATGTTGTGATGCCATGTTGTATTTGCACATATCGAGCATATTGTGTGTATGTCATTGAAATGCTTGGTATGTGTGGGATCTGACTATCTAGTTGTTTATCCTTGGCAGCCTCTCTTACCGGGAAATGTCTCCTAGTGCTTCCACTGAGCCCTAGTAGCTTGCTACTGCTCCGGAACACTTAGGCTGGCCGGCATGTGTCCTTCTTCGTTCCTGTGTCTATCCCTTTGGGGAAATGTCACGCGGTGTCTACCGGAGTCCTGTTAGCCTGCTACAGCCCAGATTCTCTGGAGTCCTGCTAGCCCAGTTGCTACAGCCCGGATTCACCCGCTGATGACCGACACGTTCGTTGTTGGGTCATGTATGCATGTCCCTGTAAGTTAGTGCCACTTTGGGTTCACGACTAGCGATGTCAGCCTGGGCTCCTTGCCACATGGATGCTAGCGACACTATCATATACGTGTGCCAAAAGGCGCAAACCGTCCCGGGCCTGGTAAGGCGACACCGGTGGGAATACCATGCGTGATGCCGCAAAGTGATATGAGGTGTTACATGCTAGGTCGGTGTGCCATTCAGTCGGGGTCCTGACACTTCCAAGGCAAGATTCATCTATCTTCCTCAGTATGATACATGGATGATTTCCCGTGCAAGGTACTCTGCCTTCTTCAGTAAGCAACCGCAAAAGCTTCCAGCATAAGGTACTGAGTCTTTCCCCAGCAAAGTTTTTAAGGGGGTAAGCTTCTGAAGCACGATATCCAGTCTTCTTCGGCAAGCTATCCGATGAAAGTTTCGAGCACAACCCAGCCAATCTTCCTCAGTAAGACATTGGTACAAGGTAGTACGCTGTGAATTGACAGCATATGGCAGTGAATCCAAGAATCAGATCCGCAACAGTTTGTTCAGAAGCAAGAATCATTCGGAACATACGTCTGTCTCGGAATGAGATCCTCATATATATGCGGTGAGCATACCACCGAAATCTTACAAGTCACTCGGATAAGGATCTAACAACCACGTGAGGATGGTTAAGAGAAGAAAGCCGATACACACCATAGTGTGGCAAAGGATTATGAGGATTGACGACATCAGTGTGCTCAGTACAAGTACCTGTGAACCTGGAAAATGATCCTGATGAGCCCTTGTCCCTTTCTTCTCTAGTGACGGCACCACGCCTGCGATCTGAGCTATATTTAGCTATCTGGGGTGGATGCCAATTTTTATTTCTCCCTTCAACGATTGTCACGAGTTCTGAGCTGCTTTTCGGCCGTCTCGTACAACTGCTGAGTTTCTTTTTGTGATAGTAGCCCTAGAGCTGCTTTTTGGCTATTTTAGGGAGCTGCCACCTTCTTCTTATCAACCCAGTCTCATGCTCTGAGCTACTTTTTTGGCCGTCTTGAGCCCACGTTGAGTTATTTCAGTAATGTCCCAGATCTGAGTTGTAAAGACTGTTCTGGTGGCTACTGATTTATTTGCTGATTTCTTGCAAGGGTTCGGATGATCATTTTCCTACGGTCAGAACTTGAGAGGTGTTGAACCTGCCATTTAATGGGTTACCCTGTCAAAGGATGTGGATAAGAGTACGCCTGTCAGAATCTTGTACTCGACAGAAACTATGGTCACACAGAGAAACAATATGACCCTGCTCCTTTGCCCAAGGATCTAGACAAGAAACACAGTAAAGAAGGAGCAAGGCCGGTAATGCAGGTATGAAAATTGTTGCAAGACCCGCGTGGTGCAGATACCCCGGACAGTCTAAGTCAGTATTGATCCACATGGATATGCCTACAGCATGAGTAATCGGTATGAGGAATAACAGTCTGGAAGCATGTGCCCTCAGTTATGAGAATCACCAAAGGATAGCTTGGCATGAATAAAATTTCGTCCGTCAGAACCACCGCCAGTCAAGTCTGCAGATATTAGCATGCAGATCAAACCGTTTATGCTAGCTGCGACAGGAGACAGTCAAATATTTGTCACGGATCCGATATTCAAGGCAGTGGAACCAGTTAAGATGATTCAGAAATTTCTGCGATGCGTCAGAATCTGTCAGGAAACGGTTATGCTTTAACTCACTGTTTGGAACCCAAACGACCTACAGTTAGTGGATAAACCCAATGCAATGAGTCAGAGCTTGGGTGTTCATCAGAAAAACCTGATTATCACTTTGTGAAAGGTTGTCAGTGCCGGATGACACACCCAATGAAAATCACTCTTGGATTTGTGAGACGGACATATATTTCAGTCGTGATAATAAATCACAGTAAGCTAAGTCAGCAAATCTAAAAGGAAATTGGAGCCATTATAAACATGAACCGGCAAGGTAAGATCTGTCAAAATGTGGATACAGTAAAGCAAACCACCCAGAGCCAGTCAGATAAAAGTTAGTGGGGACAACAATAAAGGAAAAAGGATACCAGAGTTGGAAATGGTTTCCTTAAGTCAGAATATTCATACTTGTTCCCTGAGCAACCAAATCTCGAGGACGAGATTTCTTTAAGGGGGTAAGGTTTGTGACAGCCTGATTTTTGGCCCTTTCTTTTTCTTTTGTTTCTTTGCCTGAGTTTTCTTTTTCCGTGGCTTTGTGGTCTGGAAACTGAAGAAGATGCCCTCTTCTTTGTTTCCAAAGTGGCTTGTCATTCCCAAATCCTTCCCTAGACCTTGCCATTTTCATTCTATCCCAAATCCCAATATTCTTTTTATAGGGAATATTCCTTTTCTATGAAAGGAATAACTCAAATTGCCCTAGGTTGTGAAGCAACCTATATTTCCATCACTCCTAAAATTCCCACTTAATTCTCATAATTTTTTTGGATCATATCTTTCACAAATATGCCAAAATATTTCATTTTTCATGTTTACCATCATGCTCAAATAATTCATTTCCTATTCTGCCCTAAATGGCATATTGTTAAGCAAGTGTTATTTTCCTTTTCCCAATTGACCTCAAACTCCTTGGACATCGTTTCATGTCCATATCATTGCCACATGCCAAAATGCAACCTCATTTGCCTAGTAATTATTTAATTATGATTTTCCAAGGTTTCTGTCCAAAAAGAAACTTTGTGAAGGAGGTACAAGCTAGGAATATCCAAATGATTTTCCATTATGCATGATTCTTTATATCACCATATCATAGCCTTTCACCAAAGTAGAGCTCATGCATGCCTCCATGTGAGCTCATCTTTAATTCTTAGATTCTGCCCAAAATTTCAGTTTATGAAGCAAGTATGTTTTATCTTGCTCCATTATGGCTGCAATTTTGTTTAGGAATTATATTATCCATATTACATATCTCCACCCATTTTGGGCATATTTCATCAAGCCATTATTCCTCTAGAATTTTTGCAAGTTTCTGTCCAGAGGAGATGTTTGTGAAGAAAGTACCATTTTTGCTTTGCCAAATGGTATGACACTTTTTGATCATCTTCATCAGACCAAATAACCATGCCTTGCCCAAATTGAGCTCAAGTTGATACTCTATGTGAGAGCATCATCATAATCTTCATTTCTGGACCAAAAATGCAGTTGTGAAGCAACTATATTCATTACTGGTCCATTTCTCCTAAAATTCCCCAGTACTATAGTCCTTCCTAGCCTAAACACCCCAGACGTAATATTTTACCCATAGCATCTCTCTGTTGATCACACTTAGTTGATAAAGTTTACTGCAGTAAACTTCAGAGCCCATTTACTATTTAACCACTGCATCTTTAACCAAGATACCAGCGCAGTTAAAACCTAACTTGGAAGGACTTACCCCTAGACTGCAATTACCAGCCATTTGGCTCTTCTTAATGCCAATCTGCGCGGTGACCACAGCTTTAGCGTGCAATGGCCGCGCCCAGAATGGCTTCTTGCTCGGGCCCCTCCTCCTCTCGTCGTCTTCGCGCTCGTGAGTATGTCCAACAGCTTCACCGCGTCGTCGCCGTCCTCCTGGAGCCATCTCTCCCTCCCTAAGCCCTCCGTCATCGCTCATCGTCGTGCGCCCACCAGCGTAATGTGGCCGACCGAGCCTTAATGGCATTGTGGCCGCTTCCCATCTGTGCCCGCGGCCCCTCCTGTCCTGTGCGTCTCTGTAGCCCGTCCGCACCTCCCTCGTAGCCTTCTCTGGCCGCCCCGTGCTCGCTGAGCCTCGCCAGAGAGTCTGCCGGATGCGCACGGCGGCACCCGATCCCGTGCCCCTCTCCCCGGCTATAAGTAGCCCCTCCCTGTGCAGCCCGAGCACTCCAGCAGCCTCAGAACCTTCGCTGGTCCCTCCCGACCACTCCACCGAGCTCAAGGAGCTCCCGAGCCCTCCTATGGACGCCATGGCCGCCGTGAAGCTCGGCTTAAACCCGAGCCATCCGAGCCCTCCCCCTTCCTCCTGACCTCACCATAGCTCCACCCATACCCCGCCGGTCCTCCCCGTGCCCTCGCCCCACCGCCGGAGGCACCTTGGACGCAAGCCCCATCACCACCCGAAGCTCCCCTCTGCGGCGGCCGTAGCTCCGCCCTTCCCCGTGCTCCCCGGCGTGCGCGAAGGCCCTGGATGTGTGCGCCTCGGTCCCCTGAGCATTCCGGTAGCCGGAACTCTGCCGGAGGTGGCCGGAGTCGCCTGGGGCGGTCGCCGGTGCCGGCGCCCCTCCCTCTGTTCTGCGCCGCGTCGGGAGGAAGAAGAGGAGGAGCGGGAGGAGAGAGAGGAGGGAGTTGACAAAGCGTTAGGACCCCGCGGCCCCACCAGTCAGTGACCTCGGGGGTTGACCCCCTGGTGCTGACGTGGATAAGTGGAAGCGTAGTTCCCGGAATGTGCTTTCAATTTTTCTGTTTTGGCCCAGTCTGTAGAAGTTTCTATTACATATAGGTCCCTGGCAGAGAAACAACTATAACTTTTTGCTCATAGCTCCAAATGAGGTGATTCCAAAGCCCACTTCTTTGTTTCATCGAGCCCGTTCTGTTGGTTTTATCGAGCTCGGTAATACACATCACTTAAGACTTGCAAGCATTACAACTAAAGAGTTAGTTGTGAGATGATGTATTACGGAACGAGTAAAGAGACTTGCCGATAACGAGATTGAACTAGGTATTGGATACCGATGATCGAATCTCGGGCAAGTAACATACCGATGACAAAGGGAACAACGTATGTTGTTATGCGGTCTGACCGATAAAAGATCTTCGTAGAATATGTAGGAACCAATATGGGCATCCAGGTCCCGCTATTGGTTATTGACCGGAGATGTGTCTCGGTCATGTCTACATTGTTCTCGAACCGTAGGGTCCGCACGCTTAAGGTTTCGATGACAGTTATATTATGAGTTTATGTATTTTGATGTACCGAAGGTTGTTCGGAGTCCCGGATATGATCACGGACATGACGAGGAGTCTCGAAATGGTCGAGACATAAAGATTGATATATTGGACGGATATATTTGGACACCGGAAAGGTTCCGGAGAAGTTTGGAGCTCCGGAGGTTACCGGAACCCCCCGAGAGGTATATGGGCCTTATTGGGCCCATGTAGGAGGAAGGGAGAAGGAACAAGGGAGGGGGGCGCGCCCCCCAGCCCAATCCGAATTGGGGAGGGGGGCCGGCCCCCCCTTTCCTTTCTCCTTCCCCCTCTTCCTAATACTACTACTAGTACTATTTCCTACTACTAGTACTCTTTCCTTCCCCCTCCAAATAAGATAAGGAAAAGGGGGGAAACCTACTTGGAGTAGGTTTCCCCCTCCCCTATGGCGCGCCCCCCTTGGCCGGCCACCTCCTCCCCTCCCTCCTTTATATACGGGGGTAGGGGGGCACCCTAGAACACACAAGTTGATCCTTGAGATCGTTCCTTAGCCGTGTGCGGTGCCCCCCTCCACGATATTACACCTCGGTCATATTGTAGCGGTCCTTAGGCGAAGCCCTGCGACAGGAGAACATCAAGATCGTCACCACGCCGTCGTGCTGACGGAACTCCCCCTCGGAGCCTCTACTGGATTGGAGATCGAGGGAGCGTCATCGAGCTGTACGCGTGTCAAGAACTCGGAGGTGCCGGAGTAACGGTGCTAGGATCGGTTGGACCGGGAGGACGTACGACTACTTCCTCTACGTTGTGTCAACGCTTCCTCTTCGGTCTACGAGGGTACGTAGACAACACTCTCCCCTCTCGTTGCTATGCATCACCATGATCTTGCGTGTGCGTAGGAAATTTTTTTGAAATTACTACGTTCCCCAACAGTGGCATCCGAGCCTAGGTTTTTATGGTTTGATTTTATATGCACGAGTAGAACACAAGTGAGTTGTGGGCGATATAAGTCGTACTGCTTACCAGCATGTCATACTTTGGTTCGGCAGTATTGTTGGATGAAGCGGCCCGGACCAACATTACGCGTACGCTTACACGAGACTGGTTTTACCGCCGTGCTTTGCACACAGGTGACTAGCGGGTGTCAGTTTCTCCAACTTTAGTTGAACCGAGTGTGGCTACGCCCGGTCCTTGCGAAGGTTAAAACAGCATCAACTTGACAAACTATCGTTGTGGTTTTGATGCGTAGGGCATGTTGTGATGTGATATGGCCAAGACATGATGCTATATTTTATTGTATGAGATGATCATGTTTTGTAACCAAAGTTATCGGCAACTGGCAGGAGCCATATGGTTGTCGCTTTATTGTACGAAATGCAAACGCCCTGTAATTGCTTTACTTTATCACTAAGCAGTAGCGATAGTCGTAGAAGCAATAGATGGCATAAACGACAATGATGCTACGATGGAGATCAAGGTGTCGCGCCGGTGACGATGGTGGTCATGATGGTGCTTTGGAGATGGAGATCACAAGCACAAGAAGATGATGGCCATATCATATCACTTATATTGATTGCATGTGATGTTTATCCTTTATGCATCTTATCTTGCTTTGATTGACGGTAGCATTTTAAGATGATCTCTCACTAAAATTATCAAGTAGTGTTCTCCCTGAGTATGCACCGTTGCCAAAGTTCGTCGTGCCCAGACACCACGTGATGATCGGGTGTGATAAGCTCTACGTCCATCTACAACGGGTGCAAGCCAGTTTTGCACACGCAGAATACTCAGGTTATACTTGACGAGCCTAGCATATGCAGATATGGCCTCGGAACACGGAGACCGAAAGGTCGAGCGTGAATCATATAGTAGATATGATCAACATAAGATGTTCACCATTGAAAACTACTCCATCTCACGTGATGATCGGTTATGGTTTAGTTGATTTGGATCACGTGATCACTTAGATGACTAGAGAGATGTTTGTCTAAGTGGGAGTTCTTAAGTAATATGATTAATTGAACTAAAATTTATCATGAACTTAGTACCTGATAGTATCTTGCTTGTCTATGTTGCTTGTAGATAGATGGCCCGTGCTGTTGTTCCGTTGAATTTTAATGCGTTCCTTGAGAAAGCTAAGTTGAAAGATGATGGTAGCAACTACGCGGACTGGGTCCATAACTTGAGGATTATCCTCATTGCTGCACAAAAAAATTACGTCCTGGAAGCACCATTGGGTGCCAGGCCTGCTGCTGATGCAACTGACGACGTTAAGAACGTCTGGCAGAGCAAAGCTGATGACTACTCGATAGTTCAATGTGCCATGCTTTACGGCTTAGAGCCGGGACTTCAACGACGTTTTGAACGTCATGGAGCATATGAGATGTTTCAGGAGTTGAAGTTGATATTCCAGAAGAATGCCCGGATTGAGAGATATGAAGTCTCCAATAAGTTCTATAGCTGCAAGATGGAGGAGAATAGTTCTGTCAGTGAGCACATACTCAAGATGTCTGGGTATTGTAATCACTTGATTCCACTGGGAGTTACTCTTCCGGATGATAGCGTCATTGACAGAATTCTCCAATCACTTCCACCAAGCTACAAGAGCTTCGTGATGAACTATAATATGCAAGGGATGGATAAGACGATTCCCGAGCTCTTCGCAATGCTAAAGGCTGCGGAGGTAGAAATCAAGAAGGAGCATCAAGTGTTGATGGTTAACAAAACCACTAGTTTCAAGAAAAAGGGCAAAGGGAAGAAGAAGGGGAACTTCAAGAAGAACAACAAACAAGTTGCTGCTCAGGAGAAGAAACCCAAGTCTGGACCTAAGCCTGAAACTGAGTGCTTCTACTGCAAGCAGACTGGTCACTGGAAGCGGAACTGCCCCAAGTATTTGGCGGATAAGAAGGATGGCAAAGTGAACAAAGGTATATGTGATATACATGTTATTGATGTGTACCTTACTAGAGCTCGCAGTAGCACCTGGGTATTTGATACTGGTTCTGTTGCTAATATTTGCAACTCGAAACAGGGACTACGGATTAAGCGAACACTGGCAAAGGACGAGGTGATGATGCGCGTGGGAAACGGTTCCAAAGTCAATGTGATCGTGGTCGGACGCTACCTCTACATCTACCGTCGTGATTAGTATTAGACCTAAATAATTGTTATTTGGTGCCAGCGTTGAGCATGAACATTATATCTGGATCTTGTTTGATGCGAGACGGTTATTCATTTAAATCAGAGAATAATGGTTGTTCTATTTATATGAGTAATATCTTTTATGGTCATGCACCCCTGAAGAGTGGTCTATTTTTGATGAATCTCGATAGTAGTGATACACATATTCATAGTGTTGAAGCCAAAAGATGCAGAGTTGATAATGATAGTGCAACTTATTTGTGGCACTGCCGTTTGGGTCATATCGGTATAAAGCGCATGAAGAAACTCCATACTGATGGACTTTTGGAACCACTTGATTATGAATCACTTGGTACTTGCGAACCGTGCCTCATGGGCAAGATGACCAAAACACCGTTCTCCGGTACTATGGAGAGAGCAACAGATTTGTTGGAAATCATACATACAGATGTATGTGGTCCAATGAATGTTGAGGCTCGTGGCGGATATCGTTATTTTCTCACCTTCACAGATGATTTAAGCAGATATGGGTATATCTACTTAATGAAACATAAGTCTGAAACATTTGAAAAGTTCAAAGAATTTCAGAGTGAAGTTGAAAATCATCGTAACAAGAAAATAAAGTTTCTACGATCTGATCGTGGAGGAGAATATTTGAGTTACGAGTTTGGTCTACACTTAAAACAATGTGGAATAGTTTCGCAACTCACGCCACCCGGAACACCACAGCGTAATGGTGTGTCCGAACGTCATAATCGTACTTTACTTGATATGGTGCGATCTATGATGTCTCTTACAGATTTACCGCTATCGTTTTGGGGTTATGCTCTAGAGACAGCCACATTCACGTTAAATAGGGCACCATCGAAATCCGTTGTGACGACACCTTATGAACTATGGTTTGGCAAGAAACCAAAGTTGTCGTTTCTTAAAGTTTGGGGTTGCGATGCTTATGTGAAAAAGCTTCAACCTGATAAGCTCGAACCCAAATCGGAGAAATGTGTCTTCATAGGATACCCAAAGGAGACAGTTGGGTACACCTTCTGTCACAGATCCGAAGGCAAGACATTCGTTGCTAAGAATGGATCCTTTCTAGAGAAGGAGTTTCTCTCGAAAGAAGTGAGTGGGAGGAAAGTAGAACTTGATGAGGTAACTGTACCTACTCCCTTGTTGGAAAATAATACATCACAGGAACCGGTTTCTGTGACGTCAAAACAACTGGTGAGGAAGTTGATGATGATGATCATAGAACTTCATATCAAGTTATTACAGAACCTCGTAGGTCGAACAGAATAAGATCCGCACCAGAGTGGTACGGTAATCCTGTTCTGGAAGTCATGCTACTAGATCATGATGAACCTATGAACTATGAAGAAGCGATGGTGAGCCCAGATTCCGCAAAATGGCTTGAAGCCATGAAATCTGAGATGGGATCCATGTATGATAACAAAGTATGGACTTTGGTTGACTTGCCCGATGGTCGGCAAGCAATTGAGAATAAATGGATCTTCAAGAAGAAGACTGACGCTGACGGTAATGTTACTGTCTACAAAGCTCGACTTGTTGCAAAAGGTTTTCGACAAGTTCAAGGGGTTGACTACGATGAGACCTTCTCACCTGTAGCGATGCTTAAGTCTGTCCGAATCATGTTAGAAATTGCCGCATTTTATGATTATGAAATTTGGCAAATGGATGTAAAAACTGCATTCCTGAATGGATTTCTGGAAGAAGAGTTGTATATGATGCAACCAGAAGGTTTTATCGATCCAAAGGGAGCTAACAAAGTGTGCAAGCTCCAACGTTCCATTTATGGACTGGTGCAAGCCTCTCGGAGTTGGAATAAACATTTTGATAGTGTGATCAAAGCATTTGGTTTTATACAGACTTTTGGAGAAGCCTGTATTTACAAGAAAGTGAGTGGGAGCTCTGTATCATTTCTAATATTATATGTGGATGACATATTATTGATTGGAAATGATATAGAATTTCTGGATAGCATAAAGGGATACTTGAATAAAAGTTTTTCAATGAAAGACCTCAGTGAAGCTGCTTACATATTGGGCATTAAGATCTATAGAGATAGATCAAGACGCTTAATTGGACTTTCACAAAGCACATACCTTGACAAAGTTTTGAAGAAGTTCAAAATGGATCAAGCAAAGAAAGGGTTCTTGCCTGTATTGCAAGGTGTGAAGTTGAGTAAGACTCAAAGCCCGACCACTGCAGAAGATAGAGAGAAAATGAAAGGTGTTCCCTATGCTTCAGCCATAGGCTCTATCATGTATGCAATGCTGTGTACCAGACCTGATGTGTGCCTTGCTATAAGTCTAGCAGGGAGGTACCAAAGTAATCCAGGAGTGGATCACTAGACAGCGGTCAAGAACATCCTGAAATACCTGAAAAGGACTAAGGATATGTTTCTCGTATATGGAGGTGAAAAAGAGCTCATCGTAAATGGTTACGTTGATGCAAGCTTTGACACTGATCCGGATGATTCTAAATCGCAAACCGGATACGTGTTTACATTAAACGGTGGAGCTGTCAGTTGGTGCAGTTCAAAGCAAAGCGTCGTGGCGGGATCTACATGTGAAGCGGAATACATAGCTGCTTCAGAAGCAGCCAATGAAGGAGTCTGGATGAAGGAGTTCATATCCGATCTAGGTGTCATACCTAGTGCATCGGGTCCAATGAAAATCTTTTGTGACAATACTGGAGCGATTGCCTTAGCGAAGGAATCCAGATTTCACAAAAGGACCAAGCACATCAAGAGACGCTTCAATTCCATCCGGGATCTAGTCCAGGTGGGAGACATAGAGATTTGCCAGATACATACGGATCTGAATGTTGCAGACCCGTTGACTAAGCCTCTTCCACGAGCAAAACATGATCAACACCAAGACTCCATGGGTGTTAGAATCATTACTATGTAATCTAGATTATTGACTCTAGTGCAAGTGGGAGACTGAAGGAAATATGCCCTAGAGGCAATAATAAAGTTATTATTTATTTCCTTATATCATGATAAATGTTTATTATTCATGCTATAATTGTATTAACCGGAAGCATAATACATGTGTGAATATATAGACAAATAGTGTGTCACTAGTATGCCTCTACTTGACTAGCTTGTTAATCAAAGATGGTTATGTTTCCTAACCATGAACAAGGAGTTGTTATTTGATTAACAAGGTCACATCATTAGTTGAATGATCTGATTGACATGACCCATTCCGTTAGCTTAGCACACGATCGTTTAGTATGTTGCTATTGCTTCCTTCATGACTTATACATGTTCCTATGACTATGAGATTATGCAACTCCCGTTTACCGGAGGAACACTTTGTGTGCTACCAAACGTCACAACGTAACTGGGTGATTATAAAGGTGCTCTACAGGTGTCTCCGAAGGTACTTGTTGGGTTGGCGTATTTCGAGATTAGGATTTGTCACTCCGAATGTCGGAGAGGTATCTCTGGGCCCTCTCGGTAATACACATCACTTAAGCCTTGCAAGCATTTCAACTAAAGAGTTAGTTGTGAGATGATGTATTACGGAACGAGTAAAGAGACTTGCCGGTAACGAGATTGAGCTAGGTATTGGATACCGACGATCGAATCTCGGGCAAGTAACATACCGATGACAAAGGGAACAACGTATGTTGTTATGCGGTCTGACCGATAAAAGATCTTCGTAGAATATGTAGGAACCAATATGGGCACCCAGGTCCCGCTATTGGTTATTGACCGAAGATGTGTCTCGGTCATGTCTACATTGTTCTCGAACCGTAGGGTCCGCACGCTTAAGGTTTCGATGACAGTTATATTATGAGTTTATGTATTTTGATGTACCGAAGGTTGTTCGGAGTCCCGGATATGATCACGGACATGACGAGGAGTCTCGAAATGGTCGAGACATAAAGATTGATATATTGGACGGATATATTTGGACACCGGAAAGGTTCCGGAGAAGTTTGGAGCTCCGGAGGGTTACCGGAACCCCCCGGGAGGTATATGGGCCTTATTGGGCCCATGTAGGAGGAAGGGAGAAGGAACAAGGGAGGGGGGCGCGCCCCCCCAGCCCAATCCGAATTGGGTAGGGGGGCCGGCCCCCCCTTTCCTTTCTCCTTCCCCCTCTTCCTAATACTACTACTAGTACTATTTCCTACTACTAGTACTCTTTCCTTCCCCCTCCAAATAAGATAAGGAAAAGGGGGGGAAACCTACTTGGAGTAGGTTTCCCCCTCCCCTATGGCGCGCCCCCCTTGGCCGGCCACCTCCTCCCCTCCCTCCTTTATATACGGGGGTAGGGGGGCACCCTAGAACACACAAGTTGATCCTTGAGATCGTTCCTTAGCAGTGTGCGGTGCCCCCCTCCACGATATTACACCTCGGTCATATTGTAGCGGTGCTTAGGCGAAGCCCTGCGACAGGAGAACATCAAGATCGTCACCACGCCGTCGTGCTGACGGAACTCCCCCTCGGAGCGTCTACTGGATTGGAGATCGAGGGAGCGTCATCGAGCTGTACGCGTGTCAAGAACTCGAAGGTGCCGGAGTAACGGTGCTTGGATCGGTTGGACCGGGAGGACGTACGACTACTTCCTCTACGTTGTGTCAACGCTTCCGCTTCGGTCTACGAGGGTACGTAGACAACACTCTCCCCTCTCGTTGCTATGCATCACCATGATCTTGCGTGTGCGTAGGAATTTTTTTTGAAATTACTACGTTCCCCAACACATCCAACGGACACTGTTGCTAGAACCGTGTGTTGACTATAAGTTGACAAAGCCTTGCATACGCGTCAACTCTCTTTTTTAGGGGACGCGTCAACTTAGTAAGGCCAGAAGTGTGTGGCAGAGAACTTATAGCCCATTTGAGATTTGTAAGAATGTGCATCCCATTTTTGAATTCTAATGGAATTTACTACAGCACATTTACAGTTTGTTAAAAGTACAGCCCATTTCAACCAACCGTTCAAAACAGAATTCAATAAATTTCCCACATTTTGATGGGATCCGAAATATTTTTATCCTGAAATTTCTAGTCAGATTAAATAAAATTTCAATATAAATTTATATTACATAAAAATCCAACAAAACATTGCGCTCGCAAGAATTAATGAAATTAAAATTTCAATATCGAAAGATAATATTTTATAAAGTAATTACGTGTTTGGTGCATTTTTCATAGTTACTTCCCATTTTTTATAATTACATCCCATTTATTATTTCTTAAAGCCCATTTTCTTGTTAAGCCTAATGCATCCCTCCTAGGAAAGATTTGCAGCCCAGCGGGGCGGAGAATAACAACTTGACCTTGCCTAGGTATTCCTAAAAAAAGTATAGGTGGGCTAGCCATTTTCAACTTGAAAAAATTAATATCTGGGCTGGATATCTGGCCTGGGCTAGATGGGCCACAGCCCGCCCAGTTCATACATGCAGTGATGTTTTCGTTGTTGTTCAGAGGAGAAAAATTAATATCTGGGCTAAACATCGAAAAACTCTGCAGTGCTCACACCTCAAAAATACAAATACTGCTCGAGCTGCTTGGTCCCAGCTGTCGGCCGCTTCTTGTGCAATTCTCTCGTTTATTGACTACTCCCTCCTTTCCGATTTATAGTGCTCAATTCAAAAATCTCATCAATCAAGGTAGATGGCGAGTGGTGGAATACTTTTTGTAGTTTTGCCAAAGTGCCTAATTAATGCTGTTGTTATCCTCAAAAAATTATGTTTATCAATGCATTAATTGCAATGCATGGATGCATAAAGTACATGCATTGGTCAATTTTCTCTTAATACTTGCATGCAACGATTTAATGCACCTTGGAATCTGAACATGTGATGGAAAACAACCAAATTGAGCCTTATAAAATGGAAAAACTAAAATTTTGAGATAAGCCCTATAAACCGGAAAGGAGGGAGTACATAGGTTGACAATGGTGTGGGACCGTGATGTCAGGAAACCAGGAGGAAGCAAAATAAATTATATATATATATATATATATATATATATATATATATATATATATATAATAAGGAGGCACTTGCGTACGTGAGGCTATGGCTCTGGTGGGTCCCCATTGTCATCCTCTCCAAGTAAAGTCATCTCCTTGCCCGCGCGTGCTTTCCGCCCGAAATAGTTAGCGCCGCCCGCCCTGCTTCCCGGTGCAGGCGATTGCTCCGCCTTCAAACGACAGAAGTGTCGTCCGTCCGTCCATCTGCCGCCCACATTAATGATACGCGGTTGCCGAGGCAGCTACTCCGGCGCCACACGTCCGTCCCTCCGCCGCCCACCATTCCTATATAAATTGTTGCGCCGGCCATAGCCACAGTCATCCGCATTAGTTCCCTTTCTCCTGTCCACACCACTACTGCCCACCATGTCTTCTCGCGCTCCAGCGCTCTTCGGGATGGGAGGACAACGGACCACAAGGAGATTGGCAGCCATTGCTGCTGACCGGCTGGCCGGCAGGCAGCCGGAGGACGAGGACGTTCCAATGGAGAACATGGTAGTCGACAATCTGGCGCCAACCCCCTCCTCTGCGCCATCCTCGCCGGTGCATTGCACCATGACCATCGGCGAGGCCTGTGCCCAATATATGGACACGGTGAGGCAGATGCGTGAGGAGCAGTTCCAGGAGGCGTAGGCCGACGCAGCCTACAACCACCATCTCCTCCAGGAGCACCTTCAAGCGGAGGAGCAGATCGACGCGAAGCGGGCGGAGCAGGAGGCACTTCTCAACTCATACCGTTCCGTGCGCAAGGGCCGCCTCGAGCGCTGGCGGTACCGCATGCGGGTGGTGGAGGTTGCAGCCGCCTACAAAGAGGGTGATGAAGCGGGTGAGGCGCTATTTGGCGAGACCGAGGACGAGGCAGAGGACAATGCCAGCTTCGACGAGTGCCCACTCCGCTGGTGTCGACAAGGCCCTGGTCCACCAAGGCCCCGCAGTGCCAACAACGAGGCAAAGGACACCGCCGGCTCCGCCGAGGCCCCGCCCCACCAACAACGTGGCAGAGGACATCGCCGGCTCAGCCAAGGCCCCACCCTGCCGGCAACGAGGGGGAGGATTTCCACCGCTTCGCCGAGGCGCCGCCTGCCGGCAATGAGATAGAGGACATCGCCGGCTCCGCCGAGGCCCCGCCCCGCTGCCAACGAGGCCGCGCCACACAGAAAACAAGGAAGAGTAGAACATGGTAGGTCACTGCCGCTCGGGTCCAAGTAAGGCCACCGCTGGTACCCTCCTGTTGAAGCCAAGCTAGGCGGGTTGACCATTGACGGACGGTTAGCTTCTTGGCGGCGACGTGGAGTCGGAGAGCTGTGCTGGAGAAGAACGCTACTTCTACTTAACTGCTAGTGCAGTTGGCTGACTGACATGTGGGCCCAACAGGTCACATGTCAGTTACGCAACTGCACATGCAGTTAAGTCACTGAAGCTTCTGTTCGGCTCAGCAGGACACAGGTGGGTAGCTTCGGTTAATTAATTATACCTCCAGCGTACCCCTTTTTAGTTGAAGAATTTATGAAATGTAATGAAATTCGACATGTTTATATGAAATCCGACCGTGTATGAATGAATTTATTTCGATTGGTCCGAATTCCTGTATCACTGGCATTGGATGAACATGCAAAACAATACGTACTAGCATTATTCCCAGGGTGATCACCTCGTTTGCAGCAGTTTCACATGTACTCCCGCCGGTCCTTTCTAGTCTGCATACAAGTTTTGTTTGCAGTCAAAGTATCTCTACTTTGACCAATCTTATACAAAAAAGTATGCACTTTCACAATGTGCGAAGTAAAAAGGAACAGAAGGAGTACAAAGAGTTTGAGCAGCTTTTTAGCATTTCTGTACATTGCAATCAAACACACAGGGCTGGCAATTCATAGAGAACATTCAAAACAATCGATGGTTATGCATCTCAGCGACTCACATGTCAGAGGCAATATTTACTTCACAACTAAAGAATAAAGAAAAAATTGATCGACGCTGCTGACAGCAAAGGGCGTCCCATTCGAAAATATCAAACGCTTGTCTTGCTAAAATAAATGGGCAAAATTTGACAAGGTTGTCCCATTCCAAAATATCAAATGCCTACGATTGTGGAATGGGCAGGGTTTGCCATCAGTTCAGACATTGACATGGCACCTCGTGCTAAATAAACTAGTTGTTATTTTTGTGCAGTTCCACCAAAATCAACCAAATTCGCGCGTAGCTTGTATGATTTCACCCTTATATGTTGCAACACCTTGAACTTATCAGCACCTCCTTTCTTGTGGTGGAAACGAATGATCCGATGTATTCATGAACATTTTGTGCAATTCCCATTGAAATCAATGTGAGCACCCCTGTTTGCACAAATACAAAAAAAGTGATTAGTATAAAGCAAACTGTACTATGAATTGACAGTTTAAACAGGCAACTACATGGTCCATGTAGAGCACACTTTTAGAAAAATGGAACTCACCAGAAAGAATCCTAGAACAACATTGTACCCGCGCATTGATACGTCTCCAACGTATCTATAATTTTTGATTGTTCCATGCTATTATACTACCCCTTTTGGATATATATATATATATGGGCTTTATTTTACACATTTATATCATTTTTGGGACTAACCTACTAACCGGAGGCCCAACCCATATTGCTATTTTTTTTTGCCTATTTCAGTATTTCGAAGAAAGGGAATATCAAACTTGGTCCAAACGGAATGAAACCTTCGGGAGCGTGATTTTTGGAACGAACATGATCCGGAGAGCTTGGAGTGCAAGTCAAGAAGCTCTCGAGGGCCCCACGAGAGAGGGGGCCGCGCCCCCCTGTAGGGCGCGCCCCCTGTCTTGTGGACCCCTCGGGCGGCCACCGACGTACTTCTTCTTCCTATATATACCTACGTACCCCGAAAACATCCAGGGGCACCACGAAACACAATTTCCACCGCCGTAACCTTCTGTATCCGCGATATCCCATCTTGGAGCCTTCGTCGGCACTCTGCCGGAGGGGGAATCAACCACAGAGGGCCTCTACATCAACATCCTTGCCCCTCCGATGAGTTGTGAGTAGTTTACCACAGACCTACGGGTCCATAGTTATTAGCTAGATGGCTTCTTCTCTCTTTTTGGATCTCAATACAATGTTCTCCCCCTCTCTTGTGGAGATCTATCCGATGTAAACTCTTTTTTATGGTGTGTTTGTCGAGATCCGATGAATTGTGAGTTTATGATCAAGTTTATCTATGAATAATATTTGAATCTTCTCTGAATTCTTTTATGTATGATTGAGTTATCTTTGCAAGTCTCTTCAAATTATCAGTTTGGTTTGGCCTACTAGATTGATCTTTCTTGCCATGGGAGAAGTGCTTAGATTTGGGTTCAATCTTGCGGTGTTCTTACCAAGTGACAGAAAGGGTTGCAAGACACGTATTGTATTGTTGCCATCGAGGATAACAAGATGGGGTTTATATCATATTGCATGTGTTTATCCCTCTACATCATGTCATCTTGCTTAATGCGTTACTCTGTTCTTATGAACTTAATACTCTAGATGCAGGCAGGAGTCGGTCGATGTGTGGAGTAATAGTAGTATATGCAGGCAGGAGTTGGTCTACTTGTTATGGACGTGATGCCTATATACATGATCATGCCTAGATAATCTCATAACTATGCGCTTTTCTATCAATTGCTCGACAGTAATTTGTTCACCCACCGTAATACTTATGCTATCTTGAGAGAAGCCTCTAGTGAAACCTATGGCCCCCGGGTCTATCTCTTATCATATTGGCTTTCAGTCTACCTTTATTTGCATCTTTACTTTTTGCATCTATATTACAAGATACCAAAAATATATTTATCTTATCATACTATCTTTATTAGATCTCACTTTCACAAGTGGCCGTGAAGGGATTGACAACCCCTTTATTGCATTGGGTGCGAGTTCTTAGTTTGTTTGTGTAGGTGCATGGGACTTTTGAGGAGCCTCCTACTGGATTCATACCTTGGTTCTCAAAACTGAGGGAAATACTTATGCTACACTTTGCTGCATCACCCTCTCCTCTTCGAGGAAAACCTACGCAAGCTCAAGACGTAGCAAGAAGGATTTCTGGAGCCCTTGTCGGGGAGGTCTTCGCTCAAGTCAAGACATACCAAGTACCCATCACAAACCCATCTCCCTCGCATTTACATTATTTGCCATGTGCCTCTCGTTTTCCTCTCCCCCACTTCACCCTTGCCGTTTTATTCGCCCTCTCTTTCCCAATCTCCCTCTCTCCTTTCCGTTTGCCTTCCCGTTGCCATGGCCGAATCAAAAAGAACTAAGGGTTTTCTCCTGAGCTCTAGTCCCTTGGACAATCCCTCTATCCTCTCTAAACTCATGAATAATGATGCTATGGAAAGACCCACCGGGGTCACCAATGGGAGCTTAAATAATCTTGATGAGGGTGACTCTGGAGTTTTTCGCTATTTACTTGATGAGTCTTTAAAAGATGCTTGGGATAGGTTATTAAGGATTCGTGCTAGCTATGTACCTCAATATCAAATTGAAGATTACTTAAAGAGTTTTTATATTGGCTTGCCCGCTTCTTTTAAACAAGTTTTAGATTCCATTTTTGAAGGAAGTTTTCTTGAAAGGGATGCTATAGATACTTAGGAAAAAATGAAAACCATATTTGGGCACCCTATGAATGATAAGGTTAAATCTACTACTCTCTTGTGTCTTCCATTAATGTCCATGTGCTTACCTTAAATAGAAGAATGAATGCCATAGAGAGGAGATCATCTTCTCCTAGTGCCAAAGATGGCACTCGTTAGATCTATCTTTGTTTTTATGCCTAGCTAGGGGCATTAAACAATAGCGCTAGTTGGGAGGCAACCCAATTTTCTTTATGTTTTTTTGTTTTTGCTCCTGTTTACTAATAAATCTTGCATCTACCTTATCTTTAGATGTGTTTTTATCTTTTAACTAGCAGAGTGGCCAGCTCGATGCGCGGGCAAGTACTTTAAAAAGTTTATATTGAGCACATATTTTATTTGTGTAAAGAAAAATTGAGCCCAAAATGTGCATATAAAATCTCATTGTTTGTAGTTACAAAAAAATACTGAACAAATAGTTGACTTGCTTTCATAAGGATCCTTTGTACTCTTGCCTTCCTTTGTTAACATAAGTATTATCATTACATGTAACTGTAATGGGGAGGTAAAAGCAACTAAAATGAATGTCAAAACTGTAATACAGCATTATTCGATAACACATTTCATTAAACAATATCAAGATACATAGGAAAAAAAATTCATGTACATATATGCTTGTATGAATACTATAATAATTCTCCAAGTTTCCAATGGTTATCTGCCTATTTTGATGCGGATAATAATCAAAATGATTCAAACTGTTGCAAACACGCAACATGCCCATAGATGATGCCACTGAGTACGACTCTTGGGAACCATGCGTAAAAGTATGACTTATTGAACCTCTTGCTTGGCGTAAAAACACATTATCTGGAGCTTGACAGCACTTCTAACATTACAGGAGGTGTACATGTAGTATTCCAGGTGAACATGGTAACTGCTAGAAGTTATAATACATGGAGCAAAAGATCCAAAATGTACTTCATGTGTATAAACAAATATGAACCTAATTGAGTAGATAATAAATCTTGAGCTATGCATGAGAGCCACGGGGTCACCAATGGGAGCTTAAATAACTTTGATGAGGATGACTCTGGAATTTTTCGCTATTTACTTGATGAGTCTTTAAAAGATGCTTGGGATAGGTTATTAAGGATTCGTGCTAGCTATGTACCTCAATATCAAATTGAAGATTACTTAAAGAGTTTTTATATTGGCTTGCCCGCTTCTTTTATACAAGTTTTAGATTCCATTTTTGAAGGAAGTTAACTTGAAAGGGATGCTATAGATACTTAGGAAAAAATGAAAACCATATTTGGGCACCCTATGAATGATAAGGTTGAATCTATTACTCTCTTGTGTTTTTATCAAAATGAAATTATTAAAGAGATGAAGTCTAGTGTAGAGGCAAACTTGCGTATCATGCTTAATCTTACCTCTTCCATTAATGGCCATGTGCTTACGTTAAATAGAAGAATGAATGCCATAGAGAGGAGATCATCCTCTCCTAGTGCCAAAGATGACACTCGTTAGATCTATCTTTGTTTTTATGCCTAGCTAGGGGCGTTAAACAATAGCGCTAGTTGGGAGGCAACCCAATTTTCTTTATGTTTTTTGTTTTTGCTCCTGTTTAGTAATAAATCTTGCATCTACCTTATGTTAGATGTGTTTTTATCTTTTAACTAGCAGAGTGGCCAGCTCATTGCGTGGGCTAGTACTTTAAAAAGTTTATATTGAGCACATATTTTATTTGTGTAAAGAAAAATTGAGCCCAAAATGTGCATATAAAATCTCATTGTTTGTAGTTACAAAATAATACCGAACAAATTGTTGACTTGCTTTCATAAGGATCCTTTGTACTCTTGCCTTCCTTTGTTAACATAAGTATTATCATTACATGTAACTGTAATGGGGAGGTAAATGCAACTAAAATGAATGTCAAAACTATAATACAACTTTATTCGATAACACATTTCATTAAACAATATCAAGATACATAGGAAAA
>NC_041391.1:609874887-609880227 GCF_002162155.2 Triticum dicoccoides | reverse complement strand
ATATATATATATATATATATATATAATTTCTAGTAGAACCAATCATGCATATATATATCACATCAATGTCTCACAAATTAAACCACCATATTAATTAATTCACACATACACACATGTACAGATATATACAATTTCTCCTACATATGAATGTTGCCTTCGGAGCCAGTCTAATTGTTGCCTTCGGAGCACGATGACAATTGAAAGTGGTTTTCATTGGGGCGGTAGCGGGTAATAGAATTCTCCATTCGGATTTATGACCTGGTCGAGCAAAAATCCCGCTATTTCCTCTTGAATTGCTTCTACGCGCTCCGTTTCTATGAGCTTCTCCCGCACCTCTTTGAACTGTTAAGAAGGAGATCAATATGCATGTGTATTAGTTGTGTGACTAGCTAGATATTGATAATGGTGTAAAAATTGTGAATAGTGTTCTGACAAGCGTACCCATTGCTGTCTTTGAGATCTGCTCCTTTCGGACGCCACCATGCGAATATTCTCGCAAACGCAGAATGCACACAGATCAGTCCCCTGCGCCTGCTTCAGGGCCTTTACGAGAACGGAATTTGATCAGATAAAAATTAATCAAGCATGATAATTAAAGAGATGGCAGCTAGCTAGCTAGCTAGCTAGTACTACTTAATTACTTACCTTGGGTCGAAACCATTCAAGCTTTTGTTTCCATTCGCCGGGCGTGATGCTGATGAATCTTGCCCAAGCCCTGCCCGCCGACAAAGAAAATGAATAAAGGGGTTATTAAATAGTTCATATCATGAAATGACGAACTAAATAGGCCGAGATATATAGTTAATAATGATTGAAATTACCTGTTGACTATCCCATACAAGATGTTAAAGTCAGTGTTTTTTGAGACTAGTGAGTCCAGTACTTCAACTGTTCCGGCGTCAACTTTAATGATACACATGACCCAGTGAAATCTGCATGCACACACGTTTACATGTCTTAATTAAGCGGGCATATGTTAGCAAAAACATGTAGCTAGCTAGTAGGCAAAAACAGAGAATTTGTAGTACAAGACAGTGTGACTCACCCAAAGTGGTAAGGAAGTAGTATATCTTCATTGTATTTGAGGCGCTTCAAGAACTCTAGCATGCTGCTTTCTACTTCCTTTGCATGATGTTCATTTATCTTCCATGTGAATTCATTAACGGTGTTTGGGTCAATGAACCCAATGCCATAGCGTCCACCTTTTCTCATTTCATATATCTTCATCCTGCATAATACCACAGAAAATAATATATATAGTGAGGATAATTACAGGTAATAATGATTGATCTCAAAAGGATCACTACAGCTAGGTTGAGACTTAAATTATAGAAAGAAATCACTTACAGACAATAGCAACTGACGATAGATTTGTCGAGTGCTTCCTTATTGTATAACTGAAACAGTTCTAAATACTCAACGGACCCAGCTTTCTCATGGTAGTAATGGTCCTCCTTGACATTCACCATGAGGGACACTCGATCTGAAATCTTGGTAATGTTCATGTACCATTGATGCAATTCATACATTCTCGTTGGGAGGTTCTTGACCTTGTCTGGCGTGACCAAAGGTTGGCCCCGGACATATTGCCGTTTTACTTCATCCTCTCTAAGCAAAGGCATGGGCTCGATCTCGAGGAGTTGTCCAACAGTGATGTTGAGAACTTCAGCCTGCATTATATGCTCCTCCGTTATTACCACATTGCCCACCTCGGGAACATGCACTGTTTGCCCACAATAATATTGGGGGCGCGTACTGTCACTTGTTGTTGGCACAACAAGCGAGGGGATTGATTGCGCCGCCTGTTCTCCCAGCTGGGGAATGGTTTTCCCGCATTTTTTGGCAGCTGCTTCTTGTTTGCTCGATCCCGATGTAGACGTGCTCGCCTCCCTTTGTAGACGTGCTCGATTTAACTTCCTGATGTGGCGCTCATAGTCTGTGTCAACAGGCTTGGAAGCTGGTGGTTGAGCCATACGAATGAAGTGGTCAATCGTTTCCTCAGGCACTTTCTCCCTTGGCGGCGGTGGCGGTTTCGGTGCAAAATGGGCTTCCACCTCGGCCTTCGATATGGCTGTGATTTCCTCCTCGGACTTGTCATAAGACCTCTGCGGAAGAGGCTTCAGGCTTGGACCATATTTATACCGCTTGCCTCTGCCTGTACTTCCAGCTGTACTACCTCGACTCGTACGGCTACGCACCAGAGCTGCGGGGTGTCTCTGCGATTGCTGAGGCGGCGGAGATGGCTGACGGGACTGAGTTGGACGAGGAGGAGTGGCCTGAGGTTGTGCCGGACTTGGAGGAGGAGTGGACGTCTGACGCTGTGGCGGACTTGGAGGAGGAGGATTGTCCTGACACTTTGCCGGACTTGGAGGAGGAGGATTGTCCTGACACTTTGCCGGACTTGGAGGAGCGGGAGTCTGCTGACTCGGTGGCGGACTTCGACGAGGACTCGGGTGACGCGGTGTGGGTGGCCTTGGAAAGATGATGCAATCCTTTTTCCATAGGATGATACGATGTTTGGCCTCTCCGAGAAAGCGCTCGCCGTCACCTCCAGCAATGTCAAGCTGTAGCCCCGAATATGGGTCCAGCACCTCATCAACCACGACACGAGCATAGCCCGCTGGAATCGGGTTGCAATGGAAGGTTGCCTCGGGGGGATTTGTGAAAGCACAGCCGTCCGCCACCTTCATGGATATGTTCTTCATTTTGTAGTGTAGCTCGCAGTTAGTGTTCTCCGTGATGTCATCCACGGGGTATCTACCCAGCATTGGGTCGTCCGGGACGGAACCCACGCTGCTTCTCGGCATGGATGGGCCGGTGCTATCCAATGCTGGATCATCCGCTAGCTGCTGCAGCTGCTGAGACCCCCTTTGATGGGTAAGTGAGTCGATCTGCTCCTGCTGCCGCTGGAATTTGACTGCCAATTCCGCTTGACTTGCTTCTAGGCCTTGAAGGCGTTCATAGTCCCGCTTCCTCTGCTCCTCCTCCGTCTTCCTCTTCTTCTCCTCCGCAATCTTATTTCTCGCACGGGTTCTGTAGTCGGTGTTCCAGTCTGAAAACCCCTCATACCACGGAATAGCGCCCTTGCCTCATGTTCTTCCCGGGTGTTCAAGATTTCCCAGGGCACGCGTAAGCTCGTCGTTCTCTCTGTTGGGCTGGAACACCGCCGTTCGTGCCTCTTCTATTGCAACAAGTATCGCATCGTCGGCTCCCTTCAGACTTGCCCTCGTCGAAACATTTCCTGTCTCCCGGTCCAACTCCCCCCCATGCGCATAGAACCAAGTCCTGACCCTGGCGGGCCAGCTCTTAGTAGCCGGAGTGACACCTGCATCCTCCATCTCTTTCTCAGACTTATCCCACTTAGGCATTGCCATCGCATAGCCACCTGGCCCCAGCTTATGGAACTTATCCTTTTTCGGCATTCTTCTTGTTTATTCTCGACCGTTCCTTAGCTAATTCCGAATCCTTGAATTTCACGAAATCGGCCCAATGATCACGTTGGTTCTCCAGTGTTCCCTTGAATACTGGAGTCTTCCTTCCTCCGCTGACGTACTTGTTCCATTCACCATTCTTGTAGTTCTTGAATGCAGTCGCCATCATCTTAAGAGCAGCCTCTTTGACTTTCTGCACATCTGCTTCTGTGAAATGATCTGGTAGGGTGAAATGTTCCATGAGAGTATCCCAAAGCAGATCTTTTTGATTCTTGTCGACATAAGTAACATCTGGACGTGGCTTTGCTGGCGCTCTCCATTCTTGAAGTTTGATCGGGAGTTGGTCCTTCACAAGAACTCCGCACTGACGAACGAACTTGTCCGCAATCTTCTTAGGCGCTATTGGTTTGCCAGTAGGGCCGCATGCCTCGATATTGTACTTTACGCCCGGCTTCAACTTTTTGTTCGGGCCTCGTTTCGTCCTTTTTTCTGAAGATTTGCTCGATCCGGATGGCTGAAAGAACAAAGATCGATTCGTTAATATCTCTTCAAGACATTTAAATCATGTGATGATCACCAGATGCCTGCTTATATAAATATATATACCTCGTCGGTGTTTGTTGTTTCAGGATCATGTTCTTCGTCATCGTCATAATCATTCATGAATTCGTCATGATCGAATATCATATCACCCTCTTCGGTGTTGTTTAGAAATTCGAAGCCGTCATAATCTTCTTCATTTTGATTATCATCTACCCCGCGTATCATATCGAACATGGTCTGTTCTCCCTCTCTGTCGGTATTGTCTGCCATAGCTTTTGTTTAACTAATCCAAAAGAAATATAAAACAATTTAGTATTCAAATCTCGAATAATAGATATAATCTCGAATACATCGTCCAGAATAATAGATATAATCTCGAATACATCATCCAGAATAATAGATATAATCTCGAATACATCGTCCAGAATAATAGATATAATCTCGAATACATCGTCCAGAATAATAGATATAATCTCGAATACATCGTCTCGAATAATATATAATATTGAATAGTACATCACTGGCTATTAGCTAATAAAGATTGAATACTACAGAAGAATCTAGGACACTCGCGGTTCCTCCGGCGTGGGCAGTGGACACCCAAAGAGAAGGAACCCTCACAGGATCATAGCTGAAGTGAGATCCCCGAAGATACTGCCACGTATTGGAGAACCTGCCGCCCTCTAACGCAACCATGTAGCGATGGACGTGCTCGTCCTCCTCCCTGACACGGCGACGTACCACCTCCGGCGGGGCCGGGTCCCTTCGCACCGAAACTGGCCCACGTGAACGCCACCAAACAAGATCAGGGTCGACGACTGGACCCGCGGCTGGGTTCCTCGTCAAGCGGCGCGACCCTCCAAGCAGCACCTCCCAGTGCCAGCCCGGCGGAGCCCAGTCCCGGACATGGGTCGGCTGGACGTCGTCGCGGACGGGTCGACGGCGAGGATGCGGGCCGGGCATCGTCGAGAACAAATACTAGCTATATGCCCGCAAAAAGTAACATTTTTCTAATGATTGGATTTTGATAACTAAAATTTCTAACATTTCTATATATATAACTAACATTTCTATAACATTTCTAACAATGCTATATATAACTAACATTTCTATAACATTTCTAATATTTTAGAACTAAAAAACAGAAAAAAATTATAACATTTCTATATATATAACTAACATTTTTATAACTATTTCTATAACTAAAAAACAGAAAAATTTCTAACAATTCTAACTTTTTTATAACTATATATTTCTATAACTAAAAAACAGAAAAATTTCTACAATTTCAAACATTTCTAACAAATCTAACAATTCTAACATTTCTAACTATTTCTAAAAAACAGAAAAATGTCTAACAATGTAT
>NC_041391.1:609861618-609873555 GCF_002162155.2 Triticum dicoccoides | reverse complement strand
TGTGAAACACAGAAGAAAGTGATGATAGTGAAGCCGATCACATCCCAGATCTTTGGGTGTGAAACTTTTTCTTCGCGTGTGTCCCTTTGCGCCGTAACCATGGAAAATCTTCATCATTTAACGGGATGCTCGGGTCAATATTCACTGTGAATGGAGCAATTTCATCAAACTTTTCATAATCTTCTGACTTGTCTGTCTTGTCATCCACTCCCACGATGTTTCTCTTCCCAGAAAGAACTATGTGCCGCTTTGGCTCATCGTACGATGCATTCGCTTCCTTATCTTTTCTTTTTCTTGGCTTGGTAGACATGTCCTTCACATAGAAAACCTGTGCCACATCATTGGCTAGGACGAATGGTTCGTCTGCATACGCAAGATTGTTGAGATCCACTGTTGTCATTCCGTACTGCGGGTCTTCCGTTACCCCGCCCCGTGTCATATTGACCCATTTGCACCGAAACAAAGGGACCTTTAAACCACGTCGATAGTCAAGTTCCCATATGTCCTGTATATAACCATAATATGTTTCCTTTCCCGTCTTGGTTTCTGCATCAAAGCGGACACCACTGTTTTGGTTGGTGCTCTTCTTATCTTGGGCAATCGTGTAAAATGTATTACCATTTATCTCGTACCCTTTGAAAGTCATTATATTCGAAGATGGTAACTGGGACAGCAAGTACAGGTCATCTTCAATAGAGGTGGCATGCATGGTACGTGTCTACAACCAGTTGGCGAAACTCCTGGTTTGTTCACGTGTAATCCACTCATCAGACCGCTCCGGGTGTTTGGAGCGTAGCAAATTCTTGTGTTCATCCATATACGGAGCCACCAAGGTGGAATTCTGTAGAACTGTGTAGTGTGCTTTAGTGAGAGAATGTCCGTCCATACATATTATTTGTTCCCCTCCTAGCGTGCCTTTTCCATCCAGTCTGCCCTTATGCCGCGATTCAGGAACACCAATCGGCTTAAGGTCAGGAATAAAGTCAATACAAAACTCAATGACCTCCTCATTTTGATGGCCCTTGGAGATGCTTCCTTCTGGCCTAGCACGGTTATGAACATATTTCTTTGAGACTCCCATGAACCTTTCAAAGGGGAACATATTGTGTAGAAATACAGGACCCAAAACGTTAATCTCTTCGCATAGGTGAACTAGGACGTGCGTCATGATGTTGAAGAAGGATGGTGGGAACACCAACTCGAAACTGACAAGACATTCCACCAAATCATTCTGTAACCTTGGTATGATTTCTGGATCGATTACCTTCTGAGAGATTGCATTGAGAAATGCACATAGCTTCACAATGGCTAATCGAACGTTTTCCGGTAGAAGCCCCCTCAATGCAACCGGAAGCAGTTGCGTCATAATCACGTGGCAGTCATGAGACTTTAGGTTCTGGAACTTTTTCTCTGCCATGTTTATTTTTCCCTTTATATTCGACGAGAAGCCAGACGGTACCTTAATACCGAGCAGGCATTCAAAGAAGATTTCCTTCTCTTCTTTGGTAAGAGCGTAGCTTGCATGACCCTGATGTATGCCATCTTCTCCGTGCATACGTTGCTGGTCCTCCCGTGCCTCAGGTCTATCTTTTGTCTTCCCATACACGCCCAAGAAGCCAAGCATGGTCACGCAAAGATTCTTCGTGACGTGCATCACGTCGATTGCGGAGCGGACCTCTAGGTCTTTCCAATATGGCAGGTCCCAAAATATAGATTTCTTCTTCCACATGGGTGCGCGTCCGTCCGCGTCCTTCGGAACAGGTTGTCCGCCAGGACCCTTTCCAAATATCACCTTCAAATCCTTGACCATATCATGTACATCAGCACCAGTACGATGGCGAGGCTTCGTCCGGTGATCCGCCTCACCTTTGAAATGCTTGCCTTTCTTTCTTACGGGATGCCTGCTCGGAAGAAATCGACGATGTCCCAGGTACACATTCTTCTTACAACTATTCAAATATATACTGTCGGTATCATCCAAACAGTGCGTGCATCCGCGGTATCCCTTGTTTGTCTGTCCTGAAAGGTTACTGAGAGCAGGCCAATCATTGATGGTCATGAACAGCAACGCCTTTAGGTCAAATTCTTCCCCCATGTGCTCATCCCACGCACGTACACCTGTTCCATTCCACAGTTGTAAGAGTTCTTCAACTAATGGCCTTAGGTACACATCAATGTCGTTGCCGGGTTGCTTAGGGCCTTGGATGAGCACTAGCATCATAATGAACTTCCGCTTCATGCACAACCAAGGAGGAAGGTTATACAAACATAGAGTCACAGGCCAGGTGCTATGGTTGCTGCTCTGCTCCCCAAAAGGATTAATGCCATCTGCGCTTAGACCAAACCATACGCTCCTTGCGTCATCTGCAAACTCCTTCCCGTACTTTCTTTCGATTTTTCTCCACTGCGACCCGTCAGCGGGTACTCTCAACTTTCCGTCTTTCTTACGGTCTTCTTTGTGCCATCGCATCGCCTTGGCATGCTCTTTGTTTTGGAACAAACGTTTCAACCGTGGTATTATAGGAGAATACCACATCACCTTGGCAGGAATCTTCTTCCTGGGGCGCTCGCCCTCGACATCACCATGCTCATCGCGGCTGATCTTATAGCGCAATGCACCACATACCGGGCAAGCGTTCAAATCCTCGTACTCATCGCGGTAGAGGATGCAATCATTAGGGCATGCATGTATCTTCTGCACCTCTAACCCTAGAGGGCAGACAGCCTTCTTTGCTTCGTACGTACTCTCGGGCAATTCGTTGTCCTTTGGAAGCATATCCTTTATCATTACCAGCAACTTTCCAAATCCCTTGTCAGATACACCATTCTCTGCCTTCCATTGCAGCAATTCCAGTGTGGTGCCCAGCTTTTTCTTGTCACCTACGCAATTCGGGTACAACAATTTTTTGTGATCCTCTAACATGCGCTGCAACTTCTTCTTCTCCAAATCACTTGCGCAGTTTCTCTTTGCATCGGCAATGGACCGACCTAGATCATCAACGGGCTCATCTGATGCCTCTTCTTCAGCTTCTTCCCGCATTGCCGGCTCAGCTTCTTCCCGCATTACCGGCTCAGCTTCTTCCCCCATTGTTGTATCATCGTATTCAGGGAACCCATGGCCAGGATAGCTGTCGTCGTCCTCTTCTTCTTCATTGTCTTCCATCATAACCCCTCTTTCTCCGTGCTTGGTCCAAACATTATAGTGGGGCATGAAACCGGACTCAAACAGGTGGACGTGAATGGTTCTTGACATAGAGTAATTGCGACCATTCTTACAGCCAGCACATGGACAAGGCATAAAACCATCCGCCCGCTTGTTTGCCTCAGCCGCAAGCAGAAAAGTATGCACGCCCTCAACGAACTGGGGAGAGCATCGGTCATCGTACATCCATTGCCGGCTCATCTTCATTACACAACACCGAATAGACCAAATTAATACAAGTTCATACAACACTTAAATGCAACAAACAAATAACTCTCTAGCTAAAGCATTTAAATGCAACAACAAATGCGATCAAGATCGCAACTAAGGTAACAATTGATCCAACAGCATAATGATACCAAGCCTCACTATCGATGGCATATTTTCTAATCTTTCTATTCTTCAAGCGCATTTTCTCCATCTTGATCTTGTGATCATCGACGACATCGGCAACATGCAACTCCAATTCCATCTTCTCCCCCTCAATTCTTTTCAATTTTTCTTTCAAGTACTCGTTTTCTCTTTCAACTAAATTTAACCTCTCGACAATAGGGTCGGTTGGAATTTCTGGTTCACATACCTCCTAGATAAAAATATCTATGTCAACTTGATGGACATAATTTGTCATAAACACGAAATGCAACTAATAGTTTTAAAAGAGAATATACCACATCCGAATCATAACAAGGACGAGGGCCGACGGGGACGGATATCAAAACCATGGCACTATGTATAACAAACAACGTACGAGTAATATAATTATTACATGATTAACTATATATCCAAATCACACAAACATCAATTTTTTATATAAAATTACATGAACAAGAGGCTCACCACAAGGTGGTGCCGGTGACGGGACGGTGCGGGCGATCGACGGTGGTTACGACGGAGATTTAGAAGGCACTAAGTAAACCACACCTACATATGCAAACTAAGTGTTATTTTTGACCTCAAATTGCATATAAATCAAATACTAGCACATATATATATTTCCTCCCAAATTACTAAACTCACAAATTAGTAACTATATAAAGCATTGCAAGAGCTAATCTAGCAATGAGAGATGAAAGGACAAAGTTGCTAACCTTTGTGATCATTTGAATGGATTGGGGCCTTCAAATCTTGACAAATTTTGGGCAAATTTTGTGGTGAGCTCGAGGGGAAGAGGAAGAACAGAGAGGAGAGGAGAGGGGAAAGGGGGAAGAACAGAGCAAGCTGGACGTAGGGTTTATATGCAGGAGGACCTATAGTACCGGTTCGTGGCACGAACCGGTACTAAAGGTGCTGGAGGGGGCCCAGACTAACAACATCCTGCCACCACCCTCATTAGTACCGGTTCGTGGCACGAACCGGTGCTAAAGGTTAGCCACGAACCGGTACTAATGAGAGCGGCCCGGCTAGCCGTTGGAACCGGCACTATTGTATACATTAGTGCCGGCTCTAATACAAACCGGCACTAATGTGCTTCACGTTTGACCCTTTTTCTACTAGTGTACTACTCTCTTGTGTTTTTATCAAAATGAAATTATTAAAGAGATGAAGTCTAGTGTAGAGGCAAACTTCCGTAACATGCTTAATCTTACCTCTTCCATTAATGGCCATGTGCTTACCTTAAATAGAAGAATGAATGCCATAGAGAGGAGATCATCCTCTCCTAGTGCCAAAGATGACACTCATTAGATCAATCTTTGTTTTTATGCCTAGCTAGGGGCGTTAAACAATAGCGCTAGTTGGGAGGCAACACAATTTTCTTTATGTTTTTTTGTTTTTGCTCCTGTTTAGTAATAAATCTTGCATCTAGCTTATGTTTAGATGTGTTTTTATCTTTTAACTACCAGAGTGGCCAGCTCGATGCGCGGGCTAGTACTTTAAAAAGTTTATATTGAGCACATATTTAATTTGTGTAAAGAAGAATTGAGCCCAAAATGTGCATATAAAATCTCATTGTTTGTAGTTACAAAAAAATACCGAACAAATAGTTGACTTGCTTTCATAAGAATCCTTTGTACTCTTGCCTTCCTTTGTTAACATAAGTATTATCATTACATGTAACTGTAATGGGGTGGTAAATGCAACTAAAATGAATGTCAAAACTATAATACAGCATTATTCGATAACACATTTCATTAAACAATATCAAGATACATAGGAAAACAAAATTCATGTACATATATGCTTGTATGAATACTATAATAATTCTCCAAGTTTCCAAAGGTTATCCGCCTATTTTGATGCGGATAATAATCAAAATGATTCAAACTGTTGCAAACACGCAACATGCCCATAGATGATGCCACTTAGTACGTCTCTTGGGAACCATGCGTAAAAGTATGACTTATTGAACCTCTTGCTTGGCGTAAAAACACATTATCTGGAGCTTGACAGCGCTTCTAACATTACAGGAGGTGTCCATGTAGTATTCTAGGTGAACATGGTAACTGCTAGAAGTTATAATACATGGAGCATAAGATCCAAAATGTACTTCATGTGTATAAACAAATGTGAACCTAATTGAGTAGATAATAAATCTTGAGCTATGCATGAGACCCACCGGGGTCACCAATGGGAGCTTAAATAATTTTGATGAGGATGACTCTGGAATTTTTTGCTATTTACTTGATGAGTCTTTAAAAGATGCTTGGGATAGGTTATTAAGGATTCGTGCTAGCTATGTACCTCAATATCAAATTGAAGATTACTTAAAGAGTTTTTATATTGGCTTGCCCACTTCTTTTAAACAAGTTTTAGATTCCATTTTGAAGGAAGTTTTCTTGAAAGGGATGCTATAGATACTTAGGAAAAAATGAAAACCATATTTGGGCACCCTATGAATGATAAGGTTGAATCTACTACTCTCTTGTGTTTTTATCAAAATGAAATTATTAAAGAGATGAAGTCTAGTGTAGAGGCAAACTTCCGTAACGTGCTTAATCTTACCTCTTCCATTAATGGCCATGTGCTTACCTTAAATAGAAGAATGAATGCCGTAGAGAGGAGATCATCCTCTCCTAGTACCAAAGATGGCACTCGTTAGATCTATCTTTGTTTTTATGCCTAGATAGGGGCGTTAAACAATAGCGCTAGTTGGGAGGCAACCCAATTTTCTTTATGTTTTTTTTTGTTTTTGCTCCTGTTTACTAATAAATCTTGCATCTACCTTATGTTTAGATGTGTTTTTATCTTTTAACTAGCAGAGTGGCCAGCTCGATGCGCGGGCTAGTACTTTAAAAAGTTTATATTGAGCACATATTTTATTTGTGTAAAGAAAAATTGAGCCCAAAATGTGCATATAAAATCTCATTGTTTGTAGTTACAAAAAAATACCGAACAAATAGTTGACTTGCTTTCATAAGGATCCTCTGTACTCTTGCCTTCCTTTGTTAACATAAGTATTATCATTACATGTAACTGTAATGGGGAGGTAAATGCAACTAAAATGAATGTCAAAACTATAATACAACATTATTAGATAACACATTTCATTAAACAATATCAAGATACATAGGAAAACAAAATTCATGTAAATATATGCTTGTATGAATACTATAATAATTCTCCAAGTTTCCAAAGGTTATCCGCCTATTTTGATGCGGATAATAATCAAAATGATTCAAACTGTTGCAAACACGCAACATGCCCATAGATGATGCCACTGAGTACGTCTCTTGGGAACGATGCGTAAAAGTATGACTTATTGAACCTCTTGCTTGGCGTAAAAACACATTATCTGGAGCTTGACAGCGCTTCTAACATTACAGGAGGTGTCCATGTTGGTAACTGCTAGAAGTTATAATACATGGAGCAAAAGATCCAAAATGTACTTCATGTGTATAAACAAATGTGAACCTAATTGAGTAGATAATAATTCTTGAGCTATGCATGAGCTCTCCGCAAGGAAGGGACAGATACTTATGTACTTTCATAACAATAGAGTCACATGACACCAATGTAAGATTAGAAATTTTCAGAAAGGGAGTACTCCTTCCAAATATGTAAAAGTCAGAAACTTAGATTTAAGTGTAGTGCTTCTAGTTCGCCTGAACAATATACAGAGGACGTGTGCTTGACATCCCACCCTTTTGAATTTTGATTTGTCATCGATGCAACATCTGCTTGAACCATAGGGTTCCCACAGGCAAGTTTGATTTAGAGATGCAAGGAGTGATAGAGCTTCTCCTTCCAAAAACATATGGTTATGGTATGGTGATGGTGGTCGGAAGAAAAAACATGCTTTAGTCACATTGCTATAACACCGCACAATATAGTGCCAAGTGAATTTCATAGTCCTTATCGCGAGGCAAGATCAATAAATATCCCCAGTATTGCTACATACAATAGATGTCATGATTTGTTGCCAACATCAGAGAACTCCAAGACAATTGACAATGGAATCTCCCAAGGAATCGTTCTATTAGCGTGAGACTGAAACCAACTCTCTGTTGAGAGTATGATTGTTGTGATTTTTTAATAGCTCAGAACCGCAATAACCGAAACATGAAAAGTAAATTAGGAGCTACAAAGGATCTCAGGAATTGTCATTCACAAACTTCTCAAAAGAATTATAAGCATAAGAAAGACAACACTCTTGAGCATCCCTTGGTCCCCACTTTGTAGAAATTCTGTGAGTTCATTCCAGATTTGAACCACAACCAAGGCTAGGGTACTCTCCGTAAGTCAGGCCAATTTCTCCAACTGTGCAATCAGTGAAGCAGATCCTGGTGCTAGTGTATGTGACAATTTCTCTATCCAGATAATGTGTACAGAAAAGATTTCCAGCTCCCAATTATTTACTTGATGTTGGACTGAACAAAGTTTGGCAGTTATAAGATGTAAATGGTTGCTACATTATTCATGTAAGAAACTACTTTGCAGGCCTATTTTCTTACGAGTCAGTGGAAAAAATCAAACATTAGAATTTATGGTTATCTAGAAATGTATACATTATAACCGAAAACATAATACATCCGATAAACTAAATGTTTGACCACTCCCAATTAAACTGAACTGGTATGATCTTAACACCTAGATGAGCTACTGTAGGTCCATATGATAACATGATCCTAATAAAACAAAACCACTTGGCTTAGTGAAGCATTTAAAATTAAAGGATGTTCATAAAGACTTGTGGTATTAATAAAATATATGATCATTGTATGCCGCCAAAGGACATGGGAGTACTTGAACTTCATACGGTGTGTGGACACGTAAATGTGCAACTACAATTCCATTTCTAGAAGCTAAATCTGAAGAAGGTATTGAGCAATGATTAACCAACCAAGATTCCGGCATGTATTGTTATGTCTTGTATTAATTGGAGATAGAGCAATGAAATCTTTTATCAATGAACTGACACTCAGCAATAGCTTCCTTGTCAAATAATATGATAGTTCATCGTTTTTTCTTTACAAATACATGTTCATCACAGAAGTAATAATACAACTGATATATTATTAGAAAAAAAGAAGGGGTAATATATGCATAACATGACCATGCCTAATGCCATATTAGATGCGTACACTGCAAGGCGGATTCAAATCCAATATTTTCAACTAATTGGACTTGTTCAACTGGCAACAGAATTTTTTTTCAAGTCCATATTGTACATATGCTTTACTGAATAATCGATCTATGTCATGATTTGCCACCCCATCAAATCAAATCTACCCAAAATATTGTGCATGTGCAGCTGATGACTAAATTTGTCTTCTGCATATAGTTGCATCTATAAACCGCAAACCACTAGAAAGCCTCGTTTTCCCATATGATTCTACAAACCTGTGCAAAGTGTATGGTAATTAAGATGTCGATGTTAGGTAAACGTACCTAGAGCTTGAGGTGCATCGATGGCACTACCGAAGAGCTCGGCTAGGAAATCCACAAGCTCGTTTCTATACCCTGTCTTTCTTTGCTGCCGAATCCACCAATGCTGGGCCATCGTTTGTTGTGGAATCCATCGATCTGTCTCCCAATGGCTGGCGCTTCCTCAAGTTAGCCGGCTTATTTTGTATGTTGATTTGTTTCTAGAATAAACTGTTTCCACCAAACATCATGCCGATTTGTCCCACTCCAACTCCACCTCAAATATTCTACTAAATCAAAATTCACAATACCATGTAATTCTCTGCAACTGTAACATTAGTACATACTCCCTCCGTCCCAAAATAAGTGACTCGACTTTGTACTAACTTTGTAGTAAAGCAAATACAAAGTTGAGTCACTTATTTTGGGACAGAGGGAAAACAAATTATACTGGTGGAATGAATCTCGCATAGTCGTCTACGATAACACAAATAATACTGGAGGATAGCATCTTGCCTAGTCGTCTACCATTCGATAACACAAATAATAATGGAGGAAAGCATCTCGTCTAGTTGTTTTGATAACACACCTAATCTGCCCTAGCCATGCATGATATCGACCATGTCGATGGATGATATATCCCTAGTATTTTAGCAGAGCCCCTGCTTGCTTCTTCAGAAAAGTTCTAAAATGAATACATTGATATTTACAATACTTTTGAAGGATTTTAATCTAGTATAATGTAAGAGGTGTTTGGATGTCAGAAAAGAACGTACTGTTTCAGCACCAATTATTTTACTTGCAGGGCGTTTTTAGCCCTGTTAGTTTATTATTGGTGTCACTGAAGTTTAGTTTGCTTTGCTATTAGCAAGAGCTGGCCACTGTATTAACGAAACCAAACACTGCAGCTGGGCAATGAGATGAATGAAGCTAATCTTATTTTTACCTTGGAGAACAATTAGACAGCGTTGGCCTTCTCTTTTTTGCATCTCCGCGCCTTCCACCAACAGAGTTCTGGCAGAATATGATTCTTCTTTCAGTGGTCGTACCTTCTCATTATCTTTGCTGCCCACCAATAGAAAGAATTGTGCTAATCTGTCGAGATTAACTGCATGAAAGTACGTTGATGAACACCGGATGCACACTATGGTTCAAAGGATGGAGATGGCCTCAACACGCATGCACGTACACAGCAGGCAACAAAACTGATTTATTTCTTGTGTGCAAAAGCTGGCCACGCTATCTAATTGATTCACGGCCGGCCGGAAACCCACGCCTACGTGAAACTTGGCACTCTCTAGTAGATGAAATGTTACTGCTGAGATTACATACGTACACAGCTGTCTTCTGCCCATTAATTACTTCGGTCTTCTGGCTAGATGTGCAAAAAGAAAAAAAAGAGAAGAAAGAAAAAAAATAAGAGAAAAAGAGAGAAGGGACAATGGTACTATCTCTTTTTCCACACTTGTGCTTCAAAATAGCACCATGATCTTCATGATAGAGAGTCTCATATGTTGTCACTTTCATATACTAGTGGGAATTTTTCATTATAGAACTTGGCTTGTATATTCCAATGATGGGCTTCCTCAAAGTGCCCTAGGTCTTCGTGAGCAAGCAAGTTGGATGCACCCCACTTAGTTTCTTTTATTGAGCTTTCATATATTTATAGATCTAGTGCATCCATTGCATGGCAATCCCTACTCACTCACATTGATATCTATTAATGGGCATCTCCATAGCTCGTTGATACGCCTAGTTGATGTGAGACTATCTTCTCCTTTTTGTCTTCACCACAACCATCATTCTATTCCACATGTAGTGCTATGGCCATGGCTCACGCTCATGTATTACGTGAAAGTTGAAAAAGTTTGAGATTATTAAAGTATGAAACAATTGCTTGGCTTGTCATCGGGGTTGTGCATGATTAAATACTTTGTGTGATGAAGATAGAGCATAGCCAGACTATATGATTTTGTAGGGTAACTTTCTTTAGCCATGTTATTTTGAGAAGACATGATTACTTTGATTAGTATGCTTGAAGTATTACTATTTCTTATGTCAATATGAACTTTTATTTTGTATTCATTTGGGTCTGAACATTCATGCCACAATAAAGAAAATTACATTATGAAATATGCTAGGTAGCATTCCACATCAAAAATTCTCTTTTTATCATTTACCTACTCGAGGACGAGCAGGAATTAAGCTTGGGGATGCTTGATACGTCTCCAACGTATCTATAATTTTTGATTGTTCCATGCTATTATATTACCCCTTTTGGATGTTTATGGGCTTTATTTTACACATTTATATCATTTTTGTGACTAACCTACTAACTGGACACCCAGCCCATATTGCTGTTTTTTTTGCCTGTTTCAGTATTTCGAAGAAAAGGAATATCAAACGGAGTCCAAGCGGAATGAAACCTTCGGGAGCGTGATTTTTGGAACGAACATGATCCGGAGAGCTTGGAGTGCAAGTCAAGAAGCTCTCGAGGGCCCCACGAGATAGAGCCCCCCTGTAGGGCGTGCCCCCTGTCTTGTGGGCCCCTCGGACGGCCACCGACGTACTTCTTCTTCCTATATATACCTACGTACCCCGAAAACATCCAGGAGCACCACGAAACACAATTTCCACCGCCGTAACCTTCTGTATTCGCGAGATCCCATCTTGGAACCTTCGCTGACACTCTGCCGGAGGGGGAATCAACCACGGAGGGCCTCTACATCAACATCCTTGCCGCTCCGATGAGTTGTGAGTAGTTTACCACAGACCTATGGGTCCATAGTTATTAGCTAGATGGCTTCTTCTCTCTTTTTGGATCTCAATACAATGTTCTCCCCCTCTCTTGTGGAGATCTATTCGATGTAAACTCTTTTTGCGGTGTGTTTGTCGAGATCCGATGAATTGTGGGTTTATGATCAAGTTTATCT
>NC_041391.1:609860929-609861608 GCF_002162155.2 Triticum dicoccoides | reverse complement strand
TGAATAATATTTGAATCTTCTCTGAATTCTTTTATGTATGATTGAGTTATCTTTGCAAGTCTCCTCGAATTATCAGTTTGGTTTGGCCTACTAGATTGGTCTTTCTTGCCATGGGAGAAGTGCTTAGATTTGGGTTCAATCTTGCGGTGTTCTTACCAAGTGACAGAAAGGGTTGCAAGACACGTATTGTATTGTTGCCATCGAGGATAACAAGATGGGGTTTATATCATATTGCATGTGTTTATCCCTCTACATCATGTCATCTTGCTTAATGCGTTACTCTGTTCTTTAATACTCTAGATGCAGGCAGGAGTCGGTCGACGTGTGGAGTAATAGTAGTAGATGCAGGAAGGAGTCGGTCTACTTGTTATGGACGTGATGCCTATATACATGATCATGCCTAGATAATCTCATAACTATGCGCTTTTCTATCAATTGCTCGACAGTAATTTGTTCACCCACCGTAATACTTATGCTATCTTGAGAGAAGCCTCTAGTGAAACCTATGGCCCCCGGGTCTATCTCTTATCATATTTGCTTTCAATCTACCTTTATTTGCATCTTTACTTTTTGCATCTATATTACAAAATACCAAAAATATATTTATCTTATCATACAATCTTTATTAGATCTCACTTTCGCAAGCGGCCGTGAAGGGATTGAAAACCCCTTTATTGCA
>NC_041391.1:609854481-609860536 GCF_002162155.2 Triticum dicoccoides | reverse complement strand
TGCAGTTCCACTAAAATATATGGTATCTTCAAAGAAGATCCCTATTTACACAAGTAGATATAATTACGTATTACATTAAGAGTGTCATCAAATCAGTGGCAAAAAAATTGCTCGTTCCAGCCATAGCAATAAATTAAGATGCAAAACTATATCACTACTTGTGTCATCACAGTTCCAGTGCTTCATTACAGCACCGGGAGTTGATTTTTGTTTTTCCGCTTGTTCTTCCCCTTCATCACTTGGTTCAATACAAGACAAGCTTCGCCTTCAATGTAAGATTTGGCATGTAAATTAGGGAGCACAAGTATAGCACTAAACAATGACATTAATTTTCTAATGAAAGTGGCAAAATACAGGCTAACAGTTGTGAGATATCCTTATCTTACCTCAATGGGATATTACGGTGCACATACAGATTGGAAGTCTTGTCTCCATTTGTGCAGTTCACTAAAATCAAGCAACATTACAAGTAGCACAACATATGAAAGCACACTGCAGAATCGTGTGAAAGAAGGCTAGTATTGACCTCTCATGATGCAGAATTCAAACAACTCACAAGAAGATCTGAACCAAATTTGCCAACACAGATAGGAAGTAAGATCTCCTCTTGTGCAGTTCCACTAAGATCAAGAAATCAAGCAACGTTGTCAGTGTGACATTTTGGTTGAACTGCACAAAACACTCTTAAAACAAAAGTGTTTTGTGCAGTGCAACAAAAGGTCACAATGGCAACGAGGTGAAGTATATAACCCTGTTTACACAGAGGTGCAAAGGAAACAACTAGTGGTCAATAACGGTGGATGACACAGAAGACAACAAAAAGAAGCATCTACCTTATCTAGATGGGAAGCAAGACAGTAGCATTTCTCAAACGGTGGCATTGATTAATATTAACATAGAGATTATATTAATAATAAAATTCGTTAAACATGTAATTTGCTTTTAACACCTAGTCTCTTTTAGCATGTCATTTAATAACCTCTAGTCCATGTTTAGTCCCTGGAACCAAGCAGGTAGGGACTAGGGAGCTTTTAACCAAACAGGGCCTTAGATTAACAACAGCTAAAGAGTTGCACGGGACAGTGGATGCACCAGCACCATGTGCATCTACCGATGTACTGTGGTCATGCACAGTCTACTGCAACAAAGAATAAACAACCAAGGAGCATATTTGTGTTGGTCCCAGTTTTGTTATCTTTAGACACCTTTCCCTATGTGAGCGCAGCAAATCTAGTCCTGTTCAAACTCTACAGCCTTGTCCCCCAAAACAAAAGATCAGTTCATTACAGATGTGCGTACTGCGTTTGTCATTGTTTTCCCTTTTCGACCAACGTAGGTGCTGGATAGCCAGTCTGTACCAGTACTTTCGCCCCTTCCTTTCCTCTTTGAACCACGTCCTAGATTTATGCGATACAACTTTCCCCACTACTTTCCCCCACTCCTTTCCTCTTTGAACCACGTCCTAGATTCATGGTATACATGCAGCTAGAGCAATGCATGTGGAATAAGTAAATTATACCTTAAGGTTCTTGGGGCGTGGTTCGGTGGGCGACGGGACAGCGGCGAAGAAGAAGGGGTCAGAGGCCCTCCCGCACCGCTGCTGGGTGAAAGTGAACATCTGCGCCGGTAGTGGATTCCCTCCCTCGCCGACGGCGACAGCGTTAAGCCCCCTTCCCTTCCCAGCGGACGGATCTTGCCGGCTGTTTGAGCAGAAGTAAGGGGAGAGAGAGGCCAACGAAGTCTTGTTTAGATCTGGAGAGGGTGAGAGAGTGTGAAGAGAGGAACTACAAGCGCTGAGGCTCCAGCGTGTGTATATATATACTGGAGAGAGTGTGAAGCGTGCAAACCCTAGAAAACAAGCGCCGAGGCTGCAGCTTATAGAGTACGTGATGAGGTGATTATACGGTCACTACGAGATCGTATAGCTCCGTATCCATCCATTTTGACCAGTCAAAGAATCCTCGTGGCACAAATTATGCTCAAGTGTAGTTATCGAACCCGAGACCTCAAGTTTTGTTTGAGTGGAACCCGAGACCTCAAGTTTGATGAGCGAACAGGCTAACCAGCTACACAACCCTCCCCTTATGTTCAACGAGAGGAAAATAACCTTTTGTACATTCCTGCATTCATGTGACAAGCATGCCGTGTTTTTTTGTGTGTGTGGGAGTCATTGGGATTTAAATCATAATCGTGTCATGTGGCTTTGGTGGTAAGACTATCCACAGTGGTGTAGAAATAATGCAGCCTTAGTCACCTTACCTCTCTCCACGTAGTACGTTGGGTCCCACCAGTCAGAGGGTGAAACAAACTAATTAATAAGAAAAAATAAAAGCACCAGTGGTGTATCTTACCTCACACATCTCGCTACTGCTCAGGAACACTGTCCAATTGACCCCTCTATTCGCTCACGTACTATTTTAAGTGAATCCTTATTATAACATGCACACAATTTTGGGCACTTGTATTCGACCTAAGTCAGTGTGCCACCGTATCTCGTACTTACTACTCCCTCCGTCTAGGTGTAATAAGTTACGTTAGAAGGTGCAGCGGAACCAAGGTGCGTGTGTGTGTGTGTGTGTGTGTGTGTGTGTGTGTGTCTGTTTAACAGCATGTGTGTGTTAGAGAGAGCGACAGATCGACCTACTCCTACAAAGAGATGGTGTGTAGTGTACGATTTTAGCCGCGAGAGTCGGTGCATCCTCTCGTTTGCGGGCGTGTCTGGTAGGGACAGGCGGACAGCTGCCACGCCCGCTCCTGACCAACCTGGCCCACCGAAAGCCCCTCCATCGCCCACACGCGCTTCCCGCCCAAAATGGTCGGTGCCGCTCCAAAGAATCGGTGCCGCATTCATGCCCGAGCAGAGCGGATGCGACCTCTCACTGGCGCAAGAGTGATGGTTGCTTCGTCCGTCCAACTTACTGCTAGGTCTATGTGATTTGACGGCTCATTGGTCTTTATTACTGAGGTGGTAGGACTGCTGGATATCCCACGCTTTCGGTGAAAGGAGGTGCTACTAGATTACAATTTTCTCCATTCTTATAGCGGGGGAGTGCAAGAGCAGTGAAAACACACAGGCTCAGTGATTACATGGCCCACCTCACACTATCACCATATTTTTTGGACACCGTGTGACACCTAACTCTTTACATAGTACTCCCTCTATTCCTAAATACTACTAGATGAGTCCCTGCGCGTTGTCGTGGAACAGCCGTATATCTCTCTGCATAAAATTATCGATTTCATAGAACTAAAAAAACTCTATAACCGCATGACAAATGTGGTAGCAAACTAAAAAAACTTCCATCATCATGTAGATCATCCCACATAAGGAAAAAAAGATCAGCCAACTCCTACTGCATAATGGGATTTTATTTTTCTTTTTGACATGTTGATGGGACTTAAAAGCTCACTTACATGCATGCTACCGGTGCATGCTTGCGTGCACACATGTTGATGTGATGTAAAACCCACTCACATGCATGCCACGGTATTTTTGCATGCTTGCATGTGGCTTAGTGCGGAGCCTCTGAACGTCTAGATCAGACGGCTATTATGAACTGCTTTAGTTCATCTAATGGCTACATTAGTTTTGATGATGTGGCTCAAGGAGAGGATAGTGAATTCCTAGTAGTGGGGGCTAGCTATTACTAGTAGATAAGTCTTTGTAGAGATTCCACTAGGTGAACTACATACGGAACAAAATGAATGAATCTGCACTTAAAATGCATCTATATACATCCGCATGTGGTTCATGGTGACATCTCTACAAAGACTTATATTTTGAAATGGAGGAAATACTAGTATAGTACGTACTGTAATTTATCAGTGAGATAAATTTGTACAATGCTATGAAGCTTCCAGCTTCTGTTACATGTATCTTGCGTCCAAGGTTGCCCGTTGCAACATTTCATCAAATACAAAGGAGGCTAATATGCATGCCATTGCATCTCAATGATTGACAGATCATAGAAAATATGTACTCCCTCCGTTCCAAAATAAGTGTCTCAACTTTATGCAAACTTTAGTACAAAGTTGTACTACTACTAAAGTTGACACTTATTTTGGAACAGAGGCAACTAAAGAAAAAAACGATCCATGCAGTCCCTAGCCCTTGAACCGTGAACCCTAACCAGGCTTCAATTTGCTGGCAACGTTCGAGCTTCCTAAGAAATGAAGTTTGCAACCTTTTGACCATCGGATCATTTTGTGCAGTTTCACCAAAATTGAGATGAGCATCCCTGTGGCAAAGAAATTGAAGAAGCGTGATTAGAATAAGATTACTGGGACTAGTTGATGAGACATAATCTCATCACAAATACAGTACGTAGAGCCAGTAGAGGTATGTGCGGGGCAAAGAAGTAGAGAAATATCCTCATGGAGTGATGTGGGCAGCTGGAGCAGTGGTGGAAGCCGGCTGTAAAGGGAGTTGTACCTGAGGGACGTAGCTCAACCTTGAGGAGGGCGGTGGGAGGCGGCAACTTCCCATGTCGCGGCAGTGAGCAAGGGACAAAGGCAACCTCACCGCTTTGTGAGAGAGAACGACGGGGACCCCTGATCGAGACGTGCTGACAATGGGTTTTCGCCGGCGGCGATGGTGACCGCATCTACACTAAGCATCCACCCCTTCCCCCGGTGGATGTGATCCGTCGGGATGTTATAGATGTGGCCACAGTCGTTTTGTGCGAGAGAGTGTGAAGAGAGCAACCCCAGCAAGCAACCGTGTAGGCTGGCCCGTCCTGACTATGTGTATAGTGGAGCGGTTTCCTTTTCTCTCCATATGAACCTATCATATTGCGTACGTGCCACTAAAGAAAAAAAACTTTATTTATAAATGACTCGGCACCTACTACTCGTTCTCCTATAACCTTGTGCTTGGCATCTCCAAAATATTAACCTTGCGATTGGTTGTTCGCCTCTTCAGGAAGTCGTGCAATAATGGTAGTGCAGTGTATATCGTTCTGGCTATATGAGACCGAATGAATTGCTGCACGTCCACCACATGGGCGAGGGTCGAGGGGCGAGGGAGAGTGCTACATACGGAGCAAAATGAGTGAATCTACACTCTAAAATACGTCTGTATACATCAGTGTTTGGAGTATGTACTAGTAGTTCATATTGAAATCTTCTAAAGGACATATATATTCCAAACAATATGATATAATCTCTATAACGAAGGTAGTAGGGACGAGGAGTAAACAGAGGGAGTAGTAAATTTTTCTCGTCGTCCTGTGAGCCACCGCGCGCATGGGCGAGGGAGCGGGCGTAAGGCGGACAGTACTAAGCAAGCTTCACCTCATCCTGCGAGCCACCGCGCCCGTGGGCGGGGGAGACGGTGTACTAAGCAAGCTTCTCCTCGTTCTGCGAGTTGACGGGACACATCAAAAGTACTCCGGTGCATAGAGCCTTGCCTCTAAGGTAGGCCCCACATGGTTTGCCTCTTTTTTAACATAACGCGACAAGTCGCAATTTGTTTGTTCACCCGTGGTAGATGATCCTCCCTCCACCAAGTGGACAACCAGTACACGTGCCAAATTACCACGTGGGCTCCCTTTTTCATACAGAAATGAGCTCCATCGTGTACCCGCACGGGTGTGGTTGGGAAAGAGATGGGAGAACGTGCGCCGTGCATGCACCTCTACTCTTCGTGCACGTCCCCCACCTATGTGGGTGTGTGTGAGAGATACAAACCGCGTTTGTGAGTGTTTTTTGTTTTGGGGTGGGGTGGGGGGGGTTGATTTCGTGAATGTATTTGTGGGAATATGTGTCGATGACATCTCGAACAAAATTTTGCATGCAATGTGTGTGAAAGAGGCCTATCCATATCATATATAGAGGGTCGGGCAATCCACGAGAAGAGAGGGAGGGGTCATAGATATGGATAGAGTCAAAGAGAGGATCAAGTGGGTGGGTGCAAGATCGATGAAGAGAGCCATCGAAATTGTGTGTATGTGTGTCTGCAAGTCAAAGATATAGGGCGACTGACCTACCGGAACGTCAGAGGGCACAAGTCAAGTTTTTGTGTGGCAGGAAGACAGGACTAGAGCGCTCGATGTAT
>NC_041391.1:609847554-609854037 GCF_002162155.2 Triticum dicoccoides | reverse complement strand
AGAGAGAGAGAGAGAGAGAGAGAGAGAGAGAGAGAGAGATGGAGAGGGAGGGAGTGGGGTAGAGTGCTGGATGGGTGATGGAGTTGCTTCTCGAAGATGGTGGGAGAGGCCTACTAGACAAACTGAGGGTGGAACTACAATGTTATCAATAAGAGTGGGGATGTGTTTCTGTGTGTGCCTGTGTGTGATAGATCTGTCGGGACGCCAGCTGAGTGAACAACCTTTGAGCCCACCAACGCTAAATAGACGCATTGGGACAAGGCTTGGGAGGCACCTCCGTGGTGGCATGCAGATCTTTGTGAAGACAAAGAATAGTCAAGATCAAATGAGGATAGGGAGGCAACCATCCTCACCGAAGAAACCCACAAGACCCCCGGCAAGATCCTTGCCGGGGACGCCAACGCGCCACGGCAAGACCGTTGCCGGGCCACCCGGCAAGACCCTTACCGGGCCGCCCGGCAAGACCCTTGACGGGACGCCCGACAAGACCCTTGTCGGGCCGCCCGACAAAACCCTCACCAAGCGTGCCAGTAGGGCCGCTGCCAGGCCCATGCCAGCCAAGTCTCTGCCGCCGTTCGCATGCAGCTGCCGACCCAACCAGCTGGGCAGGCACCTGCGTGGCAACATGCAGCCCTTCGTGGAGGCTCTGCCACCGCGCCACCTCAGCTGCCTGCCTGCCTACATGGCACCGCATGCATCGCTGGCCAGGGCGCGTGTCAAAGCAAGGAGGAGCGGCGACGGACGGGACGGGCCTCGCTGAAAGATCGAGGATGTCGCCTAGAGGGGGGGTGAATAGGCGCTTTAAAATAATTATGGTTTAGGCTTGAACAAATGCGGAATAAACCTAGCGGTTAATTTTTCAAGCACAAAACTAAAACAACTAGGCTCACCTATGTGCACCAACAACTTATGCTAAGTAAGATAAGCAATTATGTGATAGCAAGATATATGACAAAGAACAATATGGCTATCACAAAGTAAAGTGCATAAGTAAAGTGCTCGGGTAAGAGATAACCGAGGCACGTGGAGACAATGATGTATTCCGAAGTTCACACCCTTGCGGATGCTAATCTCCATTTGGAGCAGTGTGGAGGCACAATGCTCCCCAAGGAGCCACTAGGGCCACCGTAATCTCCTCACGCCCTCGCACACTGCAAGATGTCGTGATTCCACTAAGGGACCCTTGAGGGCGGTCACCGAGCCCGTACAAATGGTGACCCTTGGGGGCGGTCACCGAACCCGTACACTTTGGCAACCCTTGGGAGCAGTCACCAGTACCCGTCAAATTGCTCGGGGTGATCTCCACAACCTAATTGGAGACCCCGACGCTTGCCCGGAGCTTTACACCACAATGATTGAGCTCCGAACAACTCCAACTGTCTAGGGCGCCAAGGCACCCAAGAGGAACAAGCTCTAGGGTGTCCAAAACACCTAGAGTAACAAGCTCAAGGGTACCAAGCACCCAAGAGTAATAAGCTTCTCAACTTGTAACTTCCACGTATCACGTGGAGAACTCAAACCGATGCACCAAATGCAATGACAAGGGCACACGAAGTGCCCAAGTCCTTCTCTCTCAAATCCCACCGAAGCAACTAATGCTAGGGAGGAAGATGAGAGGAAGAACAAGAAGGAGAACACCAAGAACTCCAAGATCTAGATCCAAGGGGTTCCCCTCACATAGGGGAGAAAGTGATTGGTGGAAATGTGGATCTAGATCTCCTCTCTCTTTTCCCTCAAAAACTAGCAAGAATCCATGGAGGGATTGAGAGTTAGCAAGCTCGAAGAAGGTAAACAATGGGGAACGAACACGACCTCAAAGGATAAGGTTCATTGGGGAAGAAGACCCCCATATATAGGAGGGAAAAAATCCAACCGTTATGTGCTCAGCCTGCACACAAGCGGTACTACCGCTCCACGAGCGGTACTACCGCTCGGGCGGTAGAAGCAGGAAAAAGGAGCAATAAAACATGAACCTTGGGGTGGTAGTACCGCATATAAGCGGTACTACCGCTCACCCCAGCGGTACTACCACACACGAGCGGTACTACCGCTCCTACTGCCGCTACTACTGCCGCTGAACCCGCCACGAGAAAACCACGTCTCGAGTCGAGGCGGTACCAGCGCGGAATCGGAGCCGTACTACCGCTTATGGCCATGGGCGGTACTACCGCTGTGGGACAGCGGTACTACCGCTTGTGGCGATAACCGGTACTGACGCTCCGGCCCAGCGGTACTACCGCTAGCACCATCCGTATGCCACTTCCACGAAAACAAGTATACTCCAAGGAAAACCAGAACTGCCATAATTTCTGCAAATGAGCTCGGAATTGAGCAAACTCAAGCTTGTTTGAAACAAGACAACGAGTAGAACCAAAACAGCGAAGGTATGCCTAACAAAAAGAGGAGAGAAACCTCCAACAAAGAAGAACCGGCAGAACCTCCAACATCGAAAACATCATAGAAGATGCATGTGAACTCCATTTTCGATGAACTCGAGCTTGTCAAGAAAATGACCATAAGCTCCAAATCTCACAAGGAGAAGAACCAAACAAGAACCAATAAATATGATGCAAGGATGCAATGGTTTGAGCTCTCTACGAATGATACGATCAAGTTACTCATCGAGAGCCCCCCTTGATAGTACGACAATTGATCCTAAAACCCGGTCTCCCAACTACCATCATGAGACCGGTAAAATAGAAAACCTATCAAGGGCAAACCTTTGCCTTGCACATGGTCCACTTGAGCTAGATGATGACGATCTTGACTCCCTCAAGTTGGACCACCTTTCTTGATTGTGTTGGCTCGATGAAGACTAGTTGATTGCTCCCCCATACTCCACTATGCGTGAGCCACTCTTCCGCACATCTTCACAAGTCCATTGTCACCACAATGGACGGAAAGCTTCAAGCATTTGATCTCTTCATGATGCTTCACTTGAACTTGCACACCACAACCTAACCCCACAAAGAACTCTCACGAAGATCATGGGTTAGTACAGAAAGCGTAATTGACAATGCTTACCATACCATGGGATCGCTTGATCCCTCTCGGTACATCTTCTATGATTTGTGTGTTGATCAACTTGATTCACTCTTTGAATTAGTCTTGATCAACCTCTCACATGACCAATCTTTAGGTAATTCCTTGAATGGCACCTTGGTCATCACAAACTCTCCTTGAAACCAACAAATGGACTCCAAGAAAATCCTATGGAAAAATCCTTCAAATATAACTCAAGGCAACCATTAGTCCATAGAGATTGTCATCAATTACCAAAACCAAACATGGGGGCACCACATGTTCTTTCACTCGCCCCCATCCCCGATAAAGTGAAGGGACACCTAAGCCTCACATTAAATGCACTTTGTCCTGTAATACCAGCGCTAAGCTCACAGCGCTGTAGCACTTTCCACTTCCTGTGTGCCACTGTGGCAGCCCCTTTCACCTATAAAACGAGGCCCATGGCGCACTGGAGAAGGATTCGGCTCTTTCGAACCTAGCAGCACCCAGAGCTAGTTCAAGAGCTCAAGAACACTAAATACATCCACCAAAGCAGGATCGTAGGGTTTTACGCATCTTTGCAGCCCGAACCTAGGTAAATCCCCTTTGTGCCGTCTGCTAGTCCTGCTCTTCTCACGATCCCCGCACCCCGCAACCGTAGTAGGGATTCCAGTGATACCATAGGTGTCGTTTCCCAACAACATCTTTGGCGCGCCAGGTAGGGGGCGCAATTGTGAGAATCTAGTCTAGCAGTTAACCTAGCTGTTCTTCATCGCCATGGCTCCTAAGAAGAAGAAGACCACGACGATCGGTTCGTCCGGGACCGGGTTGGTACCAGCGCGGACCGGTAGCGGGCCAGTCGCGGAGAGAACCCGTGGCGCGGCCCGCGAACATCTACACCACCCTGGCGGTTCAGGCCTGGCGAGTGGCGTCGTTCGCACGCCAGGCGACGAGCCACCAGTCGCGGGCTCTAGAGGTGGAGTCGGGCCCCCCGCAGGCGGCGCGGGGCCCTCCAGGAGCGCCGCCATCCCGCCAGACGGCAGCGCGGGGACCTCCAAGACGCCAACACCGGCGCCCACGGCGCTCTCTTCCCAGGTTGTGCGTGATGAGCAGTGTCACCCTGCCGATGACGCTGCGCGCCGCCCTGGGAAGAGTCCGGCGCACCCATCACATGATGAGGAGGGCCAGCATGCGCGCCGAGGTGCTGATGGAGGTGGCGAACAGCTGCGAGGCTGTGAAGCAGCTCCTTCTAATGTGGTTAGGAGTCGAGGCGCATCGCGGTCCACCCAGCTTTCACCGCCACCCACGCTAGCGGAGGCCATAGCATGCGCGCAGCTGCTCCTCGATTTTCCTCCCGCCGCGGAGAAGCTTGACGAATGGAGGGCCACCGTTTGGAGCCTCGTCGGCACCGCCAACAACGATGAGTTGTGGCCGGCGAGACCCGTAGGCCGTCGCTCCACTGGGCTACCGCATGCCAGCGGAGGCCGTGCCGGAGGCGAAGCGGCCACGGTGTACTCCCCACCTCCATCCCAACCGCCCCCGGCATCGGTCCGTCGCGACAACGCTCGTGATGATATTTCCATCGCGTCGTCCGACCCGCGAACCATCCGCGATCAGCGTCAAGTCCTTCAGGAGCGGCCTCATGAGGACGCTTGAACTACGATCGCGCGCCGACGTGACATGCGCCACCAGTCGGACAGGCGGGCGGGGCCTGCTCTAGACCACCCAGCGCCGGGAGTCTACGGTTGCCTACCTTACGAGGTGGGTTGTCCGGCCTTCACCTGTGAGCTGCGGCAGTTCCAATGGCCCTCCCACCGTACTTTCAAGCCCGACTTTGGCGAGAAGTACAACGGCAAGACTCACCCGTCAGAGTTCCTCAACATCTACACCATCGCGATGCAAGCTGCTGGGGCCCACGACGATAAGGTGCTTCCCAACTACTTCCCGTTGGCACTCAAGCCTAATGTTATGTCATGGTTGATGCACTTGCCGGTGAATTCCATCTCTTCTTGGGCGGATCTGTGCCATGAGTTTGTTGGCGCCTTTATCGGAGGTCACCAAGCTCATGGCCATGCAAGTGATTTACACATCATCCCCAAGAAGGAAGGAGAAAACATGCGCAAGTACATCCAAAGGTTCAACCAGGTGCAGTACAACATCCCCGATGTTCATCCTGCCATCGTGATCAGTGCGTTCCATCAGAACCTGCGCAACCGCAAGATGCGCGAAGAGCTGGCGATGAACAAGGTTAAGGATGTGGCCGAGCTCTATGTCCTGGCCGATCGATGCGCTCATGCTGAAGACGGAAGGAAGTACCCCGGCGAAGATGCCGGTGCGGAAACCGACTCCACTGGCGACACCGCCACCCCAGCGAAGAAGGGTCGGCGCCATAACAGGAAGCACAAGGGCAAGGCGGTGCTTGCCGTCGAGGGATCAGACGACACCGGCGCCACCAAGAAGACCAAGGCGAGCGACCCCGGCAAGGAGGTTGCCGGGTGTGACGCTTGCCGGGCCTTGGCGGCTGCCGGCAAGCCAGGAGGCTCCGACAAGCAGTATTGCAAGATCCACCGCACCAAGGGCCATGACCTCCAAAACTGCCGGTAGGTAGAGCTGCTTGCCGAAAAGCAGAAAGCTGAGTATGAGCGGCGGGACAAGGAGAAAGGCCTAGATGGTGCCAAGGGATCCGGCAACAAACGTGGCGGCCAAGGAGGCCGCCGCGGCAAGGATAATCAGTAGGAGAGGCTCGCTCGAGGCTGCGACAAGAAGCAGGAAGACGATGATCATGACGAGGATGACGAGTCCGGCGACCACAAGTTTCAGAAAGCCATAGAGGCCATGTGCGTTGATGGTGGCGCCTTGCTGCATACATCCCACCGGCAACTCAAGCAGTGGGCGCGTGAGATCACAGTGGTGGAGCCATCATTCGACCCATGGAAGCCGCTGAAATGTTCCAGCATGCCCATCATCTTCGACACCGAGGACCACTCTAACCGCACTACTACGGTCGGGTGCTTGCCATTGTTGGTTTCACCAACAATCCGCAAACTCAAGGTGACGAAGATGTTGGTTGACAGCGGGGCCGGCCTGAACTTGATCTCGCCTGTTGTGGTCAAAAGGCTGCAGATCCCCGATGGAGACCTCGAGGAGACAGGCACGTTCCAAGGGGTTAACCTGGGGAGGAGCCAGCCGAAAGGAAAGATCACGCTGCTCGTGACGTTCGGAGGCTAGCTGAACCACAGAACAGAAAGGATTGTTTTCGATGTAGCCGAGATCCCCTTGCCTTACAACGGGATCCTCGGCCCCCCGGCACTAGCCAAGTTCATGGCGGCTTCACACTACGCCTACAACATGCTGAAGATGCCCGGGCCAATGAACATCATCACCGTACCCTCCGACAAGGAAGATGTGTTGATCTGCGCCGACCCACTCTACCGGGAAGTAGTTGCAGCTACTGCCACTAAGGCACCTGCTCCTACCAAT
>NC_041391.1:609782227-609847325 GCF_002162155.2 Triticum dicoccoides | reverse complement strand
CGGCGAGGCCCCTCACACCCAGTCCGGCAAGCGCACCTCTTCGGGTGTTGCGCTTCCGTTGAGAACGTGCCAGAAAGCTCCATCGGCAAGAGCAAAAAGTCCAGAGCCACACCACCAGAGACCAAGAAGGTGCCCGTCAAGGAGGACGGCATGGGGGGAGCTTTTACCATAAGCTCCACCTTCGATGGCAAATAGGAAAGCGAGCTCGTCACCTTCCTGTGTGGCGAATGTCGATGTGTTTGCATGGCAAGCCTCCGACATCCCCGGCATTCCCAGGGAGATGATTGAGCACCACCTTGCTGTATGTCCTCATGCGCGGCCCGGCAAGCAGAAGGTCAGGAAGCAAGCTCTGGAGAGGTAGGAGTTCATCATGGTGGAAATCAAAAAGCTAGAGGCGGCATGTTTGGTGAGAGGAGTACTCCATCCGACGTGGTTGGCCAATCCGGTAGTAGTGCGCAAGGCAAATGGGAAGTGGAGGCTGTGTATTGATTACATAGACATCAATAAAGCCTGTCCAAAGGATCCCTTCCTGTTGCCGCGCATCGACTAGATTGTTGACTCCACGGCTGGGGATTACCTGTTATCGTTCCTTGACACCTACTCAGGATACCACCAGATCTTCATGACAAAAGAAGACAAGGAAAAGACAGCATTCATCACCCCATGTGGTACGTATTGCTTTTTACGGATGCCTTTTGAGTTGAAGAGTGCTGGCTCAACCTTTGCAAGAGCACTCCAAATTGGTTTTGAGCCCCAGCTACATAGAAATATGGAAGCTTATATGGATGACATAGTGGTTAAAATCAAGGACAAAGCAACCCTTGTGCAAGATCTGGAGGAAACATTTGCAAACCTGCGCAAGATTAACCTCAAATTGACCCTGAAAAGTGTGTCTTCGGCGTCCCGTCTGGCAAGCTTCTTGGGTTATTTGTGTCCCAGCGCGGGATTGAAGCAAACCTAGATAAGATCAAGGCCATCGATCAGATTCATGCACCCAAACGGATCAAGGACGTGCGTCGGCTCACTGGCTGCGTTGCTGCCATGAGCCGGTTCATCTCTAAGTCCGCAGAGCATGCCCTTCCTTTTTTCAAGATCTTGAAGAAGGCAGGGCCAGTGGAGTGGACCCCAGAGGCCGAGGCAGCTGTCGGTGTCAAAACCGGCGGATCTCGGGTAGGGGGTCCTGATCTGTGCGTCTTAGGCTGGTGGTAACAGGAAGCAAGGGACACAATGTTTACCCAGGTTCGGGCCCTCTCGATGGAGGTAAACCCCTACTTCCTGCTTGATTAATATTGAAGATATGGGTAGTACAAGAGTAGATCTACCATGAGATTGTAGAGGCTAAACCCTAGAAGCTAGCCTATGATGATTATGTGTAATTGTGATCGGCCTTCTAAGGACCAACCTCTCCGGTTTATATAGACATCGGAGAGGGCTAGGGTTTACATGGAGTCGGTTACAAGGAAGGAAATACAATATCCGGATCGCCAAGCTTGCCTTCCATGCAAAGGAGAGTTCCATCCGGACACGGGACGGAGTCTTGAGTCTTGTATCTTCATGCTCCAATAGTCCAGACGATGTATATAGTCCGGCTGTCCGGATACCCCCTAATCTAGGACTCCCTCAGTAGCCCCTGAACCAGGCTTCAATGATGATGAGTCCGGCGCACAGTCTTGTCTTTGGCATTGCAAGGCGGGTTCCATCTCCGAATACTCCAAAGTACCTGTTACGATGAATAGTGTCCGACATTCCATCAATGTGGTACTCCTCGGCTTCAGTGCCTCAATAATGACCATCTCGACGTGTCGAGCGAATGCGAGGACCCGAGGCATTTTTGCATTTGCCACCCTCAATCCTTCGGTCTGACCGCCTATTTTAAGAGACGGGGATTCTCAGATCCAAACCTCACTCTCCTCCATCGAGCAAGCATCCAACAGAGCGCTCCGGAAAAAACCATTCCAACATGACCGGTTGTCGCAGCTCCTCTACTCGCTTTCCTCGCTCCAAGCCGGGGGAGTAGGAAGAGTGTTCAGTTCCCCATAGCCGTTTGATTGAGTTACAAACCCAAGGGTTTCTCCCGCCGGTGTTCATGGTCCCCGTCCGAGCCGGAATAGCCACATATAACGGTGGGGAATAGGCGGAGGGATCTCCTAATCCATCTGTAGAGGAGCGAATATGCCTCATCTCGCATCTGCTAAGGGGCGTCGGGTTTCCCATCCACCCGTTCCTTCGCGGGCTCCTGGAGTTCTACGGCCTCCAGTTGCACAATTTTACCCCTGCCTCCGTACTACATATAGCAGGGTACGTTGCTCTTTGTGAGCTATTTCTAGGCTGCGAGGCTCACTTCGGGTTATGGAAGAAGCTGTTCTGCCTCGTCCCCCGCAACCAGGGAGAATCCCTATGTCAAGTGGGTGGGGCCGAAGTATGGCGCATCGCCGAGACCGGATACTTATCCGGCACTCCCAAGAAGGCACCAGAGAACTGGCCTTCAAAGTGGTTTTACATTGACGACGTTCCCCTTCCGGATCCAGTCCGGACATGTCACCCCAAGTTCAGTAACGCCCCACCGAGGGCACATCTAAGCTGGCGCCCCCGAGGCCCCAAGAGGAGGATACCATGGAAATACATTTCCTGATGAGCAGGATAAAGTTACTGGCCAAATCCGGACTGACGATAGTCGAGGTTATGGCAATATGCATAATACGGGGAGTGTAACCGCTTCAATATAGGGGGAAGCTCTTGTGGCACTTCAAAGGGGAAGATGATGCCACCTGTTGTGGCCATAAGGGTCCGGACTCCGCCACTGCTCTGACAAGGATATTGTCCGATTTATACAAAGGCGAAGAGGAAGATTTCCTTCACATCAAATTGCGAGATGGATTCTCCATGCACAGCCCCCCAAACTGGGTAAGTCGTCGTTCCTTTACCCACTTCACTTATTGTGGCATTCTTCGCTAAAATTATCTGCCTCGATATTCCCGAGCAGGAACTAAGGAGGGCCGTAGAAGGAATCTCCAGCCCCTCCCCGCAGCCAGAGGACGAAGGAAGGGCCCTAGATCCAGGACTCGAAGAAGATCCGGATATTACCGTGGAGCTTGTCAACGGGACGTTTTATCAAGCGAGCTGCGATGGCACCCAGTGGCCATTATTGCCGACTATCCCAGACTGCTGCCTACGTCGCGCGTATGCCAAGCCGAAAAACCCTATCCTCCGAAGAGGACTCCCTTCAGATGTCATGCCTTACCATTGAAGTGTTGTGTTTTACAGAGATGACGGCCCGAGCGTGGGGCCGAGCCCCTAGGGACTCGTCGGCCAAGGGCGTCCGGATCGGGTAGGCTCAAGAGGAAGGCGATAAGGGTCGACTCGCCGCTACAGAGGTAAGGAAAAAACCTATGCTGCTATTATGGTATTTTGAAGTATGACACTCGCCCTTTGTGTCCTGGAAGGAAGAGGAGCAGCCGGACTATATCCGGGGATCCTGCCAACCACGCCTCCACCAGCCGAATTCCAGAACCGGCTTCGAGAGCGGAGGTGGGAGCAGGGCCGATGCCGCATAGTTCTCCAACAGAGGATGCTGATATGCTATCGGCCATGAATTTCAAAGTAGAGAGCGCCATGAATTACCGGCGCCGACGGGCCGTACATCGGAACAACATCTTTTTCGAACAGGCATTTAACGCCTTCAATTCGGGAGATGCATACATCCGAGCTGCTCAAGGCGGGATTGCCCGAGCGACGAACCAGTATACCAAAGATATACGGGTAAGAAAATTCGATAAGCATGTGTAGCAGTAGCCCGTGAGACTTGAAACGGTTGAAACAACTGTTTTAAGTGTCAATTTATGCACAGGTGCTTGTAGATAAGAATGAGCAATTGTCTCGGGAGCCGGAGGAGTGCAAGGCCGAGCCAAGGGCCACAGTTGCCAAGTTAGAGGAATCCCAAAAACCCTCATCTGGTAACATTTGTCTCAATTGTACGTATATGCACCAATTAGTAAGTGGCTGATATGACAAGTCTAACAGAAAATTCTGCAGACAATCCCGGGGTGAATCCGGAGGGCGTAAGAGATGACAAATCGCATCTCAAAAGGCAGCTGAAGGCTGGCGAGCGCATTCTTACGCAAGTTAGGCAGGATAAGAACAATCTACAAGATGCCAAAGTCCAGATGGATGTGGAGTTAAAAGACGTCAGCGCTCAGCTGGCGGACTCCGTGAAGGAGAACAAAAGACTTTGACGCGACATTTATGGTAAGTGCCTAGACGAACTGTAGTATAGTTCGGCGCAGAAGTATATTGAAAGGATTTTGCTTGTAGGAATGTTAACAGGTTGCCCTGAGGAGGAGATGCCCTCATCTACAGGCGATTTACTACAAGACCTCTCACAACTACACGAGCGAGCTCGGCAGGTGATGCAGGTGTTGGAAATATGCCCTAGAGGCAATAATAAAAGTATTATTATATTTCCTTGTTCATGATAATTGTCTTTTATTCATGCTATAACTGTATTATCCGGAAATCGTAATACACGTGTGAATACATAGACCACAATATGTCCCTAGTGAGCCCCTAGTTGACTAGCTTGTTGCGATCAACAGATAGTCATGGTTTCCTGGCTATGGACATTGGATGTCGTTGATAACGGGATCACATCATTAGGAGAATGATGTGATGGACAAGACCCAATCCTAAGCATAGCACGAAGATCGTGTAGTTCGTTTGCTAGAGCTTTTCCAATGTCAAGTATCTCTTCCTTAGACCATGAGATCGTGTAACTCCCGGATACCGTAGGATTGCTTTGGGTGTATCAAACGTCACAACGTAACTGGGTGACTATAAAGGTGCATTACAAGTATCTCCGAAAGTGTCTTTTGGGTTGACACGGATCGAGACTGGGATTTGTCACTCCGTGTAAACGGAGAGGTATCTTTGGGCCCACTCGGTAGGACATCATCATAATGTGCACAATGTGACCAAGGGGTTGATCACGGGATGATGTGTTACGGAACGAGTAAAGAGACTTGCCGGTAACGAGATTGAACAAGGTATCGGTATACCGACGATCGAATCTCGGGCAAGTAAAATACCGCTAGACAAAGGGAATTGTATACGGGATCGATTGAGTCCTTGACATCGTGGTTCATCCGATGAGATCGTCGTGGAACATGTGGGAGCCAACATGGGTATCCAGATTCCGCTGTTGGTTATTGACCGGAGAACGTCTCGGTCATGTCTACATGTCTCCCGAACCCGTAGGGTCTACACACTTAAGGTTCGATGACGCTAGGGTTATAAAGGAAGTTTGTATGTGGTTACCGAATGTTGTTCGGAGTCCCGGATGAGATCCCGGACGTCACGAGGAGTTCCGAAATGGTCCGGAGGTAAAGATTTATATATGGGAAGTCCTATTTTGGCCACCGGAAAATGTTCGGGATTTTTCGGTATTGTACCGAGAAGGTTTTAGAAGGTTCCGGAGTGGGGCCCACCTGCATGGGGGACCCACATGAACGTGGGTAGTGGGGGCAAGGCCCCACACCCCTGGTCAAGGCGCACCAAGATCCCCCCTTAGAAGGAATAAGATCATATCCCGAAGGGATAAGATCAAGATCCCTAAAAAAGGGGGATAACAATCGGTGGGGAAGGAAATGATGGGATTTCTTTCCTCCCACCTTGGCCAACGCCCCAATGGACTTGGAGGGCAATAAACCAGCCCCTCCACCCCTATATATAGTGGGGAGGCGCATGGGAGCTTCACACGAAGTTCTGGCGCAGCCCTCCCCCTCTCCCAAGTCCTCCTCCTCTCCCACGGTGCTTGGCGAAGCCCTGCAGGATTGCCACGCTCCTCCACCACCACCACGCCATCGTGCTGCTGCTGGATGGAGTCTTCCTCAACCTCTCCCTCTCTCCTTGCTGGATCAAGGCATGGGAGACGTCACCGGGCTGTACGTGTGTTGAACGCGGAGGTGTCGTCCGTTCGGCACTAGGATCTCCGGTGATTTGGATCACGACGAGTATGACTCCTTCAACCCCGTTCTCTTGAACGCTTCCGCTTAGAAATCTACAAGGGTATGTAGATGCACTCTCCTTCCCCTCGTTGCTGGTTTCTCCATAGATAGATCTTGGTGACACGTAGGAAAATTTTGAATTTCTGCTACGTTCCCCAACAGTGGCATCATGAGCTAGGTCTATTGCGTAGATTCTTTGCACGGGTAGAACACAAAGTAGTTGTGGGCGTTGATTTTGTTCAATATGCTTACCGTTACTAGTCCAATCTTGTTTCGACGGTATTGTGGGATGAAGCGGCCCGGACCGACCTTACACGTACTCTTACGTGAGACAGGTTCCACCGATTGACATGCACTTGGTGCATAAGGTGGCTAGCGGGTGCCAGTCTCTCCCACTTTAGTCGGAACAGATTTGATGAAAAGGGTCCTTATGAAGGGTAAATAGCAACTGACATATCACGTCGTGGTTTTGCGTAGGTAAGAAACGTTCTTGCTAGAAACCCATAGCAGCCACGTAAAACATGCAAACAACAATTAGAGGACGTCTAACTTGTTTTTGCAGGGTATGCTATGTGATGTGATATGGCCAAGAAGAATGTGATGAATGATATGTGATGTATGAGATTGATCATGTTCTTGTAATAGGAATCACGACTTGCATGTCGATGAGTATGACAACCGGCAGGAGCCATAGGAGTTGTCTTAATTTATTGTATGACCTGCGTGTCATTAAACAATGCCATGTAATTACTTTACTTTATTGCTAACCGGTAGCCATAGTAGTAGAAGTAATAAGTTGGCGAGACAACTTCATGGAGACACGATGATGGAGATCATGATGATGGAGATCATGGTGTCATGCCGGTGACGATGATGATCATGGAGCCCCGCAGATGGAGATCAAAAGGAGCAAAATGATATTGGACATATCATGTCACTATTTGATTGCATGTGATGTTTATCATGTTTATGCATCTTGTTTACTTAGAACGACGGTAGTAAATAAGATGATCCCTTAAAAAAATTTCAAGAAGTGTTTTCCCCTAACTGTGCACCGTTGCTAAAGTTCGTCGCTTCTAAGCACCACATGATGATCGGGTGTGATGGATTCTTACGTTCACATACAACGGGTGTAAGACAGATTTACACACGCGAAACACTTAGTGTTAACTTGACGAGCCTAGCATGTACAGACATGGCCTTGGAACACAGAGACCGAAAGGTCGAGCATGAGTCTTATAGTAGATACGATCAACATGAAGATGTTCACCGATGATGACTAGTCCGTCTCACGTGATGATAGGACACGGCCTAGTTGACTCGGATCATGTAATCACTAAGATGACCAGAGGGATGTCTATCTGAGTGGGAGTTCATAAGATGAACTTTATTATCCTGAACATAGTCAAAAGATCTTTGCAAATTATGTCGTAAGCTCGCGCTTTAGTTCCACTGTTTAGATATGTTCCTAGAGAAAATATAGGTGAAAGTTGACAGTAGCGATTATGCGGACAGTAGAAAGCTTATGTCCTTAATGCACCGCTCAGTGTGCTGAACCCCAAACGTCGTTTATGGATGTTGTGAACATCAGACATACACGTTTTGATAACTACGTGATAGTTCAATTAAACGGTTTAGAGTTGAGGCACCAAAGATGTTTTCGAAACATCGCGGAACATGTGAGATGTTTCGAGGGCTGAAATTGGGATTTCAGGCTCGTGCCCACGTCAAGAGGTATAAGACCTCTGACAATTTTCTTAGCCTGCAAACTAAGGGAGAAAAGCTTAATCGTTGAGCTTGTGCTCAGATTGTCTGAGTGCAACAATCACTTGAATCGAGTGGGAGTTGATCTTCCAGATGAGATAGTGATGTTTCTCCAATGTCATTGCCACCATGCTGCTAGAGCTTTGTGATGAACTATAACATATCAGGGATAGATATGATGATCCTTGAGGTATTCGCGATGTTTGACACCGCGAAAGTAGAAATCAAGAAGGAGCATCAATTGTTGATGGTTAGTAAAACCACTAGTTTCAAGAAGGGCAAGGGCAAGAAGGGATACTTCATGAAACGGAAAATCAGCTGCTGCTCTAGTGAAGAAACCCAAGGTTGAACCCAAACCCGAGACTAAGTGCTTCTGTAATAAGGGGAACAACCACTGGAGCGGAATTACCCTAGATACTTGGTAGATGAGAAGGTTGGCAAGGTCGATAGAAGTATATTGGATATACATTATGTTAATGTGTACTTTACTAGTACTCCTAGTAGCACCAGGGTATTAGATACCGGTTCGGTTGCTAAGTGTTAGTAACTCGAAATAAAAGCTACAGAATAAACGGAGACTAGCTAAAGGTGAGCTAACGATATGTGTTGGAAGTGTTTCCAACGTTGATGTGATCAAGCATCACACGCTCCCTCTACCATCGAGAATTGGTGTTTGCGTTGAGCATAGACATGATTGGATTATGTCTATCACAATACGGTTATTCATTTAAGGAGAATAATGGTTACTCTGTTTATTTTAATAATACCTTCAATGGTCTTGCACCTAAAGGAATGGTTTATTGATTCTCGATCGTAGTGATACACATTTTCATGCCAAAAGATATAAGATAGTAATGATAGTACCACTTACTTGTGGCACTGCCATGTAAGTAATTTTGGTATAAAACGCATGAAGAAGCTCCATGTTGATGGATCTTTGGACTCACTCATTTTTGAAAAGTTTGAGACATGCGAACCATGTCTATTGGTGTATACGCATGAAGAAACTCCATGCAGATGGATCGTTTGGACTCACTTGATTTTGAATCACTTGAGATATGCAAATCATACCACATGGGCAAGATGACTAAAAAGCCTCGTTTTTCAGTAAAATGGAACAAGATAGAAACTTGTTGGAAGTAACGCATTTTGATGTGTGCAGTCCAATGAGTACTGAGGCATGCAGTGAATATCGTTGTGTTCTTACTTCACAGATGATTCGAGTAGATGTATAGTATATTTACTTGATGAAACACAAGTCTGAATTATTGAATGGTTCAAGTAATTTCAGAGTGAAGTTGAAGATCATCGTGACAAGAGGATGAAATGTCTATGATATGATCATAGAGATGAGTATCTGAGTTACGAGCTTTGGCACACAATTAAGACATTGTGGAAATTGTTTCACAATTAATACCGCCTGGAACACCATAGTTTGATGGCGTGTCCGAACATCATAGTTGCACCCTATTGGATATGGTGCGTACCATGATGTCTCTTATCGAATTACCACTATCGTTTATGGGTTAGGCATTAGAGACAACCACATTCACTTTAAATAGGGCACCACGTAATTCCATTGAGATGACACCATATGAACTATGGTTTAGAGAAACCTAAGCTGTCATTTCTTAAAGGTTTGGGGCTGCGACGCTTATGTGAAAAAGTTTCAGGTTGATAAGCTCGAACCCAAAGCGGATAAAATGCATCTTCATAGGACACCCAAAACAGTTGGGTATACCTCCTAATTCAGATCCGAAAGCAATAGGGATTGTATCTTGAATCGGGTCCTTTCTCGAGAAAAAGTTTGTCTCGGAAAGTTAAGTGGGAGGATGGTGGAGACTTGATATGGTTATTGAACCATCACTACAACCAGTGTGTAGCAGGGCACAGGAAGTTGTTTCTGTGGCACCTACACCAATTGAAGTAGAAGCTTATGATAGTGATCATGAAACTTCGGATCAAGTCACTACTATACCTTGTAGGGTGACAAGGATGCGTACTACTTTAGAGTGGTATAGTAATCCTGTCTTGAAGGTCATGTTGCTAGACAACAATGAACCTACGAGCTATGGAGAAGAAATGGTGGGCCCATATTTCGAAAAATGGTTAGAAGCCATGAAATCCGAGATAGGATCCATGTATCAAAACAAAGCATGGACTTTGGTGGACTTGCCCAATGATCGGAAAGCCATTGAGATAAATGGATCTTTAAGAAGAAGACGGACGTGGACGGTAATGTCACCATCTATGAAGCTCGACTTGTGGCGAAGAGTTTTTCACAAGTTCAAGGAGTTGACTATGATGAGATTTTCTCATCCGTAGCGATGCTTAAGTCCGTCGGAATCATGTTAGCATTAGCTGCATTTATGAAATCTAGCAGATGGATGTCAAAACGAGTTTCCTTACCAGTTATCGTAAGGAAAGGTTGTATGTGATACAATCAGAAAAGTTTTGTCGATCCTAAGGATGCTAAAAGGTATGCTAGCTCCAGCGATCCTTCTAATGACTGGAGTAAGCATCTCGGAGTTGGAATATGTACTTTGATAAGATGATCAAAGATTTTAGGTTTATCCAAAGTTTGTGAGAAACTTGTATTTCCAAAGAAGTGAGTGGGAGCACTATAGAATTTCTGATGAGTATATGTTATTGACATATTGTTGATCAGAAATGATGTAGAATTTCTGGAAAGTATATAGGGTTATTTGAAAAGTGTTTTTCAATGGAAAACCTGGATGAAGCTACTTGAACATTGAGCATTAAGATCTATAATGATAGATCAAAAACGCTTAATGGTACTTTCAAAATGAGCACATACCTTGACATGATCTTGAAGGTGTTCAAGATGGATCAGTCAAAGAAAGAGTTCTTGCCTGAGTTGTAAGGTATGAAGTTAAGACTTAAAGCTCAACCACAACAAAAAAAAGAGAAAGGACGAAGGTCGTCCCCTATGTTTCAGACGTAGGCTCTATAGTATGCTATGCTGTGTACCGCACCGGAAGTGTGCCTTGCCATGAGTTAGTCAAGGGGTACAAGAATGATCCAGGAATGGATCATTGGACAGCGGTCAAAATTGTCCTTGGAGTAAATAAGGACATGTTTCTCAATTATGGAGGTGATAAAGAGTTCGCCGTAAAGGGTTACGTCGATGCAAGCTTTAACACCTATCAGAATGACTCTGAGTAGCAGACCGGATACGTATAGTGGAGCAACCATTTGGAATAGCTCCAAGTGGAGCGTGGAAGCAACATTTACAATATGACCCAGAGATTTGCGAAGTACATACGGATCTGAAAGTTGCAGACCCGTTGACTAAAACCTCTCTTGCAAGCAAAACATGATCAAACCCCAGAACTCATTGAGTCTTAATCACATGATGATGTGAACTAGTTTAGTGACACTAGTAAACTCTTTGGATGTTGGTCACATGGCGATGTGACCTATGAGTGTTAATCACATGGCGATGTGAACTAGATTATTGACTCTAGTGCAAGTGGGAGACAGTTGGAAATATGCCCTAGAGGCAATAATAAAAGTATTATTATATTTCCTTGTTCATGATAATTGTCTTTTATTCATGCTATAACTGTATTATCCGAAAATCGTAATACACGTGTGAATACATAGACCACAATATGTCCCTAGTGAGCCTCTAGTTGACTAGCTTGTTGTGATCAACAGATAGTCATGGTTTCCTGGCTATGGACATTGGATGTCGTTGATAACGGGATCACATCATTAGGAGAATGATGTGATGGACAAGACCCAATCCTAAGCATAGCACAAAGATCGTGTAGTTCGTTTGCTAGAGCTTTTCCAATGTCAAGTATCTTCCTTAGACCATGAGATCGTGTAACTCCCGGATACCGTAGGAGTGCTTTGGGTGTATCAAACGTCACAACGTAACTGGGTGACTATAAAGGTGCATTACAGGTATCTCCGAAAGTGTCTTTTGGGTTGACACGGATCGAGACTGGGATTTGTCACTCCGTGTAAACGGAGAGGTATCTCTGGGCCCACTCGGTAGGACATCATCATAATGTGCACAATGTGACCAAGGGGTTGATCACGGGATGATGTGTTACGGAACGAGTAAAGAGACTTGCCGGTAACGAGATTGAACAAGGTATCAGTATACCGACGATCGAATCTCGGGCAAGTAAAATACCGCTAGACAAAGGGAATTGTATACGGGATCAATTGAGTCCTTGACATCGTGGTTCATCCGATGAGATCATCGTGGAACATGTGGGAGCCAACATGGGTATCCAGATTCCACTGTTGGTTATTGACCGGAGAACGTCTCGGTCATGTCTACATGTCTCCCGAACCCGTAGGGTCTACACACTTAAGGTTCGATGACGCTAGGGTTATAAAGGAAGTTTGTATGTGGTTACCGAATGTTGTTCGGAGTCCTGGATGAGATCCCGGATGTCACGAGGAGTTCCGGAATGGTCCGGAGGTAAAGATTTATATATGGGAAGTCCTATTTTGGCCACCGGAAAATGTTCGGGATTTTTCAGTATTGTACCGGGAAGGTTCTAGAAGGTTCTGGAGTGGGGCCCACCTGCATGGGAGGACCCACATGAACGTGGGTAGTGGGGGCAAGGCCCCACACCCCTGGTCAAGGTGCACCAAGATCTCCCCTTAGAAGGAATAAGATCATATCCCGAAGGGATAAGATCAAGATCCCTAAAAAAGGGGGATAACAATCGGTGGGGAAGGAAATGATGGGATTTCTTTACTCCCACCTTGGCCAACGCCCCAATGGACTTGGAGGGCAAGAAACCAGCCCCTCCACCCCTATATATAGTGGGGAGGCGCATGGGAGCTTCACACGAAGTTCTGGCGCAGCCCTCCACCTCTCCCAAGTCCTCCTCCTCTCCCACGGTGCTTGGCGAAGCCCTGCAGGATTGCCACGCTCCTGCACCACCACCACGCCGTCGTGCTGCTGCTGGATGGAGTCTTCCTCAACCTCTCCCTCTCTCCTTGCTGGATCAAGGCATGGGAGACGTCACCGGGCTGTACGTGTGTTGAACGCGGAGGTGCCGTCCGTTTGGCACTAGGATCTCCGGTGATTTGGATCACGACGAGTACGACTCCTTCAACCCCGTTCTCTTGAACGCTTCCGCTTAGTGATCTACAAGGGTATGTAGATGCACTCTCCTTCCCCTCGTTGCTGGTTTCTCCATAGATAGATCTTGGTGACACGTAGGAAAATTTTGAATTTCTGCTACGTTCCACAACAGCAGGGCGTTGCTTAGGCCTTGTGGCCATCAAGCTTCCTGCCGAATGGCATGGGGGAGCTTGTGTATATGCTTCAAGGAGTACGGCGGCGCTTCCGATTGTGGAAGATATCAGCCTGCCGGCAAGGTGCAAGAGAAGTCTGGGCTATGGTGAAGACGCGCTACACCAAGTTGGACCCGAACCATATGGCCGAAGTCGGACCGGCGGGGCCAGATGGGCAAGAAATTCCCGTGAGTCTGGTATATGACCAGGTAGCGTTAGCCGCGAAGTATTCTCAATAGGATTGTAAGCTAGATAGCCTGTTGGATGGTATTGAGGAGGAATATAGTCAGTCCCAGTGACTGTGTAATTCAATGGACAAAAGTAGTCCCTAGCCGGATTAAAATCATTTATCATGGCGGACCTTTTCTCTTCAGCCCCCGGATCCTATAGTCTGGGGTGTGTCCGAATACCCACTCAGTTATACAGAACCGAGGTATGCATGGACACCAGGTGTAGGGGTCATAAGTGCTTAAACAGACAAGTACCCAACTAGTTATGTTATATTACATGGATAGTAAGAAACATCTTCCAGGGAGAATAGTTCCGTTAGGGGTTCCTTTCCCTGGGTACGCATGCGACGATGCACATGTCCGGACTACAAACAAGGGCGCAATATACAAAACTTCTGGGGATTGACATTGTAATAAATGAATACATCTTTTGTTCACCGCCCGAATATTCTCTTAAGGACGCTAGCTTTCGGCTTTACCCAGTCTGAGATACACATCCGGCTGAACTGGCAGTAACAATCGCAGAGGTGCTCCCCTTATGCCCTAGCCGAATTAACGGGAACGTAGGGCATAAACACAAGAGCCAGGCAACCCAGCTTGGCCACATATTAAGTCATATCGATGCATATAATGGTGAAGAAAGGCACATATGGAAAAAGAACGCATATGTGATGGGCAAAAAGCCATTAAAGTAATTATATTTAGCTTCCGAATAGGAAGCCCCCTGGTATTGCTTACACACATAGTACGGTCGGAGTGATCCGGGCGTCCGTACTGTATAAGTACTTTGTGTGAAGAGGAAAAAAAGGGTCGAGACAGGAAAAGGGAGGGAGCATAATTAAAAAGGAGGGGTTAAGGAGACGAACACTAAGTTCGGCGCTAGGCGTAGAATCTCCGGAGTCTGGCCGTGTTCCATGGGTTCGGCTAGAGTCTGTTATCGGATGCATTATGTAAGCGGTACGCACCTCCGGTAAGAACTTTGTCAGTGACGAAGGGACCTTCCCACTTGGGTTTGAGCTTGTCCTTCTTCTTCTCCGGTAGGCGTAGAACGAGCTCGCCAATATTATAAGTTTTGGCCCGCACTTCTCTACTTTGGTATCGTCGAGCCTGCTGTTGATAGAATGCGGAGCGGGCTTTTGCGATGTCGCGCTCCTCCTCCAGTGCATCCAAGTTATCCTTCCGATCTAACTTGGCTTCCTTCTCTTCGTACATGCGTACGCGTGGCGAATCATGTATTATGTCGCAGGGTAGTACTGCTTTCGCGCCGTACACCATAAAAAATGGTGTATATCCGGTGGTATGATTCGGCGTGGTCCGCAGCCCCTAGAGTACGGAGTCGAGCTCCTCGACCCAGTGCGTATCAGACACTGTCAAGGATCGCACTAGTCTGGGTTTGATGCCACTCATGATGAGACCATTTGCCCGTTCGACCTGGCCGTTTGTTTGGGGATGGTAGATGCAAGCGTAGTCGAGCTTAATGCCCATTTTGCCGCACCAAGTTTTCACTTCATCGGCTGTGAAATTGGAGCCATTATCAGTGATGATGCTATGGGGGGCGCCGTATCGGTGTATGACCCCGGATATGAAGTCTATTAGTGGTCCGGATTCGGCCGTTTTGACTGGTTTGGCTTCTATCCATTTGGTGAACTTGTCCACCATGACCAACAAGTATTTTTTCTTATGGCTTCCCCCTTTATGGGGTCCGACCATGTCTAGCCCCCAGACTGCAAAGCGCCAAGTTATGGGGATTGTTTGAAGAGCGGTAGTGGGCATATGACTTTGATTGGCCAAGAGTTGGCAACCGACGCAGTGTTGGACAAGGTCATGTGTGTCTGCTTGGGCCGTCGACCAATAGAAGCCTATACGGAAGGCCTTACTGACTAGTGCTTGAGCCGCGGCGTGGTGTCCGCCCAGTCTGGCATGCATTTCAGCCAAGAGCTGCCGCCCTTCCTCTTCGGATATGCATCTTTGGAGCACTCCGGTCGCACTTTTCTTGTAGAGTTCCCCTTCCTGGACTTTGTAAGCTTTGGCACGCCAGACGATGCAGCATGCTTCTTTTTGGTCTTTGGGGAGCTCCTGCCTATTTAGGTAGGCCAAGAAAGGCTCAGTCCATGGGGCAATTACAGCCATGATTTCGTGGGCCAAAGATGTTATTTCGGTGGTAGAGCCTCTGAATATGTCTGATAGTTTGGGATATGGGGGTGTGTTTGGATCCGTGCTAGTATTTCCAGACTCCCCTTCCCATACTACGGATGGCTTGAACAACCTTTCCAGGAATATGTTAGGTGGGACAGGGTCACGTTTAGCGCCGATGCGGGCGAGGACGTTTGTCGCTTGATTGTTTTCTCGAGCCACATGGTGGAATTCGAGCCCCTCAAACCGAGCTGACATTTTGATGATGGCATTACGGTAGGCCGCCATCTTCGGGTCCTTGGCATCAAAGTCTCCGTTTATTTGTGATATTGCAAGGTTTGAATCCCCGCGCACTTCTAGGCGTTGAATGCCCATAGAGACTGCCATCCGAAGATCGTGCAACAGAGCCTCATATTCGGCTACATTGTTGTAGTCTGTGTATAATATTTGGAGGACATACTGGACCGTGTCTCCAGTGGGAGACGTCAGGACTACACCTGCTCCCAATCCGGCCAGCATTTTAGAGCCGTCGAAGTGCATGATCCAGTTGGAGTATGCGCCGTACTATTTAGGGAGTTCCACTTCTATCCAGTCGGTGACAAAGTCAGCCAGTACTTGCGACTTGATGGCCCGCCGTGGTATGTATGTTATGTCAAATGTAAGGAGCTCGATGGCCCATTTAGCAATATGGCCCGTATCGTCGTGGTTATTTATTATGTCATTGAGTGGTACTTCGGAGGCCACCGTAATCGAACACTCTTGAAAGTAGTGTCGTAGCTTCCGGGGTGCCATGAAGACCGCGTATGCTATTTTTTGATAGTGTGGGTATCAGGATTTGCATGGGGTTAGGACCTTGGATACGTAATAAACCGGCTTCTGGAGCGGGAATTTGTATCCGTCAACCTCTCGTTCAACGACGAGCACTGCGCTTACTGATACGTCTCCAATGTATCTATAATTTTTGATTGCTCCATGCTACTTTATCTATTGTTTTGGACTATAATGGGCTTTATTTTTCACTTTTATATTACTTTTGGGACTAACCTATCAACTGGAGGCCCAACCCAGAATTGGTGTTTTTTGCCTTTTTCAGTATTTCAAAGAAACAGAATATCAAACGGAGTCCAAACGGAATGAAACCTTCGGGATCGTGATTTTCCAACCGAACGTGACCCAGGAGACTTGGACCCTACTCCACGAAGCACCAGAGGCGGTCACGAGGGTGGAGGGAGCCCCCCTGGGCGCGCCCCCCTTCCTCGTGGGCCCCTCGGAGCTCCATCGACGTACTCCTTCCTCCTATATATACCTACGTATCCCCGAACGACCAGAACAGGAGCCAAAAACTTAATTCCACCGCCGCAACCTTCTGTATCCACGAGATCCCATCTTGGGGCCTGTTCCGGAGCTCCGCCGGAGGGGGCATCCACCATGGAGGGCTTCTACATCAACACCATAGCCCCTCTGATGAAGTGTGAGTAGTTTACTTCAGACCTTCGGGTCCATAGCTAGTAGCTAGATGGCTTCTTCTCTCTTTTTGGATCTCAATACAATGTTCTCCCCCTCTCTCGTGGAGATCTATTCGATGTAATCTTCTTTTTGCGGTGTGTTTGTTGAGACCGATGAATTGTGGGTTTATGATCCAGCTTATCTATGAATAATATTTGAATCTTCTCTGAATTCTTTTATGTATGATTGAGTTATCTTTGCAAGTCTCTTCGAATTATCCGTTTGGTTGGCCAACTAGATTGGTAGTTCTTGCAATGGGAGAAGTGCATGGCTTTGGGTTCAATCTTGCGGTGTCCTTACCCAGTGACATAAAGGGTTGCAAGGCACGTATTGTATTGTTGCCATCGAGGATAACAAGATGGGGTATTTTTCATATTGCATGAATTTATTCCTCTACATCATGTCATCTTGCTTAAGGCGTTACTCTGTTTTTAACTTAATACTCTAGATGCATGCTGGATAGCGGTCGATGAGTGGAGTAATAGTAGTAGATGCAGAATCGTTTCGGTCTACTTGTCTCGGACGTGATGCCTATATACATGATCATACCTAGATAACCTCATAACTATGCTCAATTCTATCAATTGCTCAACAGTAATTTGTTCACCCACCGTAGAATATCTATGCTCTTGAGAGAAGCCACTAGTGAAACCTATGGCCCCCGGGTCTATTCTCATCATATCAATCTCCATCACTTTATTTACTTGCTTTACTTTTACTTTTTACTTTGCATCTTTATACCAAAATTACCAAAAATATTATCTCTATCAGATCTCACTCTCGTAAGTGACCATGAAGGGATTGACAACCCCTAATCGCGTTGGTTGCGAGTAGCTATCGTTTTGTGCAGGTACGAGGGACTTGCGCGTGACCTCCTACTGGATTGATACCTTGGTTCTCAAAAACTGAGGGAAATACTTACGCTACTGTGCTGCATCATCCTCTCCTCTTCGGGGAAACCAATACAAGCTCGAGACGTAGCAAGAAGGATTTCTGGCGCCGTTGCCGGGGAGGCTTACGCAAAAGTCAACATACCAAGTACCCATCACAATCCCTATCTCTCGCATTACATTATTTGCCATTTGCCTCTCATTTTCCTCTCCCCCACTTCACCCTTGCCGTCTTATTTGCCCTCTCTTGCCCAATCTCCTCCTCTCTTTCCATTTGCCTTCCCGTTACCATGGTCGAATCAAATAGAACTACGGGTTTCCTCCCTAGCTCTAGTGCCCTAGATAACCCCACTATCCTCTCCAAGCTCATAACCAATGATGCTATAGAAAGACCCACCGGGGTCTCTAATGAGAGCTTGAATAATTTTGATGAGGATGACTCTGGAATTTTTCGCTATTTACTTGATGAGTCTTTAAAAGATCCGTGGGATAGGTTATTAAGGATTCGGGCTAGCTATGTGCCACAATATCAAATTGAAATTTACTTAAAAAGTTTTTATGTTAGCTTACCAGCTTCCTTCAAACAAGTTTTAGATTCCATCTGTGAAGAAGGTTTTCTTGAAGGGGATGCCATAGATACCTATGAAAAAAATGAAAACTATATTTGGGCACCCCATGAATGATAAGGTTGAATCAACTACTCTCTTGTGCTTTTATCAAAATGAAATTATTAAAGAGATGAAGTCTAGCTTAGAGGCAAATTTCCGTAACGTGTTTAATCTTACTTCTTCTATTAATGGCCATGTGCTTAACTTAAATAGAAGAATGAATGCCATAGAAAGGAGATCCTCCTCTCTGCCTACCAAAGATGGCAATACCTAGATCTATCCTTGCTTTTATGCCTAGCTAGGGGCGTTAAACGATAGCGCTTGTTGGGAGGCAACCCAATTTTATTTTGTGTTTTTTGTTTTTTCTTCTGTTTAGGAATAAATAATCCATCTACCTTCTGTTTGGATGTCGTTTTATGTTTTAATTAGTGTTTGTGCCAAGTAGGACCTATAGGATAACCTACGATGATAGTTGATTTGATTCTGCTGAAAAACAGAAACTTTGCATGCACGAATTTAGTTATGATAAATCACAGGAACGTGATTTTGCGTTGATTCATTTTTCTTCTGATGAATAAACAAATTTTCCAGGACTTCTTTTTTTGATAGAATTTTTAGAGTTCAAGAAGTTTGCGTTAGTTACAGATTACTACAAACTGTTCTGTTTTTGACAGATTCTGTTTTTCGTGTGTTGTTTGCTTATTTTGATGAATCTACGGCTAGTAAATTAGTTTATAAACCATAGAGAAGTTGGAATAAAGTAGGTTTAACACCAATATAAATAAAGAATGAGTTCATTACAGTACCTTGAAGTAGTCTTTTGTTTTCTTTCTCTAACGGAGCTCACGAGATTTCTATTGAGTTTTGTGTTGTGAAGTTTTCATGTTTTGGGTGAATTCTTTAGATGGATTATGGAACAAGGAGTGGCAAGAGCCTAAGCTTGGGGATGCCCATGGCACCCCAAAGATAATCCAAGGACACCAAAAAGTCAAAGCGTGGGGATGCCCCGGAAGGCATCCCCTCTTTCGTCCAATTCCATCGGTAATTTAGTTGGAGCTATATTTTTATTCACCAACATGATATGTGTTTTGCTTGGAGCGGCTTGTATTATTTGCGTCTTTGCTTCTTAGTTTACCACAATCATCCTTGCTGTACACACCTTTTGAGAGATCAATACATGAATTGAAATTTGTTAGAATACTCTATGGGCTTCACTTATATCTTTTGAGCTTGATAGTTTGCTCATAGGGCTTCACTTATATCTTTTGAGCGTGATAATTTTTGCTCTAGTGCTTCACTTAGATCTTTTAGAGCCCGGTGGCGGATTTGTTTTAAAGAAACTTGATCTCTCATGCTTCACTTAGATTATTTTGAGAGTTGTTAATAGCATGGTAATTTGCTTAATGTTAATATACTTGGTATTCAAGATATGTGAAACTTTCTTTTGAATGCGTTGAATACTAAGATAAGTTTGATGCTTGATAATTGTTTTGAGATATGAAGGATAATATTAGAGTCATGCTAGTTGAGTAGTTGTGAATTTAAAGAATACTTGTGTTGTAGTTTGTGATTCCGTAGCATGCACGTATGGTGAACCGTTATGTGATGAACTCGGAGCATGATTTATTTATTGATTGTCTTCCTTATGGGTGGCGGTCGGGGACGAGCGATGGTCTTTTCCTACCAATCTATCCCCCTAGGAGCATGCGCGTAATACTTTGCTTTGATAACTTCTAGATTTTTGCAATAAGTATATGAGTTCTTTATGACTAATGTTGAGTCCATGGATTATACGCACTTTTTCCCATCCTTCCACCATTGCTAGCCTCTCTAATACCGTGCACCTTTCGCCGGTATCATACACCCACCATAAACCTTCCACAAAACAGCCACCATACCTACCTATCATGGCATTTCCATAGCCATTCCGAGATATATTGCCATGCAACTTTCCACCGTTCCGTTTATTATGACACGCTCCATCATTGTCATATTGCTAGCATGATCATGTAGTTGACATCGTATTTGTGGCAAAAGCCACCTTTCATAATTCTTTCATACATGTCACTCATGTTTCATTGCATATCCCGGTACACCGCCGGAGGCATTCATATAGAGTCATATTTTGTTCTAAGTATCGAGTTGTAATTGTTGAGTTGTAAGAAAAATAAAAGTGTGATGATCAACATTATTAGAGCATTGTCCCAAGTGAGGAAAGGATGATGGAGTCTATGATTCCCCCACAAGTCGGGATGAGACTCCGGACAAAAAAAAAAGAGGCCATAAAAAAAGAGAAAAGGCCCAAATAAAAAAATGAGAGAAAAAGAGAGAAGGGACAATGCTACTATCCTTTTACCACACTTGTGCTTCAAAGTAGCACCATGATCTTCATGATAGAGAGTCTCTCATTTCGTCACTTTCATATACTAGTGGGAATTTCTCATTATAGAACTTGGCTTGTATATTCCAATGATGGGTGAGGGAGTCCTGGACTAGGGGGTGTCCGGATAGCCGAACTATCACCATCGGCCGGACTCCAAGATTATGAAGATACAAGATTGAAGACTTCGTCCCGTGTCCGGATGGGACTTTCCTTGGTGTGGAAGGCAAGCTTGGCGATACGGATATGTAGATCTCCTACCATTGTAACCGACTCTGTGTAACCCTAGCCCTCTCTGGTGTCTATATAAACCGGAGGGTTTTAGTCCGTAGGACGAACAACAATCATACCATAGGCTAGCTTCTAGGGTTTAGCCTCCTTGATCTCGCGGTAGATCTACTCTTGTACTACCCATATCATCAATATTATTCAAGCAGGAGTAGGGTTTTACCTCCACCGAGAGGGCCCGAACTTGGCTAAAGACATCGTGTCCCTTGTCTCCTGTTACCATCCGCCTAGACGCACAGTTCGGGACCCCCTACCCGAGATCCGGCGGTTTTGACACCGACATTGGTTCTTTCATTGAGAGTTCCTCTGTGCCGTCGCAATCAATAAGGATGCCTCGTCCCGTCTTTAAAGATGACACCGTTACCAAAGGAGCTTTGGCCATCGGCCAAACTATCCAGCTAGGCGGTTTTCTTATGACCGCCTGTTCGGCCGCCGCGCCGACAATGACCTCTCGGGTCATCAACAGCGATCTCCACATCAACTCGGAACTCGCCGAGCAGCTAGATCCGATGGAGCTCTCCTCCTTGAATGAGCTCTTGGATCGCATCGCCGCCCTGGGAGTCGCTACAGACTACGATCAGATTGGGCTTAAAACCGATCTGAGAGAGATTAACTCTCCCCAGGCTACCTGAGGGAGTCCTGGACTAGGGGGTGTCCAGACAGCCAGACTATCATCGTCCGCCGGACACCAAGACTATGAAGCTACAAGATTGAAGACTTCATCCCGTGTCTGGATGGGACTTTCCTTGGCGTGGAAGGCAAGCTTGGTGATACGGATATGTAGATCTCCTACCATTGTAACAGACTCTATGTAACCCTAGCCCTCTCCGGTGTCTATATAAACCGGAGGGCTTTAGTCCGTAGGACAACAACCATTACAACAATCATACCACAGGCTAGCTTCTAGGGTTTAGCCTCCTTGATCTCGTGGTAGATCCACTCTTGTACTACCCATATCATCAATATCAATCAAGCAGGAGTAGGGTTTTACCTCCATCGAGAGGGCCCGAACCTGGGTAAAAACATCGTGCCCCTTGTCTCCTGTTACCATCCGCCTAGACGCACAGTTCGGGACCCCCTACCCGAAATCCGCCGGTTTTGACACCGACATTGGTGCTTTCATTAAGAGTTCCTCTGTGTCGTCACCGATAGGCTTGATGACTTCTTCAATCAACAACAACGCTGTCCAGGGTGAGACTTTTCTCCCCGGACAGATCTTCGTGTTCGGCGGCTTTGCACTGCGGGCCAATTCACTTGGCCATCTGGAGCAGATCGAAAGCTACGCCCCTGGCCGTCAGGTCAGATTTGGAAGCCTAAACTTCACGGCGGATATCCGCGGAGACTTGATCTTCGATGGATCCGAGCCGCAACCGAGCATGCCACACTGTCACGATGGGCATGATCTAACTTTGCCGCAGGACAGTACCTTGGAGGCCGCACACAAGTCCGCTCCGACCCATAGTCCGGAGCCGATTGTGCAGATCGAGGATGGGTGGCTGGGCACCACCTCGGGAGCTGCAACTTCCCCGGCGATGGAGCCGAACACTGACCCCGTCCCTTATAAAGCTCGTGACTCCGAGATGCCGGACTCCGAACCTCCTGCGCCCCTGCCAATCAAATCCGATTGGGCGCCGATCATGGAGTTCACCGCTGCGGACATCTTTCAGCACTCGCCCTTTGGCGACATCTTAATTTCGCTAAAGCATTTCTTGCTATCGGGAGAGACCTGGCCCGATTATGGCCAGGATGGTTGGGATGCGGACGACGAAGAAATTCAAAGCCCACCCACCACCCACTTTGTAGCCACTGTCGACGATCTAACCGACATGCTAGACTATGAGTCCAAAGACATCGACGGTATGGACGACGATCCCGGAGACGAACAAGAACCAGTGCCTACAGGGCACTGGAAGACCACCTCGTCATATGACATATACATGGTGGACACCCCAAAAGATGGGGATGACGAAGAAGCAGCGGAGGCAGATTCCTTAAAGAAACAGCCCAAGCGCCGACGTCAGCGGCGCCACTCTAAATCCCGTCACAGCAAGAATGGAGACTCCGGCACAGGAGATAATAACACCCCAGAAAGTGCCGAAGACAATCCCCTCCATCAAGATTCAGCGCGGGAGGATGCAGAAGCAAGCCCTCACGAGAGAGCGGCAGACGAAGAGGTCGAGGATGATAATTACATACCTCCCTCCGGAGACGAGGCAAGCCTCGACGACGACGAATTCGTCGTGCCCGAGGATCCCGTCGAACAAGAGCATTTCAAACGCAGGCTAATGGCCACAGCAAACAGCCTAAAGAAAAAGCAGCAGCAGCTTCAAGCTGATCAAGACCTGCTGGCCGACAGGTGGACCGAGGTCCTCGCGGCCGAAGAGTATGAACGCGAACGTCCCTCCAAGAGTTACCCAAAACGCCAGTTGCTCCCCCGATTAAAGGAGGAAGCATACATACCTTCATCACCAGCGTACAATACGGCCGACCGACCACCCCGTGGTTGCGACAGAGAGGCATCCAGGCCCGCCACCAAGACCGTACCCCGGCATCGCTCCAAAAGTACGAAGCCAAGAGGGAACGCGCCGGACTTGCGAGATATATTGGAGGACAAAGCAAGGCAATCCAGATCCATCTATGGATCACGTGGGCGCCCCACGACCCACGATGAATACCGTCGCGCCGGATACAACAACTCCGGCCGGGCCGAACACAGCAGACAACGCTCCCTTGAGCTACGTCGTGATATCGCTCAATACAGAGGCGCCGCACACCCACTATGCTTCACTGACGAAGTAATGGACCATCAAATCCCTGAAGGGTTTAAACCCGTAAACATTGAATCCTACGATGGCACAACAGACCCCGCGGTTTGGATCGAAGATTATCTCCTTCATATCCATATGGCCCGTGGAGACGATCTCCACGCCATCAAATATCTCCCACTCAAGCTTAAAGGACCAGCTCGGCATTGGCTTAACAGCTTGCCCGCAGAGTCAATTGGGTGTTGGGAGGACCTGGAAGCCGCATTCCTCGACAACTTCCAGGGCACATATGTGCGACCACCAAACGCCGATGACCTAAGCCACATAATTCAGCAGCCAGATGAATCGGCCAGACAGTTTTGGACACGGTTCTTAACAAAGAAAAATCAAATCGTCGACTGTCCGGATGCAGAGGCCCTCGCAGCCTTCAAACATAACATCCACGACGAATGGCTAGCCTGGCACCTAGGACAGGAAAAGCCGAAATCCATGGCAGCCCTCACATCACTAATGACCCGCTTCTTTGCGGGAGAGGATAGCTGGCTAGCTCGCAGCAACAACCTCAGTAAAAATGCTAGCAATCCGGATACTAAGGACCCCAACGGCAGGTCGCGTCGAAGCAAAAACAAGCGCCGCGTTAACGGCAACAACAATGAGGATACAATAGTCAACGCCGGATTCCGAGGCTCTAAACCCGGTCAGTGGAAGAAGCCATTCAAAAGAACCACTCCAGGTCCGTCCAATTTGGACCGAATACTCGACCGCTCATGCCAGATACATGGCACCCCCGAAAAGCCAGCTAACCACACCAACAGAGATTGTTGGGTATTCAAGCAGGCAGGCAAGTTAATTGCCGAAAACAGTGAAAAGGGGCTGCATAGCGACGACGAGGAAGAGACCCGGCCGCCGAACAATAGAGGACAGAAGGGTTTCCCCCCACAAGTGTGGACAGTAAACATGATATACGCAACCCATATACCCAAGAGGGAGCGGAAGCGTGCACTAAGGGACGTATATGCGATGGAGCCAGTCGCCCCGAAGTTCAATCCATGGTCCTCTTGCCCGATCACTTTCGATCGAAGAGACCATCCGACCAGTATCCGCCATGGTGGATTCGCCGCATTGGTTTTAGACCCAATCATCGATGGTTTGAGACCTCTTGGACGGCGGCAGCAGCCTGAACCTGCTTTATTAGGATACAGTGCGCAAGATGGACATAGACCCCTCAAGGATTAAACCTACGAAGACGACCTTCAAAGGCGTCATACCAGGTGTTGAAGCTAATTGTACTGGCTCAGTCACGCTGGAAGTGGTCTTCGGATCCCCGGATAATTTCCGGAGCGAGGAGTTAATCTTCGACATAGTCTCGTTTCGCGGCGGCTAGCACGCTCTGCTCGGACGAACCGCATTCGCAAAGTTCAACGCGGTGCCACATTACGCATACCTCAAGCTCAAGATGCCAGGCCCTCGTGGAGTCATTACGGTCAACGGAAATACGGAACGCTCCCTCCGAACGGAGGAACATACAGCGGCTCTCGCGGCAGAAGTACAGTGCAGCCTTCTAAGGCAATTTTCGAGTCCGGCCGTCAAACGACCGGACAAGGCCAAACGCGCCCGGAGCAACATCAATCAAGACCACCTGGCACGTTCCGAGAACGCGTAGCAATGGGGCCCCAACCCCAACCCTCGCATGATTGCAAGACCGCCCTCTGCGTACATCATTACGCTCTGGAGATACCATGGGCATAGGAGGAGGGGCACGACCATAACAGGCCCAGAGTGCGGCTCAACCACACCAGGGGCTCCCAAGTGTGTTGCTGTTTTTATTTTTTATTTTTTATTTTTCGTATACACAGGACTCCGTTCACCGGAGGCCCTGTCCGGCGGCGAACCCGCCGAACTCACGATGCAACAGCCAGGGAGGGAAAAAGGCTGCGACGAACACTCAGGTGGTCTCAATTACGAGCATTAAATTTGATTATACACACCAGTCCGCAGCCCACCCCTGGAGGGGGACATGTTTAATTAGTCCAATCCCTTGCTTACCGCACTATTTGTATCATTCCGCACTCATAGCAGAATTCCTTAAATAAATAATGCAGCATTTTTTTGCCTATAATTGCATCACTTTACATATATGTTCATTAATGACATCTTGCACCCGTATATTTTGGTACGGCCGAATACACCAGGGGCTTATGTTCCCCGCATTATGGTGTGATAAGTCCGAACACTTTCCCAAGTGCGGCACCCCGAACTTATAGCATTATATGAATCGGCTCTGAATCATGTCTTGGGTCAATAGTTGGGTTTGCCCGGTGAGGGAGTCCTGGACTAGGGGTTGTCCGGACAGCCGGACTATCATCGTCCGCCGAACTCCAAGACTACGAAGATACAAGATTGAAGACTCCGTCCCGTGTCCGGATGGGACTTTCCTTGGCGTGGAAGGCAAGCTTGGCAATACGGATATGTAGATCTCCTACCATTGTAACCAACTCTGTGTAACCCTAGCCTCCTCCGGTGTCTATATAAACCGGAGGGCTTTAGTCCATAGGACACAACATACATTACAACAATCATACCATAGGCTAGTTTTAGGGTTTAGCCTCCTTGATCTCGTGTTAGATCCACTCTTGTACTAGCCATATCATCAATATTAATCAAGCAGGACATAGGGTTTTACCTCCATCGAGAGGGCCCGAACCTGGGTAAAACATCGTGTCCCTCGTCTCCTGTTACCATCCGCCTAGACGCATAGTTCGGGACCCCCTACCCGAGATCCGCCGGTTTTGACACCGACATTGGTGCTTTCATTGAGAGTTCCTCTGTGTCGTCACCGATAGGTAGGATGCCTCCACCCGTCTTCAAAGATGGTGTTTTCGCCGAAGGGGCCTTGGCTGCCGGCCAAACTATCCGTCTAGGTGGTTTTCTTATGACCGCCTGTCCGGCCGCCGCTTCGACAATGACTTCTCAAGTCGTCGGAAGCAATCTTCGCGTCAGCTCGAAAGCTGCCGAACAATGAGCTCTCGTCTGTTAACGAGCTCTTGGATCGCATCGCCGCCCTGGGAGTCGCTACGGACTACAACCAGATTGGGCCTAAAACCGATCTGAGAGAGATTAACTCTCCCCAGGTCACCCACCACGCCGCAGTGGTAGAGGAGCAATACGGCGACTCTTAGCCTGTATTGAAAACTATTCACGTCCGGATTCCCGAACCCTCCATGCCGGATTTCCGCGGAGGGACGGACTTCGATCGAGCATTGAACTTAAAACCATGCATCGCTTCGGACTCGCTGGATCATATCCAGCAACCCAAGCTTCCGAATTCGGAGACTTCTTGGGCTTTAAGCCCCAAGATGGGCAGGGATCCGGATTTTAGTCCACCCACCCGCCCAGACATATGCGATCTATCTCTTATACGGCAAGAGCCCACTGAAACAGTACACCACTACTGGGCCAGATTCCTCCTGGTTATGGACAGGATAAAGCACTGCCGAGAGGAAAACGCAATCTCAATCTTCTGCAATAATTGCACGGACAAGGGAATATTGAACGCCATCGATCATCGTAAAATTACACGCTTCACCGATCTGGCGTCCATAGTACGAAAGTACTGTGCCATGGAGAGTTTTCGGACATCCGAAAACCAATTTGGGGATAATCCAACCCCAGTCCGCAACAAAAGGTTGCCTTACACTCAGGCCCAGAGGCAAAAACATAAAAGCAAAAACCCAATAAAGGGCACGGAACTGTACTGGAGGGATGGCTCAATGGACCCTGTAAGCTGCATAGTACAGGAAGAACCGTCCCAACACATAGCCTTCGAGCATGTTGGGTATTATGGCAGGTGGCCAAAAGTGGCGAGGAGCTTCTAGCCCCGGAAAACCACCCCAACAACACCAGTACGGTATCAACAGTCTTTGAGACCTTCGCATCAAACAATATGCGAAAACGATCAATCCGCGGACTCGCCGAAGTCTACCAAGTAGCAATAGCAAATCCATGGAGCAACACAGCTATTACCTTCAACGCCAGCAACGAGCCTAAATTCCGAACAGCCAGAGCGCCAGCCGCACTGGTGCTTAGTCCCATAGTGGACGGCTTTCGACTGACAAAAGTCCTCATGGATGGCGGCAGCGGACTAAACCTCATTTACGAGGAAACTCTGCGAAAAATGGAAATCGATTGGAGCCGTATTGAGCGAAGCAGCACAACCTTCAGAGGAATAATCCCTAGCCGGGAAGCGCGCTGCACCGGAAAAATCACACCCGATGTGGTGTTCGGCTCGCCGGACAATTACAGATCCGAAGAAGTCACGTTCCAAGTGGCCCCGTTCAGCAGCGGATATCACACCATATTAGGACGAGAGGCATTCACAATTTTTCAAGCAGTACCTCATTACGGGTACATGAAGCTCAAAATGCCTGGGCCCGGCGGAATAATCACTCTCGCTAGTGATCCGGACATAGCACTCTGCGCCTAAAACAAGACAGCCGCACTAGCCCTCGAGGCACTATCCGAAGCCTTAGGAGCAGAAGAACTCACCGCGCTGTGCTCTACGGTGAACAGGGACGATGTGATACTCGATAAAAGATCCAAGTCCACCTCCTTCAAACCAGCAGATGAAATAATAAAATTCCAGGTCCATCCAACGGACCAAACAAAGACGGCCTCCATTGGGGCACAATTGAACCCCGAGGTAGACGCCGCACTGCGCGAATTCCTTCGGGAAAATTGGGACATTTTCGCCTGGCATCCTTCGGATATGCCCGGAATCCCACGCAGATTGGCAGAACACAGCCTAAACATCCTAAAAGGATTTAAGCCAGTCAAACAGGCTCTTCGACGATTTTCCGAACCCAAAAGACAGGCAATGGGAGAAGAGCTAGCCAAGCTATTGGAAGCCGGATTCATCAGAGATATCAAACATCCGGATTGGCTAGCAAATCTGGTAATGGTACCAAAGAAGGACAAATCCTGGCGCCTCTGTGTCGATTTTAAAGACCTCAATAAGGCTTGCCCAAAGGATCCCTTCCCTCTCCCCCGCATCGACCAAATTATCGATGCTACCACAGGGCACGATTCATTGTGCTTCCTCGACGCATACTCTGGCTACCATCAAATCAAGATGGCAGAAGCAGACCAAGCCGCAACGGCATTCATCACTCCTTATGGACCATTCTGCTTCAACACGATGCCCTTCGGACTTAAAAACGCCGGGGCAACATATCAGTGCATGATTCAAACATGCCTGGCTACCCAGATCGGCAAAACAGTTGAGGCATACGTAGACGACGTAGTCGTCAAAACAAAACACATCGAAACTCTAGTAGACGATTTGAGGCTCACGTTCGACAACCTCAGAGCATATGACATCAAGCTGAACCCGGAAAAATGTGTTTTCAGCGTACCAGCCGGAAAGCTGCTGGGCTTCATTGTATCCGGTAGAGGAATCGAAGCAAACCCAGCTAAAATCTGAGCTCTGTCACAATTAGACATTCCAAAAGACCTCAAACAAATACAAAGATTAACAGGATGCGTGGCAGCTCTAAGCCGCTTTATCTTCAGTCTAGGAGAAAAGGCGTTGCCCCTCTATCGCCTCCTCAGGCGCACCGAACACTTCGAGTGGACGGATGCTGCCACTGCCGGACTCGAAGAAATAAAGGCCAGATTGGCAACAAAGCCGGTCCTGGCTGCGCCCGATTTAGGCGAACCAATGTTGTTATACATCGCAGCAACACATCAAGTTGTAAGCGCGGTACTCGTCGTCGAACGAGAGACAGAAGGGCACAAATTCCCTCTTCAAAAACCAGTGTATTATGTATCCACTGTGTTAACCCCCTGCAAGTCCCATTACCGCACTATCAGAAGATAGCATATGCGGTGTTCATGGCGTCCCGGAAGCTCCGACACTACTTTCAAGAGTGTTTGATAACAGTGGCCTTTGAAGTACCACTCAATGACATTATAAATAACCGCGACGCAACGGGCAGGATTGCAAAATGGGCCATTGAGCTCTTACCATTCGATATAACTTACAAACCTTGGCGAGCTATAAAGTCACAAGTTTTGGCTGACTTTGTCGCCGAATGGACTAAAGCCGAACTCCCTAAAGAGTACGGCGCATACTCCAATTGGACTATGAATTTCGACGGCTCTAAAATGTTGGCCAGACTGGGGGCTGGCGTCGTACTGACGTCCCCAACCGGAGACACAGTCCAGTATGTACTTCAAATAATGTACACGGACTCCAACAACGCAGCCGAATACAAGGCCCTGTTACATGGTCTCCGGATGGCAGTCTCCATGGGCATTCAATGCCTAGAGGTGCGCGGGGATTCAAACCTTGCAATATCCCAAATACATGGAGACTTTGACGCCAAGGATCCAAAAATGGCAGCATATCGCAACGCTGTCCTAAAAATGTCAGCTCGGTTTGAAGGACTCGAATTCCATCACATAGCCCGAGATAATAACCAAGCGGCCGATGTACTGGCACGCATCGGTGCAAAACGTGATGATGCCCCTCCAAATATCTTCCTGGAACGGCTCTTCAAGCCATCCGTACTATGGGAAGAGGAGCCCGAAAGTAACAAACCGGAAAAAACCGCGCCAATCGGTGATTCAGCCGATGACATAACACCTTCAGCCCACGTCATAATGGCAGTAATCGCCGCGTGGACAGAACCATTCCTAGCCTACTTGCTTAGGCAGGAACTTCCCGAAGACCAAAACGAGGCCCGCTGCATAGTCCGGCGATCGAAAGCCTACAAGGTCCATGAGGGAGAACTTTATAAGAAAAGTACAACCGGAGACCTTCAAAGGTGCATCTCCGAAGACGAAGGGCGAAACCTCCTGGCTGAAATCCATGCCGGACTAGGCGGACACCATGCAGCAGCCCGAGCCCTTGTAGGAAAGGCATTCCATACAAGATTTTATTGGCCGATGGCCCGGGCAGATGCCCAGGACTTAGTCCAGAAATGCGTTGGTTGCTAGCTCTTTGCTAACCAGAGCCACATGCCGCCCACCGCCCTCAAAACTATACCCATTACTTGGCCGTTCGCGGCCTGGGGGCTTGATATGGTTGGACCCCTTAAAGGGGGAACCCACAAGCAAAGATACCTATTGGTCATGGTGGATAAATTCACTGTCGGTGTCAAAACCGGCGGATCTCGGGTAGGGGGTCCCGAACTGTGCGTCTAGGCGGATGGTAACAGGAGACGAGGGACACAATGTTTTTACCCAGGTTCAGGCCCTCTCGATGGAGGTAATACCCTACGTCCTGCTTGATTAATATTGATGATATGGGTAGTACAAGAGTAGATCTACCACGAGATCAAGGAGGCTAAACCCTAGAAGCTAGCCTATGGTATGATTGTTGAGATGTAATGTTGTGTCCTATGGACTAAAGCCCTCCGGTTTATATAGACACCGGAGAGGCTAGGGTTACACAGAGTCAGTTACAATGGTAGGAGATCTACATATCCGTATCGCGAACCTTGCCTTCCACGCGAAGGAAAGTACCTTCCGGACACGAGCCGGAGTCTTCAATCTTCTATCTTCGTAGTCTGGGAGTCCGGCGGATATTGATAGTCCGGCTATCCGGACACCCCCTAGTCTAGGACTCCCTCAGTAGCCCCCGAACCAGGCTTCAATGACGATAAGTCCAGCGTGCTTGTAGTCTTCGGCATTGCAAGGCGGGTTCTCCCTTCAAATTCGATGTTCCTACCGAACAACGTCCAGCTTTACCTCTAATACTGTGCTTCTTGGCTTCTATGCCAAATTATGGCCCTCTTCCACGCGTCGCACGAATGCAAAAAGCCAGGGAGTCTTTTACATTTTACCCCCTGGTTGTGCGGGTCACCTGCCTATTAAAGGGGCAGGGATCCAGATCCAAACCGCACCATCCTCCTCCCGCGTATACTCCATCGAAGCGCCTCTGACCCTGAAATCCATTCCACCATGGATTGTCAACGCGGCTCTTCTTCACGCGCTCCCAGCCACACGCCGGGGGATTGGAGGAGATGCTCTATTTCGCACAACGAGCTAGTAAAGCTCCAAACGGAGGGATGGCTCCCTCCGGCCTTCATGGTTCCGGTCCGAGCCGGACTGGTTACTTATCGAGGAGGGAGCCAGGCGGAGGACACCCCAAGCCCCAACAGGGGGGAGCGGGTGTGTTTCGTCCCTTATCTAATAAGGGGGCTCGGGTTTCCAATACATCCGTTCCTCCGCGGGCTCCTGAAGTTCTACGGACTTCAGCTCCACCACCTCACGCCCGCTTCTGTGTTGCACATCGCGGGCTATGTAGCTCTTTGCGAGCTATTCCTGGGCATCGAGCCCCATTTCGCATTGTGGAAGAGGCTGTTCCGCCTCGTACCCCGTTCTCACCAGGGGTCCATATATCAAGTGGGCAGCGCCGAAATATGGCGCATTGCTGGGACCGGATACCTATCCGGCACCCCCAAGAGGGCGTCCGAAGACTGGCCCTCGGAGTGGTTTTATATTGTAGACGCTCCGCTGCCCGACCCAGTCCGGATTGGCCTCCTGGAGTTTGATGCTGCTCCCTTGAAGAAACGCCTCAGCTGGCGCCCGTGGAGCCCCCGTTTGGAGGAGGACAAGAGCGTCCATTACTTGATGGGCCGAATAAGACTAATGGCTCATTCCGGCTTGACCATGATTGGAGTCATGGCGACGTGCATCAAGCGGGGGGTGCAGCCGCTGCAATACAGAGGCCACCCCATGTGGGATTTCAATGGGGAGGACGATGCCACCCGGCACGGCCGCAAAGGCCCGGATTCGACCGAGGATCTGGTGAAGATCCTGTCCGGCCTGTACAAGGGGGAGAAGGAGGACTTCCTTCGTCCGAACCCTGTGGATGGGTTTTCCATGGTCAATCCCAGAGGATGGGTAAGCGAACACCTCAAAAGGGTCTTTACCCGTATTTTCGAAGTTTAAGCCTCTTATATTACGTCTTCGGCGCAGAGTCTACACCGGACTGTGGAGGACATGGTGAGTCCTGCTCCACAACCCGAGGACCCGGAAGGATCCCTGGGTCCGGCCTCCGAAGAGGATCCGGACCTCGGGGTGGAGCTAATCGACGGGGTGTATCACCAGCTAAGCGTTGATGATGCGTTGGTCGCCATTACGGCGGACTACCCCGGGCTAAGTTCGGCATCCCAGGTGACCAAGACCGAAGTCCGGACACCGTTATCTTATCCTTGCCTATTCTGACCTTCGCGAACGATGGTGTCTTGCAGGAAGCGCCAATCCGGCCGGGAGCCGAGCCTGCGGCGGCCGACGTACAGAGGTCAGGCCGAACCAGCAGGAGGAAAAGGAGCGCCGTGCAGGCGGAAACGTCGCCGCAGAGGTATAGCTCGTGTTTGATCTTTCTGAGCAATGTTCCGAGGAAACTTCTAAGTGCTCATGATCTTCATAGAAGAAAAAGCGCTCGCCGGACTGCGAGCACAGGAATTGCCAACCCAATCAACACCAGCTAGGCTCCAGCGCCCGGACTGGAGGGGGAGGCAAGCGCAAGACGCGAACCGGATCCTACTCAAACGGAGGATACCGACAGACTGTCCGCCACAAAGTCGGAGGTGGAGAGCGCTATGAATCATAGACATCGCCGGACAGTTTTTCAAGAGGCATGCTTTTCCCCTGAGGCATTGGATGCCTTTAACGCAGGGGACGCGCATCTCTGGGCTGCTCAAAATGGTTTTACCTGGGCCATGGAGCAGTATGTTAAAGACATACGGGTAAGGGAATTTTAATGGTTGTATACACCAGTAGCCCCCGAGACTTAAATTAGTTATGTTAACTGATTTAAGGATCATATGAACTTTCAGGCTCTTAACGAGAAGAATGCCCAGCTGTCCCGGGAGCTGCAAGATTGCAAGGCCCAACTTGGGGCTGCACTTGCTGCCGCAGGAGGAGACGGGAAGACCCCACCTGGTAACACGTTTGTATAAATTAATATAAGCGCTGTGCGGCGTGCACACGAGTCTGATAACGACACTGTAGGTGCTGCCGAACAAGATCTGGACAGGCAAGCGCTACTACGCCCGCTAAAAGCCGGCGAAAATGTGCTGAACAGAGTTCAGCAGGAAAGGAACAAGCTTCAAGATGCCAACGCCAAGCTCGGAGAAGAGCTGAAAGGTGCACAGGCCGAGCTGTCCGGCTCCGTTAAGGAGAATCAACGGCTTCGTCGCAGCATCTATAGTAAGTGCTTGAGCGAACTCTCTTAGGAAGAGGAGTTCTGCAAGGAAGCGATTTGACATAATATGTCTTGTAGATATACTCACGGGCCATCCTGCGGAGGAGATGTCTGTATCAATGGGTGATCAACTTCCCGAACTGTTGCAGCTGTTCGAACTAGTTCGACAGGCAATGAGTGGCGTCATACAGGCTTTATGGCCATCCCTCGTCCCGCCCGAGGGCCTCGGGGAGCTTGCAGAGAAGCTACAGGGAGTGCGTCAGCGCTTCCGTTTGTGGAAGGTTTCGGCCTGCCGTCAAGGTGCCAGGGAGGCTTGGGCCATGGTGAAGACGCGGTACAAGAAGGCGGATCCCAACCATATGGCCGAAGTTGGACCGGTGGGGCCCGACGGGAAGGAGATCCCTGTGAGTTTAGTGTACAGCCAGGTAGAACTGGCTGCTAAATTTCCCAACGGGGCTGTAAGCTAGACATCCTGTTAGACGGGATTGAGGAGGAATACAATCAATAAACTTGACAGTGTATGTTATCCTTTTAAAAATGACATGTGAAATGCCTTCTAGCCGGATTGTAGATCGTTTGTCGTTGCCGACCTTTTCGCTTCGACCTCGGGACCCTAGGGTCCGGAGTGTGTCCGAATACCTTTTTGGTTAATAAATAATCGTGGTATGCATGGAGACTAGGCGTAGGGGTCATTAGTGCTTTATCAGACAAGTGCCCAACTAGTTATGTTATATTACATGGTTAGTAAGAAACATCTTCCAGGGAGAATAGTTCCGTTAAGGGTTCCTTTCGCTGGGGTGGCATGCCCTCAAGTGCATGTCCGGACTGCCAATGGAGCAGTAAAACATCTGGGGGCAGATGGAAAAGAAAGTTAGGTAAAAAGTCATCTTTTAAATCACCGACCGAATATTCCCTTAAGAACGCTAGCTTTCGGCTTCACCCAGTCTGAGGTACACATCCGGCTGACTCGGCAGTAACAATCGCAGAGGTGCTCCCTTTACCACCTAGCCGAACAATCGGGAACGTAGGGGTAAGCACAGGAGCCAGGCAACCCAGCTTGGCCAAAACTTAAGTCATATCGATGCATATAATGGCAAGTAAAAGGTACATGTGGAAGCATGACACATGTGTTGGGTATAAAACCCGTATAGTTGAGCTTCTGTAAAAGAAGCCCCCAGGAATAATGAGTGCGGATGGCACATCGTATGTATGCAAAAAATGCGAAGATAGGCCCCGAAGGGATTTGTTAATTTATAAAAGGATAAACAGAGAAAAAAGAAGACAGCCGAAATATATATAAGGTTGGACGGGGGAAGGGGACGAACTCTTAGTCCGGCGCTAGGCATAGAATCGTCGGAGTCGGGCTGCGTTCCATGGGTTTGGCTCGAGTCGGTTGTCCGACGCGTTTCGCAGACGGTATGCTCCGCCGGTCAGTACTTGATCAATAATGAAGGGGCCTTCCCATCTGGGCTTGAGCTTGTCCTTTTTCTTGTCCGGCAGGCGTAGAACTAGTTCGCCGACGTTGTAAGTTTTGGCCCGTACTTCTCTGCTTTGATATCTTCGGGCCTGTTGCTGATAGAATGCGGAACGAGCCTTCGCAACGTCCCGTTCTTCCTCCAATGTGTCCAAGCTGTCCTGCCGATCTAGCTCGGCTTCTCTTTCCTCATACATGCACACTCGAGGTGAGTCATGAATAATGTCGCAGGGCAAGACTGCCTCTACCCCGTATACCATAAAGAATGGTGTGAATCCGGTAGTACAGTTAGGCGTCGTCCGCAGCCCCCAAAGTACGGAGTCGAGCTCCTCGACCCATTGGGTATCGGATTTGGTGAGTGACCTCACCAATCTGGGTTTAATGCCGCTCATTATTAGACCGTTTGCTCTTTCCACTTGACCGTTGGTTTGAGGGTGATAGACTGACGCATAGTCGAGCTTAATGCCCATATTTTTGCACCATGACTTGACTTCATCGGCTGTGAAGTTTGTGCCGTTATCGGTGATGATGCTGTGGGGGACTCCGTATCGGTGTACCACCTCTGATATAAAGTCTATCACTGGTCCAGACTCTGCCGTTTTGACCGGTTTGGCCTCTATCCATTTAGTGAACTTATCCACCATGACCAACAGGTACCTTTTCTTATGGGTTCCCCCTTTGAGGGGTCCGACCATGTCAAGCCCCCAGACCGCGAACGGCCATGTAATGGGTATTGTTTTGAGGGCGGTGGGTGGCATATGGCTCTGATTAGCGAAGAGCTGGCAACCAACGCATCGCTGGACCAAGTCCTGTGCATCTGCCCGAGCCGTCGGCCAATAAAATCCTGTACGGAATGCCTTTCCTACCAGGGCCCGGGCTGCTGCGTGGTGCCCACCTAGTCCGGCGTGGATTTCAGCCAGGAGGTTTCGCCCTTCTTCTTCAGAGATACACCTTTGAAGGACTCCGGTAGTACTTTTCTTATAAAGTTCTCCCTCATGAACCTTGTAGGCCTTCGATCGCCGGACTATGCAGCGGGCCTCATTTTGGTCTTCGGGAAGTTCCTGCCTAAGTAAGTAGGCCAGGAAAGGTTCTGTCCATGCGGCGATTACTGCCATTATATCGTGGGCGGATTGTGTTATGTCGTCTGCTGAATCACCAGTTGGTGCGGCTTTCTCTGGTTTGTCACTACCGGACTCCTCTTCCCATAGTACGGATGGCTTGAAGAGCCGTTCCAGGAAGATATTTGGAGGGACAGCATCACGTTTCGCATCGATGCGTGCCAGGATGTCGGCCGCTTGGTTGTTATCTCGGGCTATGTTATGGAATTCGAGTCCTTCAAACCGAGCTGACATTTTCAGGACAGCGTTACGATATGCTGCCATTTTCGGATCCTTGGCGTCAAAGTCTCCATTTATTTGGGATATTGCAAGGTTTGAATCCCCTCGCACCTCTAGGCGTTGAATGCCCATGGAGACTGCCATCCGGAGACCATGTAACAAGTCCTCGTATTCGGCTGCATTGTTGGAGTCCGTGTACATTATTTTAAGTACATACTGGACTGTATCTCCAGTGGGGGACGTCGGTACGACGCCAGCCCCCAGTCCGGCCAACATTTTGGAGCCGTCGAAGTGCATAGTCCAATTGGAGTATGCGCCGTACTCTTTAGGTAGTTCGGCTTCAGTCCATTCGGCGACAAAGTCAGCCAAAACTTGTGACTTTATGGCTCGTCGAGGTTTGTAAGTTATGTCGAATGGCAAGAGCTCAATGGCCCATTTTGCAATCCTGCCCGTTGCGTCGCGGTTATTTATAATGTCATTGAGTGGTACTTCAGAAGCCACTGTTATCGAACACTCTTGAAAGTAGTGCCGAAGCTTCCGAGATGCCATGAACACTGCATATGCTATCTTTTGATAGTGCTGGTAACGGGATTTGCAGGGGGTTAACACAGTGGATACATAATACACTGGTTTTTGAAGAGGGAATTTATGCCCTTCTGTTGCTCGTTCGACGACGAGGACAGCGCTCACAACTTGATGTGTTGCAACGATGTATAACAACATTGGTTCGCCCTGAGTGGGCGCAGCCAGGACCAGATTTGTTGCCGGTATGGCCTTTATTTCTTCAAGTCCGGCCGTGGCGGCATCCATTCACTCGAAGTGTTCGGTGCGCCTTAGGAGGCGATAAAGAGGCAGCGCCTTCTCTCCTAAACGGGAGATAAAACGGCTTAAGGCTGCCACGCATCCTGTTAATTTTTGTATTTGCTTGAGGTCCTTTGGAATGTCCAACTGTGACAGAGCCTGGATTTTGGCCGGATTTGCTTCGATTCCTCTACCGGATACAATGAAGCCCAGCAGCTTCCCGGCTGGTACGCCGAAAACACATTTTTCTGGATTCAGCTTGATGTCATATGCTCTGAGGTTGTCGAATGCGAGCCTCAAATCGTCTACTAAGGTTTCGACGTGTTTTGTTTTGACGACTACGTCGTCTACGTATGCCTCGACTGTTTTGCCGATCTGGGTAGCCAGACATGTTTGAATCATGCGCTGATATGTTGCGCTGGCGTTTTGAAGTCCGAAGGGCATCGTGTTGAAGCAGAATGGTCCGTATGGAGTAATTAATGCCGTTGCGGCTTGATCCGCTTCCGCCATCTTGATTTGATGGTAGCCAGAGTATGCGTCCAGGAAGCACAACGAGTCGTGTCCTGCTGTGGCGTCGATAATTTGATCAATGCGGGGGAGGGGGAAAGGATCCTTTGGGCAAGCCTTATTGAGGTCTTTGAAGTCGACGCAGAGGCGCCAGGATTTGTCTTTCTTTGGTACCATCACCAAATTTGCTAGCCAGTCCGGATGTTTGATGTCTCTGATGAATCCGGCTTCCAATAACTTGGCTAGAGCTTCTCCCATTGCCTGTCTTTTGGGCTCGGAATATCGTCGAAGAGCCTGTTTGACTGGCTTGAATCCTTTTAGGATGTTTAGGCTGTGTTCTGCCAACCTGCGAGGGATTCCGGGCATGTCTGAAGGGTGCCAGGCGAAAATGTCCCAATTTTCCCCAAGGAATTCGCGCAGTGCGGCGTCCACTTCGGGGTTCAACTGTGCCCCGATAGAGGCAGTCTTTGTTGGGTCCGTTGGGTGGACCTGAAATTAACTATCTCATCTGCTGGTTTGAAGGAGGTGGACTTGGATCTTTTATCAAGTATCACGTCGTCCCTATTTACCGTAGAGCGTAGCGCGGTAAGTTCCTCTGCTGCTAAGGCTTCGGATAGCGCCTCGAGGGCTAGTGCGGCTGTCTTGTTTTCGGCGCGGAGTGCTGTGTCCGGATCACTGACGAGAGTGATTATTTCGCTGGGCCTAGGCATTTTGAGCTTCATGTACCCGTAATGAGGTATTGCTTGAAAAGTTGTGAATGCCTCTCGTCCTAATATGGCGTGATAGCCGCTGCTGAACGGGGCCACCTGGAACGTGACTTCTTTGGATCTGTAATTGTCCGGAGAGCCGAACACCACATCAAGTGTGATTTTTCCGGTGCAGCGCGCTTCCCGGCTAGGTATTATTCCTCTGAAGGTTGTGCTGCTTCGCTCAATACGGCTCCAATCGATTTCCATTTTCCGCAGGGTTTCCTCATAAATGATGTTTAGTCCGCTGCCGCCGTCCATGAGGACTTTTGTCAGTCGAAAGCCGTCCACTATGGGACTAAGTACCAGTGCGCCTGGGGCTCTGGTAGTTCGAGATGTGGGCTCGTCGCTGGCGCTGAAGGTGATAGTTGTGTCGCTCCATGGATTTGCTGTTGCTACTTGGTAGACTTTGGCGAGTTCGCGGATTGTTCGTTTTCGCATATTATTTGATGCGAAAGTCTCGAAGACTGTTGATACCGTGCTGGTGTTGTTGGCCACCTGCCGTAATATCCAACATGCTCGAAGGCTATGCGTTGGGACAGCTCCCCCCGTATTATGAAGTTTACAGGGTCCATTGAGCCATCCCTCCAGTACGGTTCCGTTTCCCTTGCTGGGTTTTTGCTTTTTGGTTTTTGCATCTGGGGCCTGATTGCGAGGCGCCCTTTTACCGCGGACTGGGTTTGGGGCCGGATTATCCCAAAATTGATTTTCAGTTTTCCGGAAACTTTCCGTCGCACAGTACTTTCGCACTATGGACGCCAGATCGGTAAAACGCTTAATCTTGCGACGATCAATGGCGTTCAGGATTCCCTTGTCCGTGCAGTTATTGCAGAATATTGAGATTGCGTTCTCCTCTCGGCAGTCCTTTATCCTGTCCATAACCAGGAGGAATCGGGCCCAGTAATGATGTACTGTTTCTGAGGGCTCTTGCCGAATTAGAGATAGGTCGCATATGTCTGGGCGGGTGGGTGGAATTACATCCGGATCCCTGCCCATCTTTGGGCTCAATGGCCGAGGGACTTCCGAATTCGGAAGCTTGATTTGCTGGAAACAGCCCAGCGGGTCCGGAGCGACGCATGATTTTAGGTTCAATGCTCGATCAGAGTCCGCCCCTCCGCGGGAATCCGGCATGGAGGGTTCGGGAATCCGAACACAGATTGTTTTCAACAATGGCAACGAGTTGCCGAGTTGTTCTTCTACCACTTCGATGTGGTGGGTAACCTGGGGAGAGTTAATCTCTCTCAGATCGGTTTTATGCCCAATCTGATTGTAGTCTATTGCGACTCCCAGGGCGGCGATGCGATCCAAGAGCTCGTTGACAGACGAGAGCTCGATTGGATCTAACTGTTCAGCAGCTTTAGGGCTGACGCGAAGACTGCTTTCGACGACTTGAGAAGTCAGTGCCGAAGCGATGACCGGAGAGGCGGTCATAAGGAAACTGCCAAGCCGGATTGTTTGACCGGCGGCCAAGGCCCCTCCGGCGAGAACACCGTCCTTGAAGACGGGTAAAGGCATCCGGCCTATCGGTGACGACACAGAGGAACTCTCAATGAAAGCACCAATGTCGGTGTCAAAACCGGCGGATCTCGGGTAGGGCGTCCCGAATTGTGCATCTAGGCGGATGGTAACAGGAGACGAGGGACACAATGTTTTTACCCAGGTTCAGGCCCTCTCGATGGAGGTAATACCCTACGTCCTGCTTGATTAATATTGATGATATGGGTAGTACAAGAGTAGATCTACCACGAGATCAAGGAGGCTAAACCCTAGAAGCTAGCCTATGGTATGATTGTTGAGATGTAATGTTGTGTCCTACGGACTAAAGCCCTCCGGTTTATATAGACACCGGAGAGGCTAGGGTTACACAGAGTCGGTTACAATGGTAGGAGATCTACATATCCGTATCGCCAACCTTGCCTTCCACGCCAAGGAAAGTACCTTCCGGACACGAGCCAGAGTCTTCAATCTTCTATCTTCGTAGTCTGGGAGTCCGGCGGATATTGATAGTCCGGCTATCCGGACACCCCCTAGTCCAGGACTCCCTCATTCACCAAATGGATAGAGGCCAAACCGGTCAAAACGTTAGAGTCCGGACCAGTGATAGACTTTATATCTCGGGTAGTACACCGCTACGGAGTCCCCCCATAGCATCATCACCGACAACGGCACGAACTTCACAGCCGATGAGGTTAAGTCATGGTGCAAAAATATGTGCATCAAGCTCGACTACGCTTCTGTCTATCACCCTCAAACCAACGGTCAAGTGGAACGAGCAAATGGTCTAATAATGAGCGGCATTAAACCCAGACTAGTGCGGTCACTTCCTAAATCTGACACGCACTGGGTAGAGGAGCTTGACTCCGTACTCTGGGGGCTGCGGACAACGCCTAACCGCACTACCGCATTCACACCATTCTTTATGGTCTACGGCGCAAAGGCAGTCTTGCCCTGTGACATTATTCATGACTCACCTCGAGTGCGCATGTACGAAGAAAGAGAGGCCGAGCTGGATCGGCAGGACAGCTTGGACACATTGGAGGAAGAACGCGACGTTGCCAAGGCTCGTTCTGCATTCTATCAGCAGCAGGCCCGAAGATATCAAAGCAGAGAAGTACGGGCCAAGACTTACAACGTTGGTGAACTAGTTCTACGCCTGCCGGACAAGAAAAAGGACAAGCTCAAGCCCAAATGGGAGGGCCCCTTTATCATCGATCAAGTCCTGACCGGCGGAGCATACCGTCTACGAAATGTGTCGGATAACCGACTCGAGCCGAACCCATGGAACGCAGCCCGCCTCCGAAGATTCTATGCCTAGCGCCAGACTAAGAGTTCGTCCCCTTCCTCCGTCCAAATTTTTACACTTCGGTTGTCTTTTGTTTCTCTTTTCATAACCTTTTTACTAAAAAGCCCCTAAGGGCCTACTCTCGCATTTTTCGCATATATTTGATGCGCCATCCGCACTCATTATTCCTGGGGGCTTCTTTTACAGAAGCTCAATTATAAGGGTTTCATGCCCAGCACATGTGTCAAGCTTCCACATGTACCTTTTACTCACCATTATATGCATCGATATGACTTAAGTTTTGGCCAAGCTGGGTTGCCTGGCTCCTGTGCTTACCCCTACGTTCCCGATTGTTCGGCTAGGAGGTAAAGGGAGCACCTCTGCGATTGTTACTGCCGGGTCAGCCGGATGTGTACCTCAGACTGGGTGAAGCCGAAAGCTAGCGTTCTTAAGGGAATATTCGGTCGGTGACTTAAAAGATGACTTTTTTACCTACTTATTTATCCGCCCCCAGATGTTTTTCTGCTTTCTTTGCAGTCCGGACATGCACTTTAGGGCATGCCTCCCAGGGAAAGGAACCCTTAACGGAACTATTCTCTCTGGAAGATGTTTTTTACTAACCATGTAATATAACATAACTAGTTGGGCACTTGTCTGATAAAGCACTAATGACCCCTACGCCTGATCTCCATGCATACCCCGGTTGTTTTTAACCAAAAAGGTATTCGGACACACTCCGGACTCTAGGGTCCCGAGGTTGAAGCGAAAAGGTCGGCAAAGACAAACGATCTACAATCCGGCTAGAAGGCATTTCATATGTCACTTTAATGGAAAACATACATTGTCAAATTTCCCGATTGTATTCCTCCTCAATCCCGTCTAACATGCTGTCTAACTTACAGTCCCGTTGGGAAAATTTAGCAGCCAACTCTACTTGGCTGTATACTAAACTCACAGGGATCTCCTTCCCATTGGGCCCCACCGGTCCAACTTCGACCATGTGGTTGGGATCCGCCTTCTTGTAGCGCGTCTTCACCATGGCCCAAGCCTCCCTGGCACCTTGACGGCAAGCCGAAATCTTCCACAAACGGAAGCGCTACCGCACTCCCTGAAGCTTCTCCGCAAGCTCCCCAAGGCCCTCGGGTAGGGAGAGGGCCGGCCATAAAGTCTGGACGACGCCGCTCATTGCCTGCCGAACTCGTTCGAGCAGTTGCGACAGCTCGGGAAGTTGATCACCCGTTGATATCGGCATCTCCTCCGCAGGGCGACCTATGAGTATACCTACAAGACATAAAATGTCAATTTACTTCCTCGCCGAACTCTTCTTTTCAAAAGAGTCCACTCAAGCACTTACTATAAATGCCGCGACGAAGCCGCTGATTCTCCTTAACGGAGCTGGACAGCCCGGCTTGAGCGCCTTTCAGCTCTTCTCTGAGCTTGGCATTGGCATCTTGGAGCTGGTTCCTTTCTTGCTGCACCCTATTCAACACTCTCTCGCCGGCCTTTAGCTGGCGCAGTAATTCTTGCCTGTCCGGATCTTGTCCGGCGGCACCTGCAATGTCTCTATTAGACTTGCGCGCACGCCGCACAGCGCTTATATTTATTAATAAAAATGTGTTACCAGGAGGGGTCTCTGCGTCTCCTCCTGCGGCAGCAAGTGCGGCCTCAAGTTGGGCCTTGCATTCTTGCAGCTCCTGAGACAGCTGGGCATTCTTCTCGGTAAGAGCCTACGTTTCAAATGATCCTTAAATCAGTTAACATAACTACTTTAAGTCTCGGGGGCTACTGGTATATATAACCATTAAAATTCCCTTACCCGTATGTCTTTCACATACTGCTCCGTGGCTCTGGTAAAACCATCTTGAGCGGCACGGAGGTGCACGTCCCTGCGTTAAAGGCGTCCAACGCCTCAGGGGAGAAGCACGCTTCACGAAATACTGTCCGGCGGCGCCTATGGTTCATGGCGCTCTCCACCTCAGACTTGGTGGCAGACAGTCTGTCGGTGTCCTCCGTTGGAGAAGGATCCGGCCCGCGTCTTGCGCTTGCCTCCCCTCCAGGCCGGGCGCTGGAGCCTGGCCGGTGTAGGTTGGATCGGCAACTTCCGCGCCCGTAGTCTGGTGAGCGCTTTTTCTCCTATAAAGATCATGAGCACTCAGACGCTTCCTAGGAGCGTTGCTCTGAAAATTCAAATACAAGTTATACCTCTGCGGCGACGTTTCAGTCCGTACCGCGCTCCTTTTTCGCCTGCTGGTCCGGACTGACCTCTGTTGGTCAGCCGCCGCGGGCTCGGCTTCCCGCCGTGAAGGCGCTTCCTGTAAAATGCCATCGTTCGCGAATGTTAGAAATGGGCAAGGAAGAGATAATGGTGTCCGGACCTCGGTCACAGTCACCTGGGAAGCCGGATACAGTCCGGGGTAGTCCGCCGTAATGGCGACCAAAGCATTATCCATGCTGAGCTAGTGAAATACCCCGTCGATCAGCTCCACCTTGATGTCCGGATCCTCTTCGGAGGCCGGATCCAGGGATCATTCTGGATCCTCGGGTTGCAAAGCGGGACTTACCATGTCCTTCACAGTCCGGCGTAGATCCTGCGTCGAAGACATAATGTAAGAAGCCTAAACTTCGAAAGCATGGGTTGAGCCCTTACAAGTGTTCGCTTACCCATCCTCTAGGGTTGTTCATGGAAAACCCATTCAAAGGGTTCGTTCGAAGAAAATCCTCCTTCTCCCCTTTGTACAGGCTGGACAGGATCTCCACCAGATCCTCGGTCGAATCCGGCCCTTCGCGGCCATGACGGGTGGCATCGTCTTCCCTGTTGAAATCCCACATAGGGTGGCCTCTGTATTGCAATGGCTGTACCCCCCGCATGATGCATGTCGCCATGACTCAAATCATGGTCAACCCGGAATGGGCCAGTAATCTTATTCGGCCCATCAAGTAATGGACGCTCCTGTCTTCCTCCAATTGGTGGCTCCGTGGGCGCCAGCTGAGGCGTTTCTTCAGGGGAGCATCACTAAACTCCGAGAGGCCAATCCGGACTGGGTCCGGCAGCGGAGCGTCTCCTATGTAAAACCACTCTGAAGGCCAGTCTTCGGACGCCTTCTTGGGAGTGCCGGATGGGTATCCGGTCCCGGCGATGCGCAATATTTCGGCGCCGCCCACTTGATATATGGACCCCTCGTAAGAACGGGGTACGAGGCAGAACAGCCTCTTCCACAATGCAAAATGGGGCTCAATGCCCAGGAATAGCTCGCAAAGAGCTACGTAGCCCGCGATGTGCAGGACAGAGGCGGGTGTGAGGTGGTGGAGCTGGAGTCCGTAGAACTCCAGGAGCCCGCGGAGGAACGGATGTATTGGGAATCCGAGTCCTCTTATCAGATAAGGGACGAAGCATACCCGCTCCCCCTTATTGGGGCTTGGGGTAGCCTCCTCTTGCCTCCCACCTTGATAAGTGACCAGCCCGGCTCGAACCGGGACCATGAAGGCCGGAGGGAGATCTCCCCCTGCTTGGAGCTTCACTAGCTCGTTGTGCGGAACAGAGCACCTCCTCCAATCCCCTGGCGGTGGGCTGGGAGCGCGAGAAGAGGAGCCGCGTCGACGGTCCATGATGGAATGGAATTTTAGGTCAAAGGCGCTCCGATGAAGTGTTCGCGGGAGGAAGATGGTGTGGTTTGGATCTGGATTTTTGCCTCTTTTGTAGGCGGACGACTCGCACAACTAGGGGGTGAAACGTAAAAGACACCCTAGCTTTTCGCATTCGTGTGACGCGTGGAAAAAGGCTATTATTGGACGTAGAAGCCGAGGAACACAGTATTTATGATGAAGCCGGACACTGTTCGGCAGGTACATGGAACTTGAAAGGAGAACCCGTCTTGCAACGCCGAAGACCATATACGCGCTGGACTCATCGTCATTGAAGCCTGGTTCGGGGGCTACTGAGGGAGTCTTGGACTAGGGGGTGTCCGGACAGCCAGACTATCATCGTCCGCCGGACTCCAAGACTATGAAGATACAAGACTGAAGACTCCGTCCCGTGTCCGGATGGGACTTTCCTTGGCGTGGAAGGTAAGCTTGGCAATACGGATATGTAGATCTCCTACCATTGTAACCGACTCTGTGTAACCCTAGCCTCCTCCGGTGTCTATATAAACCGGAGGGCTTTAGTCCGTAGGACACAACATACATTACAAAAATCATACCATAGGCTAGCTTTAGGGTTTAGCCTCCTTGATCTCGTGGTAGATCCACTCTTGTACTACCCATATCATCAATATTAATCAAGCAGGACGTAGGGTTTTACCTCCATCGAGAGGGCCCGAATCTGGGTAAAACATCGTGTCCCTCGTCTCCTGTTACCATCCGCCTAAACGCACAGTTCGGGACCCCCTACCCGAGATCCGCCGGTTTTGACACCGACACCCGGCTCCCATGTTTTGGTACCTTACGTTCCGTTCCGTCGGCTAAGGTAGCACTGGGAGAACCACTGTGATTGCGTCCCAGTTGAGCTGGGCGAGCGCCTCAGTGGAGAAAGCTAAAACTGACTGGCATGATAAGGCGAGAGACTCATCGCTGTTCGAGAGGTGTTTTCGAGTCCCTAAAGACTTATGCCGCTTCGAGCGAAGAACCGGATCATGTTCGGCCAAGGCATGGATAGCGCCCCGAACTCGGTCTTCCGAATACTAGGGGCTTCGCCGAAATTTAAAATTATAGAATTCTATGGCTAAGTGAGAGTGTTCAAGCATTATAAGTCCGGTTGCCTTGTTCGTTGTGTTGAGCGCCTCCCTAGATGGACCCAAAAATGGGAACAAGAGTGCTCAAGTTTGTCCCGAACACCCCAGCACTAGTGGCATGGGGGCTGAAGCCAACGACTTGCCATCTCTCAGATTTTATAAACGGCCGCACAGAAGGTAATATTTTTCATTAAACAAGCCTTGCTTAGCGCATATGAACAAAGTTTTCAGCGCACAGGATAATACATAGCGAGTTTACTCAATAATTACATCTCTGGGGCACTCATCCGCAATCTTGCGGGCACCCTTCAGGACAGTCTTATAGTACATCTCGGGCGTACGATACTCCTTGCCCGCTGGCGGCGCGTCAGTGATAAGCCTCTCCGCATCCAGCCTGCCCTAGTGCACCTTTGCGTGGGCAAGGGCCCGACGAGCACCTTCAATACAGGCGGAGCGCTTGATGACCTCCACCCAGGGGCACGCATCCACCAGCCGCCGCATGAGGCCGAAGTAGCTCCCAGACATGGCCTCTCCAGGCCACAGCCAGACTATGAGGCCCTTCATGGCCTCCTCAGCTACCTTGTGGAGCTCGACCAGCTGCTTCAGCTGGTCGCTAGGGGGCACCGGATGGCCGGCCTCAGCATACTGAGACCAGAAGACCTTCTCCATTGAGCTCCCCTCCTCGCCACGGTAGAATGCGGCGGCATCGGATACACTGCGAGGCAGATCTGCAAACGCCCCTAGAGAGCTCTGAATTCGGGTAAGTGTCAGGTAGTTTACATTAACATGCTTGCTTTGCATGAAAAATGCCTTACCCACCGCTATTTTCTTCACATCCTCAACCTCCTGAAGGGCCTTATGGGCCTCTGCGTTGGCGGCTTTGGCACTTTCGAGAGCCGAGGCAAGCTCGGACTCTCGAGTCTTCGAGTCACGCTCCAAACTCTCATGCTTTTCCATGAGAGCCTGGAGCTCTTGCCGCACCTCTGCCACCCGCGCCTCCTGCTTCTCTCGCTCTGCCCGTTCCGCGGCCGCATTGCGTTCGGTCGTGGACACAACCTCCTTCAGGGTTGCCACCTCGTTCGTGGCCCTTGCAATACCCACGTTATCCTTGTTATTTTTTGTTGCAACCTAAATCCTTTTTTGTAAGGTAACTATTCAAAGAGGTGTTACTTAGCTTCTTTGTCCTCGAGCTACTTCTTGGCACCGACCTCCGCAGTTAGTGCGGCAGAGGTCAGCATCATAGCCTGCAAACCCATATTGACATAATTTTTTAGCAACCCTGCGTATATCTTTTTTAGATCCTCAGTCCGGCTTTTCTTTCCGAACACCGAACCGATCATCAGGGGCTACTATCTATGCGGTATTACATTACATATTTTTAACTTCTTACCTCAAAGCCTGTTAGAAGGCTACTGCAGGCTTCGGTCAGCCCGCTCTTGGCGAGCTGAACCTTTTGAATCACCGCACTCATGATAGTGCGGTGTTCTTCCTCGATGGAAGCGCCTTTGAGTGCCTCCAACAAGTTGTGCGGTGCCTCCGGTTGGACGGAGGCCGCCGTTGTCACGGTCTTGCCCTTCTTGCGAAGGGGCCGCCTGCCGGACTCCGGAACCACTACAGGTTCCGGTGTGGAGTCCGGTGCAAAGTCCGGGAGGCTGCCTTGCGGCGCCTCCGGAGCCTCATCCTCATGGGTCCCTTCCCGAGATCCCACCTCGGCGTCCTCAGCGGCGCGAGGGGTAGAGGCAGTCGAGATGGAATCTACATCCGACGGAGCCAACGACCCGCTTGACGAAGCGGGGAGATCATCATCGGTCGGACTGCAGGCAGTATGCGGCATTAGAAGGACACTATGTGACACAAAATAAACCATAAATCATTCAGGAATCCAGATACTTACGATCTTGCCGGAGGCCTGGCCCTTGAGGGCCACTCTTCGCCGCCAACGTTGGTGTTGGCGGAGCTGTCCACGGGAATAGTCCTTCCCCTCTTGGACCCTTCGGCCTCCCCTGTCGGGGAAGCCTTCCTCTTCCTCTCTCCTTCCTCTGGGAGAGGGTCTTCTTCCTCCTCCTCGCCTTTGGGGGAGGAGTCCGCCCCGGAATCGTCGGACACCTGAAAACGGGAACTCTTTCGAGTACCAGTGGCCTCCTTCTTGGCCTTCTTCTCCGGCACCACATGCGGTGCCGGAACCAGCAGCCCCGCTAGACGGGCGTCTACTGGGTTTTCTGGCATGGGAGCTGGGCAGATGATCTGCTCGGCCTTCCTCATCCAGTCCTGTCAAAGGAAAAGGGAGATTGAAACCCGCGTAGAGTCAAACTATTAAAAACAAGTGTCCCGTAAAGGGGTAGAATCACTTACGTCGTCAGCTGGACGCTGCGAGCGAAATCCGCGATCTTCAGTGGCGGATGCGGGAGCCTCGGCACCCTTGAACAGCACCCTCCAGGCGCCTTCGTACTTCGTATCGAAGAGCCCGCTCAATGCCTGGTGCTGTGCCGGATTGAACTCCCATAATTTAAATGCCCGTTGTTGGCAGGGAGAATCCGGCGGATGACCATGACTTGGACCACATTGACAAGCCTGAGCTTCTTGTTCACCAGCTTCTGGATACAGGCTTGAAGTCCCGTCAGCTCCTCCGAACTACCCCATAGCAAGCCCTTCTCTTTCCAGGAGGTGAGCTGCATAGGGATGCCAGATCTGAACTCGGGGGCCGCCGCCCACTTAGGGTCGCGCGGCTCGGTGATGTAGAACCACCCCGATTGCCACCCCTTGATGGATTCCGCGAAGGCCCCTTCGAACCAGATGACGTTGGGCATATTGCCCAACATGGCGCCTCCGCACTCCGCTTGAGTGCCCTTCATTACCTTCGGCTTGACATTGAAGGTCTTGAGCCACAAGCCGAAGTGGGGCTGGATGCAGAGGAAGGCCTCGCACAGATCCTGGAAATCTAGGCCGTAATAGAACATGAGCCCCCGGACAAAGGGATGCAACAGGAAGCCCAGTCCGTGGAGGAAGTGGGGGAGAAACACAACCCTCTCATGGGGTCTGGTGGTGGGGATGAGCTGCCCTTTGTCGGGCAGCCAGTGCGCGATGTCGCCGGAAAGGTATCCGGCACTGGGCAGTTTTGCGATGTGCTCCTCCATCACGGAGGAGGCCAGCCATTTGTCTCCCGCTCCGAACATGGTCGGAGAAGGTCGAGGCGAGATGCGCGGACTTGGGCGCTGGAGCTCGAGAGTGCGTGGAGATGGATAAGCAAAGGAGGAAGAAGGCGTAGGTAAAAAGGGTGGATCCTTATCCCTTATATATAGGTGGATGAAGACTATGCGTCCCCACCGGCCTGGTAAAACTCGCTTATCTCCCAAGCGCCACCATCAATGGTGCGGTTGGGTTACCCACATCCGTATTGATGAGAATCCCGGAATAAGGGGAACACGATCTCTGCTTCGACAAGACGTGCCAAGGAAACCGCTTCGCTAAACGCGCTGAGGTGGTATAATAAAAAACGATTCAAGTAAAGGCTTGGTAGTGGCGTGACGTCATGCTACAAGATACGTCAGCAGATTGAACTTGTGTACATAATATTCTCTCTACGGTGGAATGTGGAAATTATTTTGCAGAGCCGGACACTATCCTGGTGTTCACAATCTTCTATGGATTATTCGGAGGAGGAACCCGCCTTGCAATGCCGAACATTATGCGCGCCGGACTCATCGTCATTGAAGCCAGGTTCAGGGGCTACTGAGGGAGACCTGGACTAGGGGGTGTCCGGACAGCCGGACTATCATCGTCCGCCGGACACCAAGACTATGAAGATACAAGATTGAAGACTTCGTCCCGTGTCCGGATGGGACTTTCCTTGGCGTGGAAGGCAAGCTTGGCGATATGGATATGTAGATCTCCTACCATTGTAACCGACTCTGTGTAACCCTAGCCCTCTCCGGTGTCTATATAAACCGGAGGGCTTTAGTCCGTAGGACAACAACCATTACAACAATCATACCATAGGCTAGCTTCTAGGGTTTAGCCTCCTTGATCTTGTGGTAGATCCACTCTTGTACTACCCATATCATCAATATCAATCAAGCAGGAGTAGGGTTTTACCTCCATCGAGAGGGACCGAACCTGGGTAAAAACATCGTGCCCCTTGTCTCCTGTTACCATCCGCCTAGATGCACAGTTCGGGACCCCCTACCCGAGATCCGCCGGTTTTGACACCGACACTACCCACCAAGTTGCTGTGGTGGAGGAACAGCACGTCGACTCTTCTTCTACATTAAGGACAAGCTATGTCCGAATTCCCGACCCCTCCATGACGGGTTCCCGCGGAGGGACAGACGTCGATCAAGCCCTGAACCTAAAGTCAGGCAGCGGGCCGGATTCGTTGGACAACATCCAACAACCCATGCTTCCAAGTTCGGAAACTTTTCGGCCTTGAGTCTTAGATTGGACGGGGTTCCGAATTTAATTCCACCCACCCACCCAAACACAACTGATTTTATCCCGAATCCGGCAAGAGCCCGCTGAAACAGTACATCATTACTGGGCCACATTCCTCCTGGTTATGGACAGGATAAAGGACTGCCGTGAGGAAACCGCAATCTCAATTTTCTGCAATAATTGCACGGACAAGGGAATCATGAACGCCATAGGTCGCCGTGAAAATACATGCTTCGCCGACCTGGCGTCCATAGGACGAAAGTATTGTGCGATGGAGAGTGCCTGGAAAACCGAAACCAAATTCTGGGACAATCCGGCTCCGAACACAACCCTAGTCCGAAATAAAAGGGTGCATCATATTCAGGCACCTGGGTTAAAAACCGAAAAGCAAAACCCCCTAAAGGGCACGGAACCGTACTGGAGGGATGGCTCAGCGGACCCTGCAAAATCAACACATAGCCTTCAAGCATGTTGGATACTACGGCAGGTGGCCAAAAGTGGTGAAGAGCTTCTAGCCCTAGAGGACCAGCCCAGCAGTACCAGTACGGTATTAACAGTCTTCGAGACTTTCGCATCAAATAATATGCGGAAACGAACACTCCACAGCCTCGCCGAAGTCTACCAAGTAGCAATAATAAATCCATGGAGTGACACGGCTATTACCTTCAACGCCAGTGACGAACCTAAATTCCGAACAGCCCGAGCACCAGCCGCATTGGTCCTCAGTCCAATAGTGGACGGCTTTCGCCTTACCAAGGTACTCATGGATGGCGGCAACGAATTAAACCTCATCTACGAGGAAACCCTTCAAAAAATGGAAGTAACTAGAGCCGCATTGAGAGAAGCAACACAACCATCAGAGGAATAATCCCTAGTCGAGAAGCATGCTACACAGGAAAAATCACACTGGATGTGGTGTTCGGCTCGCCGGACAACTACATGTCCGAGGAGATCACGTTCCATGTGGCCCCGTTCAGCAGCGGATATCATGCTTTATTAGGACGAGAGGCATTCACAACTTTTTAAGCTATACCCCATTACGGGTACATGAAGCTCAAAATGCCCGGACCCAACGGAATCATCACCCTTGCCCGTGATCCGGACGTAGTGCTCCGCGCCGAAAATAAGACAGCCGCACTAGCCCTGGAGGCGCTATCCGAAGCCCTAGCGGCCAAAGAACTCATGGCGCTGCGCTCCACGATGAACAGGGACGACGTGATACTGGACAAAAGATCCAAGTCCACCTCTTTTAAGCTAGCGGACGAAATAGTCCAATTCCAAGTCCATCCAACGGACCCTACAAAGACGGCCTCCACTGGGGCACAATTAAACCCTGATGTAGACGCCGCGCTACGAGAATTCCTATGGGAAAATTGGGATATTTTTGCCTGGCACCCTTCAGAAATGCCAGGAATCCCACGCCAGCTGGCAGAGCACAGCCTAAATATCCTAAAAGGATTCAAGCCAGTCAAACAAGATCTTCGGTGATTTTCTGAACCCATAAGACAGGCAGTGGGAGATGAGCTAGACAAACTATTAGAAGCCGGATTCATCAGAGATATAAAGCATCTGGACTCGCTAGAAAACCTGGTAATGGTACCAAAGAAGGACAAATCCTGGCGCCTGTGTGTCGATTTCAAGGACCTTAACAAGGCTTGCCCAAAGGATCCCTTCCCCCTTCCCCGCATCGATCAAATTATCGACACTACCGCAGGGCACAATTCATTGTGCTTCCTCGACGCTTACTTCGGCTACTATCAAATCAAGATGGCAGAGCCAGACCAAGCCGCAACGACATTCATTACTCCATACGGACCATTCTGCTTCAACACAATGCCCTTCGGGCTCAAAAACGCCGGCGCAACATATCAGTGCATGATTCAGACATGTCTGGCAAACCAGATCGGCAAAACAGTGGAGGCATACGTAGATGATGTGGTAATCAAATCCAAACACGTCGAAACTCTAGTAGACGACTTGAGGCTCAAATTCGACAATCTCTTTGCATATGACATTAAGCTCAACCCGGAAAAATGTGTTTTCGGCGTACCAACCGGAAAGCTCTTGGGCTTCATTGTATCCGGTAGAGGAATTGAAGCAAACCCAGCCAAGATCCGAGCTCTATCACAATTGGATATCCCAAAAGACCTCAAGCAAATACAAAATTGACTGGATGCGTAGCGGCTCTAAGCCGCTTCATCTGCCACTTAGGAGAAAAGGCATTACCCCTTATCGCCTCCTTCAGCGCACCAAACACTTCGAGTGGATGGATGCCGCCACGGCCGGACTCGAAGAAATAAAGGCCATATTGGCAACAAATCCGGTCCTGGCCGCGCCCAACTTGGGAGAACCAATGTTATTATATATCGCGGCAACACATCAAGTTGTAAGCGCGGTGCTCGTCGTCAAACGAGAAACGGACGGACACAAGTTCCCTCTCCAAAAACCAGTGTACTACGTATCCACTGTCCTAACTCCATGCAAATCCCGGTATCCACATTATCAAAAGATAGCATACGCACTGTTCATGGCATCCCGGAAGCTGCGACACTACTTTCAAGAGTGTTCGATAACAGTAGCCTCCGAAGTACCTCTTAATGACATTATAAACAATCGCGACGCGACTGGCAGGATTGCAAAATGGGCCATCGAGCTCCTACCATTCGACATAACCTATAAACCACGGCGAGCTATCAAGTCGCAGGTTCTGGACGACTTCATTGCCGAATGGACTGAAGCTGAACTCCCTAAAGAGTGCGGCGCATACTCTAATTGGATCATGCACTTCGACGCCTCCAAAATGTTGGCCGGCCTGGGGGCTGGCATCGTCCTGACGTCCCCAACCAGAGACACAGTCCAATATGTACTTCAGATAATGTACACGGACTCCAACAACGCAGCCAAATACGAGGCCCTTCTACATGGCCTCCGGATGGCGGTCTCCATGGACATTAAACGCCTAGAGGTGCGAGGGGATTCGAACCTCGCGATATCCCAAATAAATGGAGACTTCGACGCCAAGGATCCGAAAATGGCAGCTTACCATAACACCGTTCTGAAAATGTCAGCTCGGTTTGAAGGGCTCGAATTTCACCATATAGCCCGGGATAATAATCAAGCGGCGGACGTAATGGCACACATCGGCGCAAAGCGCGATGCCGTCCCTCCCAACATCCTCCTGGAACGGCTTTTCAAGCCATCCGTACTATGGGAAGGGGAGTCCGGAAACAACTATCCGGACCCAACTCACCGCCTGACACCGCACATTCTGACACAATCGGTGGTTCTGCCAATGAAATAACACCTTCAGCCCACGAAATAATGGCAGTCATTGCCCCGTGGACCGAGCCATTCCTAGCTTACTTAACTAGGCAGGAACTTCCTGAGGACCAAAATGAGGCCCGCCGCATAGTATGGCGATCTAAAGCCTATAAGGTCCATGAGGGAGAGCTCTATAAGAAAAGCACAACCAGAGTCCTTCAAAGGTGTATCTCCGAAGAGGAAGGGCGAAATCTTCTGGCTGAAATTCATGCCGGACTCGGTGGGCACCACGCTATAGCCTGGGCCCTTGTAAGCAAGGCCTTCCGTACAGGATTTTATTGGCCAACGGCCCGGGCAGACGCTCAAGATTTAGTCCAACGATGCGTCGGTTGCCAGCTCTTTGCTAATCAAAGCCACATGCCACCCACCGCCCTGAAAACTATACCCGTCACCTGGCTGTTCGCAGTCTGGGGGCTTGACATGGTTGGACCCCTTAAAGGAGGAACCCACAAGAAAAAAATACCTATTGGTCATGGTGGATAAATTCACCAAATGGATAGAGGCCAAGCCAGTTAAGACGGCCGAATCCGGACCCGTGGTAGACTTCATAATAGGGCTAGTACACCGTTACAGCGTCCCCCACAGCATCATCACTGATAACGGCATGAACTTCACGGCCGACGAGGTTAAACTCTGGTGCAAAAACATGGGCATCAAGCTCGACTACGCTTCAGTCTATCACCCTCAAACTAACGGTCAAGTCGAACAAGCAAATGGTCTAATCATGAGCGGCATCACACCCAGACTAGTGCGGTCCCTTAAGGAATCTAACACGCACTGGGTAGAGGAGCTCCACTCCGTACTCTGGGGGCTGCGGACCACGCCGAATCGCACTACCGGATTCACACCATTTTTATGGTATACGGCGCAGAGGCAGTTTTGCCCTGCGACATAATTCATGACTCACCTCGCGTGCGCATGTACGAAGAAAGAGAAGCCGAGCTAGATCGGCAGGATAGTTTTGACGCCTTAGAGGAGGAGCGTGACGTGGCAAAAGCTCGTTCCGCATTCTATCAACAGCAGGCCCGAAGATATCAAAGCAGAGAAGTACGGGCCAAAACTTACAATGTTGGCGAACTAGTTCTACGCCTGCCGGACAAGAAAAAGGACAAACTTAAGCCCAAATGGGAAGGTCCCTTCATCATCGACCAAGTCCTGACCGGCAGAGTGTACTGTCTGCGAAACGCATCGAATAACCGACTCGAGCCAAATCCATTGAACGCAGCCCGTTTCCAAAGATTCTACGCCTAGCGCCGGACTCTGAGTTCGTCTCCTTCCCCCGTCTATCTTTTACACTTTAACTGTCTTTTATTCCCCCCCCCCCTTTCTCATGGGCCTTCAGTGGCTCGCCTGTGCATTGTTCGCACACACTTGACATGCTACTCGCACTAATTATACCTGCGTGCTTCTTTAACAGAAGCTTATTTATACCGGCTTTATACCCAACACATGTGTCACACTTCCGTATGTACCTTTTATTCACCATTATATGCATCGATATGACTTAAGTTTTGGCCAAGCTGGGTTGCCTGGCTCCTGTGCTTACCCCTACGTTCCCGATTGTTCGGCTAGGAGGTAAAGGGAGCACCTCTGCGATTGTTACTGCCGGGTCAGCCGGATGTGTCCCTCAGACTGGGTGAAGCCAAAAGCTAGCGTTCTTAAGGGAATATTCGGTCGGTGAATTGAAAGATGAGTTTTTACTTATTTATTTATCTACCCCCAGATGCTTTCCTGCTTTTTTTGCAGTCCAGACATGCACTTTAGGGCATGCCTCCTAGGGAAAGGAACCCCTAACGGAACTATTCTCCCTGGAAGATGTTTCTTACTAACCATGTAATATAACATAACTAGTTGGGCACTTGTTTGATAAAGCACTAATGACCCCTACGCCTGGTCTCCACGCATGCCCCGGTTTTTTATAACCGCGAAGGTATTCGGACACACTCCGGACTGCCGGGTCCCGAGGTTGAAGCGAAAAGGTCCGCAATGACAAACGATCTACAATCCGGCTAGAAGGTATTTTACATGTCATTTTAAATTATATAGTCAAATTGACTGATCGTATTCCTCTTCAATACCATCTAATAGGCTGTCTAGTTTACAGTCCCGTTGGGAATACTTTGCGGCCAACTCTACTTGGCCGTACATTAAGCTCGCAGGGATCTCCTTCCCATCGGGCCCCACAGGTCCGACCTCGGCCATGTGGTTCGGGTCAGCCTTCGTGTACCGTGTCTTCACCATGGCCCAGGCCTCCCTGGCACCTTGATGGTAGGCCGATATCTTCCACAGATAGAAGCGCAGCCGTGCTCCCTGAAGCTTCTTTGCAAGCTCTCCAAGACCTTCGGGCAGGGAGACGGACGGCCACAAGGCCTGGGTGCACCTGCCGAACTCGTTTGTGCAGTTGCAGCAGCTTGGGAAGTAGGTCACCCGTTGAACCGGGCATTTCCTCTGCAGGACGACCTGTGAGCATACCTAGAGACATATTCCTGTTAATCGACTTCCTCACCGAACTCTTATTTTCAAAAGTTCGTTCAAGCACTTACTATAAATGACGTGCCAAAGCCACCGATTCTCCTTCATGGAGTCAGACAGCTGGGCCCGAACATCTTTTAGTTCCTCACCCAGCTGGATCTTGGCATCTTGGAGGTTATTTTTCTCCTGCCGCTGTAAGTGCATCTAGTGCCACCCCTAGTTTGTTTTGGAGTATTGACGACAAAGTTGGTTGAGGGACTAATGCGTTTGTGAGAATTGCAGGATAACACAGGTAGTGTCCCTCATTGATTTGGTTTACCTACCAGAGATGACCCCTAAAAATGTATGAAGACATTGAAGACAATGGTGGAATGTGAAGATATTCATATTGAAGACTATGACATGAGAAGACATTGAGTGAAGACTATGGAGCGCGAAGACTGTGTGTTTCGCTGTTTCCTTTTTCTTCTTTGTTGAGTCATAGGAACCACCGTACTGTTAAGTGGGGTCCAAGTGAACTAAGTCAGAATGACTGAAGTGATGCTTAACCCAAATCCTATGTCTTCAAGCGAAGACAATGAGAGCAAATCTTATCCAGAGCTGGATGAGTCAGCTTTGCTTATAGCCCAAGGAAAGTTGTCATGTGTGTTTGAAATCTGACTGTTGGAACATGTGTTAGTTCCTTAGTGACCCAGGGTCATTTCAGACATATCAGGTCGGGTTGCCCAGTGGCTATAAATAGCCCACCCGCTACACCATAAATTGGTGGCTGCTCAGAGTTAGTGCACGGCTTTTGTCGTTTGAGAGCAACCCACCTCGAAGCCTTTGAGAGAAAGAAATCCTTGCGAGGACAAAGCCCAAACACCCAGAGCCAAAGAGTGTTGGGCATCGCTGAAGTCTTTCTGTCTGTGTGACCTGTAGACTTATTACACTTGAGGACTGTGAATCTCCAGCCGGTTAGGTGTCGTGTTCTGAGCATCCAAGAGTCATTGTGGATCGCTAGTGAACGAAGTCTGTGAAGGTTCGGAAGTCTACCTTGAAGACTTACCAAAGTGATTGAGCGAGGACTGGGTGTCCTTAGCTCAAGGGGAATAAGGTGAAGACACGATCTTCTGAGTTGGATCTCAGCCTCCCTTGACCAGACGTACAGTTGTCACAGCAACTGGAACTGGTCCAACAAATCCCGTGTCTTCAACAAGTGACTGGTTCTATCCCTTCCCATCCTTTACTTAGAGTTTGTCTTCGTGAAGTCATTGCCTATCTGTTGTACCTGTTTGACTTCATTGCTGGACTACTATCATTGATTGGCTTCATACTATCTTCCATCCTGATCCTTACTACTTAGCTGCTATTAGTCCTGTACTTTCACATCATTGCATACTTGACTATGGTTTTCTTATTGTAGTTTATCTTCCGCTGCATATCAATTATGTTATTTCGACTATTTGTCTTTGAAACTTCCAAGTTTTGAAGACTTTCATAAAAATCGCCTATTCACCCCCCTCTAGTCGATACTAGCACTTTCAATTGGTATCAGAGTAAGGTACTCCCTTGTTCTATGTGATTCGGTTTAACTACCTGGACTTTTAGCTATGTCGACTGCAGGATTGAGGAACATATCATGCCCCACCTTTGACGGTCATGAGTATCCTCGGTGGAAGGCCATGATGAAGAAGCGACTCATGGCTATGGACAGCAAACTATGGACCGTCACTGAGATTGGTCTTACCAATCTATGCAAGATGGCGGAGGCTGATGACATTCGCAAGTACACTCTACTGAACCTCACGGTGAAGGATGTTATCTGCTCCTGTCTGTCCCGAAATCAGTTCAGGAACGTCATGCACCTCAATCATGCGAAGCTAATCTGGGACCATCTTTCTGAGGTCTATGAAGGTTATCGTACCCGTCATGATCCTTGGTTTGAGGACTACAAGGAGTGTCTTAAAGAGATGACCTTTGCACCTGAATCGCCATCATCTTCACCATGCCTTATGGCAAGGGTTGATAAGGTAACTGAAAGCTACCTCTCTGAAACTAGTGATGATGAATCAGGTGATGAATTTGGCCCCAGTTATGTCAAGCTTGCTTCCCTTTCCACTAAACAACAAAGAGTCTTGGAAAGGGTTCAAGACATGCTTAGTAAGAGCGATGATATGTTGGGTGAAGAAATGGATCAGTCAAAAGCATTGGCTGAGAGTCTTCAGAGACTTCGTTCCAAGTTTGACGCCCTTCAAGATCAACATAATGCTCTCTTGTCTGATCATGAGAAGCTTTCACTACTAGGAAAAGGCATGCTAGTGGCGCACCAGTTTTGCCTTCTAATGGCGCACTACTGGTGCGCCACTAGCATCACGCCATTAGAATTAAATTCTAATGGCGCACCACTGGTGCACCATTAGTATCTGGTGTTCTAATGGCGCACCACGTAGTGCACCATTAGTATTTCCCATAGTGCGCCATTAGAATTCTTTCCAGGGGGCCATATGTACCCATGTGCTTTGGCATACTAATGGCGCACCAGTGGCTGATGCGCCATTAGTGTGATTATCACAGTGCGCCATTAGTGTCTTGCATGGTGCGCCACTAGTATGAATGTTAGGGATTATTTTTTTTCTTTTCTGATATTTTCACAGGTTACAAAATATATTATTGGACAGAATTTAGACAACACCACACAGCAACAGTAGATTCATCGAATACAATAGAAGATTAGTCTCCGAATACAAATCATCATATTAGTCTCTGAATTCAAAAGACTGAACAAAGATAGAACATTACAAGTCTCGAGACCGCGAGTAGCTAGTTTGTCTTCACATTACAAGTCGATATCGACCATCTAAACTACCATCACATAGAAGAGAGTTGTGGTCATCACGATGAGCATCATTGCGATCAAACTGGTCTTCATCCGGTTCCTCCAACGCTCCCTCCTCTCTCCCGCTAGATAGCGGGCATATCTAGATTCGGCCTCCGCCCTAGTGGTGTACCCTTTGTAACTGTTACCGCTGAAATGATGAACCTGTCTCCGACACTCCTCCTAGTCGTCGTAGACTCCGGGAACCTTACCCTTGTACACGACATACGACGGCATCTCTATGCACAAGCCAAACAACAGACAATACATAAGCAATATGTAAGTATGCAACAAAAGGATCGGAAGAGAAAAGCAAGACATTAATAGCATGATTCATGGTCCTACTAATAAATAGCATCGATTACATCTAAGTTGAATGACTGTCCAAACCAAAGAGACATACGAATTCATTAAAGTTTAATTACAACATGAGCCAATCAATGTTTCAGAACTACACATCACTACTTTCGACTCGACTCATCGGACAGGAGCGTGGATGAAGCCGCCGTCTGTTGCGATGGTCATGAAATAGCGGTCGTTGTCACCCTGCATTTGTAGCATTCCATCTATCTCATTGTTGTACGGTTGATAGCTGAGGAAGAACTGCCCCGACGTATGAAGGACATCTTGATGGATGATGTCTGCAAAGTCCGAATGGATGCGAAAGAATTCTTGTCTGAGGTCCGCGTCCTTGATTGCCGACAAGTTCGCGGCCCAATCTTTGAGATTATCTGGTAGCAGAAGTTGATGATGGTCCCTTAAGATCGCCCGCATGTGATGGAGGGCGTAGTAGGCATCCTTCTGACCGCCAGGCGGCTGCTTGATGTAGCAGAACTTCATATTGTGTGAGAACATGTGCTTGCCGTACTTACGAACAGTCCTGGTGAAGGTGCCTCCAGATTTGGCGTAGCCGGGGAGAACATCATCAAGAACTTTCTTGACATTTGTGTAGTCTATCTTGGAGTTACGGTTCGGGTCGAAATACATGCCCATGGAATATTTCGGGCTTAAGAGGATGAGTGTGCAATGTGTGTCACTACACAGAACACGGAATGTTAGAAAAAATAGAACGATCGAAATCTAAGAAATCATATGTTACGGGGCGGTTAAGGGATGACTTACTCGGGAAAGTAAGCCACAAGGAAGTTATCCTTATCTGGGTTTGCCAGAATGATGCCTTCGAGGTGTGAACTCGCAACTTGGCGGTCCCCAACGCTGCTCAAGTGCTTGGGATGCATGTAGAAAGGGTCGACTATCACGATGTCCGGGGTCTTGTCTCTAATGATCCGCATCTCCATACTTAGCGAAAACAGCCAAACGAAGGTGTAGTGCAGCGGATGAAGGTTAAACATAGCAAAGATGTCATCAAACCGCAGGACGATCGAACCCCCGATGTTGCCATCGACAAAGCCCTTGCCCTCTGGCATCTTGGCCACGAAAACCGGGTATGCCACATCCTTCTCTCTGAGACGCCACTTCTCCAAAGAAAGAACACTGTCATGCAGACTCCGCATAGCACCAGTTGCAGCATTCAGCATATTTGGCCGTAGCATCGCCCTACCCGCCACATGCACCCTCCTCGAGATATCCTTAGGTGAAGGTGGCTCGTCGTGAGCACGGATCATACTCGGTGCTGGCTGGCTCGCACCGGCGCCCTTGTTAGTCTTTCATTTTTGTCCCTTCTTCTTGATCTCCAGTAATGGGACCGAGTTCTGCTCACAGACCGCCTTCTTGAGCGTGTTGGGGCTGATAATATTTCGCACCTCAGCTATCTGAGGCTCGGTGAAGGCGGGAGCTGGAGGCGTCTCCTGAGAAATGAATGCCAAACGACGCCTATTGCAATTGGATTTCTCCGTTGTACCAGCTAGATTGCGGTCGTTTTGGTTGGGTTCTTGAGAAAGAGGCCCGCAGAACTCGTCAGCGTACCCATGTTCGGCAAAGTACTTATCGACTTTGGTAAATGTACCTTCATCGTTGTCGTCGTCGTCTGGATCCTGTGCCATAGGGTTGTCCGGATCCTGTGCCATAGGTATGTCCGACATAGGGATGTCTGGCAGGTCCGGTAGCGTTGTGGCGTTCTTGCCATGGCTTGGCGCCGGCACGACTGGTGGTCTTGTCTGTGGGGTGGTGTCCCCCGCCCCCAAACGAATCTGGCTCTTCGGCCAAAGCAGCGGCCAGTTTACGCAGGTGCTGAGGGTCATCTCATCTTCTTCGTCGGCCCTAGCGGGTCGAACCGGAGGTAACAGCTCGTCGGAGCCTGACAGCACCCGAACCACTTCAACCTATACATTGTGGGTGGCATCGGATTACCGTGGAACATGCGGTTGCCCGGTTGAACGATTCTGCCCTTGGCGACATCGACCAGCTCGGCGCCCACAAAGTGCAGAAGAGTGCAAGGAACGTTGGCGGTGCCCTGCGAAAACATGTACAGGGCGTCAGGGATGCCCAGTCAAAGGCAAGGAGATGAAGTCATTGACCGAGAGGCTTAGTTACCGTGATGCCATCGAGCTCGGCTAATGTCGAGGCACCGCCAACGGCGGGCGTGCAACTGACGGAGGGGGCGCTTGCTGGCGAGGTGCCGGTCGGCGTACACCCGGGTGCATTAAGCTCCAATGCCCGTGCCGGCGCCAGAGACACGAATACCGCCTCCGCCGGAGACACCAATGGCGCCACCGCCGGAGACACCAATGGCGCCACCTGCGCGCTGTGCGAGTTGCTGGCCGTGAAGCTGGGAACCGGGGGAGGCCCCTGTTGTCCGCCTGCAATCCAAGTCGTCAGCCCATGAATCAACGTAGGCACCATGGCGTTGAGCTTCCTTCCCAGTTGTTGTTCCACTTGCTCTTGGACAAGCTCCGGAATCCGCGCCACTTCTGCCTTGAGTGCTTCAACCTCGCGCGTCTGGCTTTCCGAGCTGGCCTTTTTCTCCTTCCACACACCAGTGGTATAGTATGACCCCCATTTTGTGGACAAGCCTTTGCCGGCCACACGACCAGCTGACGTCGGCTTAGTGAGCTTATCCTTGTTTTTCATTATGTGCAACGCCCTATTTAAAGGGGTGTCGAAAGGGGAGTTGTGAGACGACCCCGCGCTACTGCTTTCAGTGTCCTGTGAAAGGAACGTGAACCATTTAGAAATAGAGTGCAACCATATGGAGCTAATTACGCGGGGGTGTATTCCTTACCAGAACAAGCTCAAGCACCCTGGTCTTCGGATTTGTGGTAAGCTCCTTTGTTAGCGGGTCCTCCTTGTACCGGGCCCTGACATAGTTCCTGTTCTGCTTGTTACCGCTGTATTTCTCGAAGCGGGGCGGTAGGCCTTGCTCGGCACGCTCCGCGTCCTCCTTGTCCCATATAGGCTCCGCCACTCTGTAACCGCCGGGACCGAGTTTGTGTTCCCCTAAGTTCAACTCCCGCATTTCTTTCCCCCACTGACTTGATTTGGAGGTTGCACTGCTCGAGCACTTGATCTCGAACTCCTTGTACTCATCTTCGCTCATCAAAGGATATTTCGCCTTGATCTTCTCATAACTATCACCTTTATCAATCATTTTCTTCACCGCGCTTCTCCAAGTAGACAGGGCCGTGCGCATCTTCATGAGGGTGGCACTGTTCACTTTATCCCCTGAGAGACGTGTGTTTTCAAATTCGGCGGGGAACTTGTATCGTTCGTGCAGCTTCGTGAAGAGGAGGTTGCGCAAATTCCCTCGGTCCTTATGCCTAAGGTTCTCGGTGTTGATCGAGATGGTGCTCCGGAGAATGCACCCGAGCTGAACCGAGTACCCCTTGACTATATGTTTGGGCTCCGTTGGATTCCCGTCGGAGTCCACTTGAGTGAATTCCTCCTTGATAGTGCGGAGCGCATTTGGACGCCGGTCCTTCCTTTGCTTCTTCGATTGGCTGCCATCTGTGTGTGCGCCGCCATCATCAGTGGTGGCATCCTCGACGGCACCATCAGTGGTGTCATCCCCGACGCCACTAGGGGTTGTGTAATCAGGATCGGTGTCTTCCGCGGCGTCCTCATAGCGATGAGGCTGTTCCTCCATCTCCTGGGACAGCTCCTAGAATTGCTTGCCACCCGAACCACCGGCCTCATTGTTGTGGGCCATGTTTCGCTCTAAATAGGAAAAAAGTTTGGTCAAAAAGTTGGTTATTGTCACGGAACAAGATCATGGTCTCATCATTTAGGGTTTGTCGACACCGAGGCACCCTAAAAGCCTAAGCTTCCATCATTTAGGGTTTGTCGACGCCGAGGCACCCTAAAAGCCTAAGCGTACATCATTTAGGTTCTCATCGACACCGAGGCATCCGGGGCAGCCAAGTTAAGTTTTCATCATTTAGGGTTTATCGATGCCGAGGCACCCTAGGTTGGGCCTAATCACTTGGCACTAATCACTTGGCTCTATTGCCACCTATGTTGGGTTTATCATCTAGGGTTTATCGATGCTAAGGAGAATTCTAAGTTGGGCCTAATCACTTGGCTCTATTGCCACCTATGGTTTAATGCAACAAGAATAAAGGGGCAGTTGATCCTACTTAATTAAGTACTAAGATACCCCGGCCCATGCATTAGTCGCAAGTACCCCATATGTCCTATTTTTAGCAAAGTCATGCTAATTAAAATTCACGGAAAATTTCAGCATGACCTTTGCTGAAAATAGGACATATGGAGTACCCGAATTTGCCGGAACGGAAGTTAATCAACATTCCGGCAAACTCAAGGGCCGGAACGGAAGTTAATCAAGTTGACAAAATTCCCAAGTAGTACAGCAGCAACATCACAAGTAGTACCAATGAACATATAGTCCAGCAAGTTGAAAAAGATGAAGTTCTCAGCATGAAGAATCACACAACACAGCACCTACATTATGATGATACATTTGGAGATTGCACATATAGTTTTCACATAAGCGTAATTGTTCTGGAGATTGCACATATAGTTTTGACAGCACAACACCTATGACAGCACATACAGTTTTTCACATTTGTAGATTGCACATACAGTTTTCACATAGAGCAATGTTCTTTTCATTTCACCTTCCATTTTTTTTTGCAATTCAACTCACTTCCTTTTCTTATAGTTACTGCTCCCAAATGAAATGACACTTTGACATGGCTGCAATTTTCAGTGTCTACTTATCTGCAATTTTTCTGTGTCTGCTTAGGAGAAATAGGTTTCAAACTTCAGCTTGTTTTGTATAAGGAGACTAAAAAACTATCTAAGGAGTTCTTCAAGTTCAAGTTACAGCCTGCATGACATTTTCCTACACAATGCTTGTTGTAAATAATTACTTAAAGTAAACACTTTTTTATCTTAGCTTACTTACAACAGAATTCCTATCTTTCTGGTTTTCCAATTCCTTTTGTTTCATTTTCAACATTGCTCTATTTGTAATTAATAGCACTGTTCAAGAAATCTGTATATGCTTACAGCAGCACTGCTAATGATACTAGCCCATGTGCTTGTGCAAATTGACCTGGTTGGAATTCATACAGCAACAGTAATAGTTAACTAAACTTCTTTTGCATGCATTTATCACTCCAGAAAACTTTCAGTAACAAGTGAGAAGCATCTGCATTTT